>NW_005871105.1:4116606-4158944 GCF_000147115.1 Myotis lucifugus | reverse complement strand
CCTTTGAAATTCAAAGTAAATAAAACAATTAGTACTGGGCATCATGAGCATGGCTTATTTCACAAGTGAATAAACAGTGTCTACAGGGTTCTGCTACTTATAAATAGGAGCTCAGACTTAGACTTGTAAATAAAATCATTTGTAATTTTCAATTGTTTCTTCCTCATTTTCTTTCTCTTAATGTAAGGTAATTCAGCTCCTTTACCTTTTACCCTATTATAGAATACTTCTGCATTTAGAACCATACATTAATGGTTTAGCATGGTTTAGATTGGGGGTTGCAAACTAAAATGTTAATGAGGGCCAGAAAGGCATTATAAATAAGTGGACCAAGTTTAAGAAAAAAAGAAAACTTTTAACACATAATCCTGTAAACTATCTTTAACTTTTTTTAATTTGATAGAGAATGGCTCCCAGATTATACTCTTTAAATACCAGTTCCCACACAAAAGAGCCAGGATCCTGAAAGGTCCAGTTTTTATTATGTCTGGACAAGAAATGTACAAGATGAGCTTGAAACAGTTTGTCCAACAGATAGCAAAGAAATTCTCAAAGTTTATGAAGGTCAAGACAAATTGAACAAAGATAGAAATATGTGTCAATAAGAATAATAACTGCAATGGATTGAAACACAATAAATGTTTAAATTCATAAGTCCATAATACTAAAATATTAGTGTTGAATGCAAATTAGTTTGAAATGGAGGATGCTAATTATTTTGAGAAACTGGTAAATAAAGGAAAAGAATGGAGTATTTAGCCCTAGCTAGTTTGGCTCAGTGGACAGAGCGTCGGCCTGTGGACTGAAAGGTCCCAGGTTCGATTGTGGTCAAAGGGCTTTTACCTCGGTTGGTTGCAAGCTCCATTCCCAGCCGCATGCAGGAGGCAACCAATCAATGCGTCTCTCTCACATCGATGTTTCTCTCTCTGTGTCTCTTCCCCTCCCTTCCACTCTTCCTAAAAATCGATGGAAAAATATCCTAGGTTGAGGATTAACCAAACAAACAAACAAAGAATGCAGCTTTTCCTATAAGAACTGTATAAAAAGGTAAGCAATCATAGATAAGAGGATGTTTTCTTGCCGAAACCGGTTTGGCTCAGTGGATGGAGCGTCGGCCTGCGGACTGAAGGGTCCCAGGTTCGATTCCGGTCAAGGGCATGTACGTTGGTTGCGGGCACACCCCCAGTGGGAGATGTGCAGGAGGCAGCTGGTCGATGTTTCTCTCTCATCAATGTTTCTAACTCTCTATCCCTCTCTCTTCCTCTCTGTAAAATATCAATAAAATATTTAAAAAAAAAAAAAGAGGATGTTTTCTTAATGGAAGTATCCCAAGTATTAACTGAAGACAGATTAGTTTAGTTAGACTATCAACATTTTGCAACCTTGAATGAATTGATGGATCTAGGCATTGACCGCCTATGAAATATGATTTTTAAAAAATTCAAGCTAGCCGAAACCGGTTTGGCTCAGTGGATAGAGTGTCGGCCTGCGGACTGAAAGGTCCCAGGTTCGATTCCGGTCAAGGGCATGTACCTGGGTTGCGGGCACATCCCCAGTAGGAGATGTGCAGGAGGCAGCTGATCGATGTTTCTCTCTCATCGATGTTTCTAACTCTCTATCTCTCTCCCTTCCTCGCTGTAAAATATCAATAAAATATATTTTTAAAAAAATTCAAGCTAACTTACAGGAAATACAGCCAATAGAGGAGCATGTTAAATTTACCATGGCAAATCAGTAAATTTTGAACTGTGATAAATTGTACAAAACAATCAGGCTTATCAAACAAATAAATAGTCAGAAGGAAGAGATAGAGAGAAAGAGGGAGAGAGAGAAAGAGAGAGAAACTGACAAAAGCTATAAATTAGAAGATATTTAAAAGAAATAAGTCAATTATATTGTGTAGATCTTATTTTAATCCTGATTTAAACAAACTGGAACATATATTTATGAGACAATTAGAAATTTGAATACACTGGATATTTGATGATAAATATTTGCTGCTAATGTTTAGATATGTTTATGGTATGTGGGTGTGCTATAAATGGGTCCCTATTTTTATTATTACATGCTGAAATATTAAAAAATAAAGTGATAGGATGTCAGGGGTTTTCCTTTAAATATTAATACAGTAAAAGGAAGTGGGTGGGGATATAAATGAAACAAGATTGGACTTGGTAATGACAGTTAAAGCTGTGAAGTAGAGCCATGGAGAATTACTTAAATATTCTATTTGTTTTTCTATATGTCTGAAATGTTTTACAATAGAAGCCTTTTAAATATTGGGGGGGGAGAGGGATCTGAAATTTAAAAACTACAGAATGGATTTAAGAAATATCTCACTTTTGTTTTAATTCTACTTCAAGCAAAAAACAAAATGAATATGATGGCAAAAGCCAACTGTCTCCCATCCATTGGGTTGGGGATAATGGGGGCTGATGGGGACTGTGGCAGACAGAAGATTACATGCCCACGGCAAGAGGCAGGAACAACTCAGCACAAGGCTATTGATACTAATCATGACAACAAGGATGATAATGCTAGATCTTCTGATGTTTCCAGAAAATCTGTAAATAGATCTATACTAATTAAAGGGTAATATGCTAATTAGACCAGATGCCTTTCCAGACATCTTCCCGACATCCTTCTGGACAGAGCCATGGTGGCAGGGCTGAGGCAGAGAGCAGTTAGGGAGCAATCAGGCCAGCAGTGGGGAGCAGTTAGGGAGTGATCAGGCCAGCAGGGGAGCAGTTAGGGGGCGATCAGGTTGGCAGGCAGAGGTGGTTAGGGGAGATCAAGCAGGCAGGCAGGCAAGCGGTTAGGAGCCAGCAGTTCCGGATTGCAAGGGGGATGTCCAACTACCGGTTTGGCAGTTGGACATCCCCCGAGGGGTCCTGGATCAGAGAGGGTGCAGGCCGGGCTGAGGAACGCCCCCCCTCCCCACACATGAATTTCGTACACCAGGCCTCTAGTTTGTAGATAAAATACCTTCAGTATTAAATGCTGGCAACTAATGCAAATGTCTTTTAAACTACTCTGTGGATGAATACTATATCAAACAAAACATTCCTTTTTGCAACCTCTGGTTTGTAATAAACCATCCTGGCCCCTTAATATCTGGCTTCTTCATCATCTATAGAGGAGTCACTGGTTATGAAATACCAGCACCTAAGTCATGGAATATTGCCAGGAATCCCTTGTTTGGTCTACATGCCTTTGATTCACTCCAGTGACTCCTGCCCAATTTCTCTTCCTATGTCCATTTCTCCACAGTGACCCTTTGGCTGGAATAACTGCTTGACTTTCAACTCCAGATCCCCTCCAACTCCAGATCTGAATTATATGAGACCTTCAGCACCTCAGGGCCCAATCCAGCACTGCTTTCACCAAAACCTTTCATAGACCCCACATCTGTTCAATATCACAAGAGTGCTGCTTGTCTAAGAGGCTGGTTTTGTAAGATGTTGATTTTTAGTTATCCTAATTATTAATTACTGTGACTTTACTAAGTACAAAGCACATATGTTTTTCTCATTCTCATTCAAGGTTAGTTTTCTTCTGGCCTTCACTAAACACTAACCCCCTTTAGATAGTTATATGCTATTTGTTTATAATCTGTACCCAGTTGGAAAATCACTATCTGGATGAGTATAAATACATCTAACATTTGACCATCAAAATAACCCAGCCACTTACACTGCACCACATGTATGAATAATGATGTAATAAGTTCCCAAGTATAATCTCATTAGTGCTCCCAACTTGTTTGCTATTCTTGAGACTAGACATAGTTATATAAATGTTGATTTTAGTTAGATTTAATTTGTCTAAATGTTGCTCTTCATAATAAAACTCAGTATACAGATGTTAGATGCTTAAAATGTCACTAGGAAAAATAGATACATAAATTTATATTGGTAGAGATATTTAATATCAGGATTTTCTGAAACATAGCCTTGTTTGTTAAAGTGAATTTTAATAGAATTACTTTCCTACAGCTGTTCCTCCACCATTCCTCATCCCTCACTCTTGCAAACCCAATTTTTATGTATTAGAGAAGTTGGGGGGAAAAGGAGATAATAAGTTTGATCATCATTTATAGCACTTTATTTTACTATCTAAATATATATATACTGTATATATATAAGGCTAATTTGCTAAGTGTCTGACCATCCAGGTAATGACATCATGTACCAATTGCCCAGCTTCCTCTCCCTAGCAACTAGCCTCCTTGCAGTTTCTTCAGCCCAGGAACACAACTTGCTTTATAGCCAGGTAGAAACATTTCTCACTATAACCAAATGTCTGTGAAGCATTTTCACATGCCTCATCTCATTTAATCCTCACAGAAGTTCTGGAGTAGGTAGATAAGAGAATCGGTGGAATCCTATTTTCTTTTCATTAGCTGGAAAACGGAGATTTAGAAAGCTTAGAAACTTGACCCAACTGAAAAGAAGTAAGAAATGGTGGACCTTGAAAATGACTTCTGGTTTTCTCACTGGTCAAACACTGCTGCAGTTAAATATTTTACTCTTTGTTCTCCCTGCATGATCTACAATAATAATCTGCTTCATGTTGATATTTACTGCTGTGTTGCTGACAATTACCTGAAAGAGAAGTTGGGGTGCTTCATTGGGCTGGAAAAAATTTAGCTACATCAGAAAGTAGGTCTAATTAAATAAGTTTATTCTATATCTATAAAAGGCTAAGTTGACTCGCACATGCAGGATACATATAAAGCTCTCGCTGGCACCAATCACACACGTGTGTTTCAATCTGTCATTGTCAATTGTGAATTTGTTTGACACTTCTATTATAGAGAAAGGGCAAATAGCGATATTAAAATATTTCTTCTAGTTAATTTCCTTTCAATCTGCACGAATTCATGCACCGGGCCACTAGTATATAAATAAAATGAGTTGGAACCTTGTATGTAAAATACCCTCTGCTTATGATAAAAGACATTTAAATTACCTATATCTATTATTGCCTCAACAATAAAACTAAAATTAAAATAAAAAATTTAAAATTTCCTTAAATTTTAAATCAGTTATTCATTGGTGGTCATTCCTCTAATCCCCAGAGCCTATGAGGCCTTGGTACTTTCATATTGCCTGATGTAGGAGCAGGCATGGTAGCTTCCAGTACACCTTCATCAAGACAACCCTTAATTCATATCTCATTTAGGACTGTTTTTTACAGGCTGTTTTTTTCTCCATTAAATACTTTTTAAAAACACTGTAAGAAAAAACAATGTAACTACAGGCTAAGATCATTAACAGAACTTTTGGATGTATGGTGGTGCTAGTGCTGGTGGTGTGTGTGTGTGTGTGTGTGTGTGTGGTTTTTTGGTACAACTACTTTGTAAATGTGTTGTTTTCCTGATTTTCTGAAAGAATTTGATTTCTTCTTAATTTGCTAGCTAAAATAAGAAAATAAAAAGTCTCTACTTAACAAAATCCCTAGCACTATAGCAATTTAGTCCTTACATTTAAATTAAAGCATTTATTGCCTGGATGGTGTGGCTCAGTGGTTGAGCATTGACCTATGAACCAGTAGGTCATGGTTCAATTCAAGGTCAGGGCACATGCCCAGGTTGCAGGCTTGATCCTCAGTAGGGGGTATACAGAAGGCAGCTGATTAATGATTCTCTCTCATTGATGTTTCTATCTCTCCCTCTCCCTTCCTCTCTGAAATCAACAAAAACATATTTTTAAAATAAATTAATTAAACCATTTATCAGATTGTGTACTTAAAATTAGGCAAAAGAGACTATAATAGAATGTAAGTGATAGAAACAAAGCTTTTAAATCCCTTAATGGGGTCTAAAAGGACAGAGATTGAGTTATTTTCTGTATATTGAAAAGACTCAGAAAATACATATTTATTTGCAATGGAGTTGTTTAGGCAAAAATCATATAATTTATTATAAGAGCATGATTGATTTCATGCTAATTAACAGTTATAAATGCCTCTATTTTTTAAAAGAAATACATTATTATTACCTATGATATGCAGTTTAATCAATTGCCAAAGCTTTTCTTCTCACTGTTACACTTAACACACTGAAAGAATTTCAGGTGTCTGTCTGCATAGCATTGGGCTTGGTGGCTTGAAGTTCCTAGTTACCAAGGGAGAAATGTTCCCAATGAGGAATGTAGTCCTGTTCCATTTAACTGGAAGCCCTCTGGCCATTCAGGCTTCCCCTGAACCAGGAGACAGAGATAGAGGTTATTTACTCATCAGGGGGATTATTTACTCATCTGACGACCATGGGAATTGAGGTAATAACTCCCGTACTCCCAAGGTCTTAGTCAGAGCTTCATTCTTAACTCTGTCACTATAGGTCCTACCTGGCAGCCCCTCTTCTATGACGCTCCAGTAATACCATTTTATCCCCGCTACCTTTTCCATTTTAGCTTCCCACAATTGTAGTCCTTCTGTTCTAAAGTTCCTACTCAGAGCGAAAGCCAAAGCTGTTGCATTGAGCTTTAAGAACCTACATAGTGTGTCTATTATGTCTGTGTGCCCTATGATGTCTCTGTTCTCATCTCCCATCAACCATCCCCTTACTCCCTCCATCTCACCCACATAGACCTCTTTAGTGTCGCTCAAACATTCCAGCCCTCCTCTGTCCTGGGGTGTTTGTACTTACGCTTCTTTCCACATGAAATGCTTTTCCCCAATGACTGGGATTTACATCAGTAGAGTCCAGTGGGGAAGGAAAGATGAACAGGAAGGCATTAAGCAGATGCAATATGAAGGAACATTAGCTAGGAGGTGATCATTATTGAGTCAGGGGATGGGTGTGGGGGCGTTCAATCTACTATGCTCTCTAGAGAAGCTCTGGAGTAGGATCTGAGGAATGTGCATTTAGCAGGCTCTTCGTGTGATTCTCATGTAGTAAGTGGTTTGGGACCCCTTGTTCTGGTGCCTGGGAATCCTCCTTATTGTTCTGCAGAGTTGGAGGTTTCCCTGCAGCTCTGATTGGGCAGTTTCTCCTCATTTCTTCATCTAATCTTCTGCTCACCAGCCTCTCTTCACGAGTCCCTGCCACCTTCTTAGAATCCTCTTTCCTTCTGATTTTCATCTTGGATTTTTGTTTCATCTGATGTGGGAGCTCCTTATCTTCTTTAATAAGCCTGATGGTTTTCCTCAAAGCTTCTTGCCAGTGCCATCCACAAGGAGATCAGATGACATTCTGCTCTCACATAATTTCAGAGTGCCTCAGGCAGCAAGATAAGCCTGGAACATACCCTTCAGGTCCCTGGAACACTCCCTCATGTTTACAGTTCTGAGTTTATAGATGATCTACAGATTTTGAGCCTCCTGGAAATTATTCCACTAACTTATCACAACAAAATGCCCGATTGACCTGAAATTTTTCTCTTGAACTTGCTGACATCTAGGAACTTAGAAATCCCTGAGAACCAAGAATATTATCAACCTGTTGCACATAGCTAAAAGCTGTTAGTTTATTAAGGTGTTGGTAATTAATAATTTTTTATCAGCTAAGTGTCAACCAGGACACCTCTCAGACACAATAAAGATACTGGGGTTGCCGAAATCAAATTTGCCATATACGGGCACCTCTCCTTGCCTGCTATCCCAGGTTCGATTCCGGTCAAGGGCATGTATCTGGGTTGCGGGCACATCCCCAGTAGGAGATGTGCAGGAGAATATTATCAACCTGTTGCACATAGCTAAAAGCTGTTAGTTTATTAAGGTGTTGGTAATTAATAATTAAAAATCAATAAAATATATTTTAAGAAAAAAATTCTTTAAAAGATACTGGGGCTTGGGAGCCAAATTTGCCATATACGGGCACCTCTCCTTGCCTGCTATTACTTTTTTTTAAAAAAATGTTTAAGTACGGGTGCAATGTACAGTAAGAAAAGTGGGAGTTGGAGTTGAGGACACCTCTCCCAGTATCCATAAATATTTTTTGAACCTCAATTATTTTATCTATACTATGAGGAGGTTGGAATACATAATCTCTCCAGCCTTTTTACTCAAAGTGTGGTCCACAGTCCAGCAGCCCGGAATCACCTGGGAGCTTGTTAGAAATGCAGAATTGTAGGCCCCATCCAGACCTACTGAACCAGAATCAGCATTTTAAATAGACCTCCAGGTAGTTCCTCTGCACACCATGGTACTTTTCCATTCCTGTTGTAACAAATCAACCACAACCTTAGTGACCTAATACAAATGCATTATGTTACAGTTTTGTACGTCAAAAATATGATATAGATCTCACTCGACTAACGTCAAGGTGATCACAAGGCCGAATTCCTTTCTCCAGGTTCCAGGGGAGAATCTATTCTTGACAATGTATAGATGGAAATTTTGCCTAAATTAGCTCTAAGTCCTTTCAAAGTCTAAGATCGTGTGATTCCAGCTTTATTGAGAGCCCTGTCGAAGTACATGACATTGTTTAAATATAATTGTTTTTCTACATCAAAAAACAGTTCTATGATCCCTGTGTTAGAGTTCTCCAGAGAAACAGGATGTGTGTGTGTGTGTGTGTGTGTGTGTGTGTAGATTCAGATGAGAGAGAGAGGAAGATGGGGAGATAGATTTTTTTTTTAAGGAAATGGGCTCACAAAATTGTGGAGGCTAAGTCTAAATCTTCAAAGTAGGCTGGCAGATCCAGGGAAGACGTAATTTGCAGACTTGAGTCTGAAGGCAATTAAGAGGCAGAATCCCTTCTTTCTCAGGGTGATAGGGGCAGGGAGGGAATGTGGGGCACTAGTAATGCTCATAGATATTACTAATCATGTCTGTTCTGCCTTATGAAAGAAAGCGGACCTTGACCTGGTTGCTGTGTCTGGACACTGACCCTGGGAGTTTGCCCCAGGAATGCTGTCTATTCTCTGATCCGAGAAAGGGCTAAGCTGTTTGACATCGTAAAAAGATTAACTGCCTTGTTATCAGACTCCAAGATCCTGGGAGCGGACACACTGACCACCTATCCCACAGCCCTGGTCCTGCTATACCCTGCCCGTTACACTAGCTTTTCTTCCCCGTCCCTATATAATCAGCCAACTGGCAGGATATGTTAGAGCAGTTTTTCAAGGTGCCATACCTGCTGCTTTATCCTGTTGCCAACAATTCGAATAAATGCTCATGAAAGATTCAACCTTGTCTCTGCTTATTGGCTTAGTGCTGATAGGCAGTAATGGGCCTGTTGTGTCCGGTATCAAGGGGATATCGGTCTTTTTCTCCTAAGGTCTTCAATTGATTGGAGGAAACTTACCCACATTATGGAGAATAATTAGCCTTACTCAAAGTCTACTCATTTAAATATTAATCACATCTAAAAAAAAATACTCTCACAGAAACATCTAGACTAATACTTGATCAAGCATTTGGGTACCACAGCCAGGTCAAGCTAACAGCTAAAATTAACCACTAAAACCCTCATTGTACCCTAAAGTGAATGACACTAGTGTCAGATGATGTTATCTTCTCTTCACAGGAGTGGGCAAATGTCGGTTTACAGTTGTGAGAATGTGGAACAGAGTTTATTCTTATATTATTACTAGAGGCCCGATGCACGAAATTGGTACAAGGGGCACAGCCCTCGCAGTCCCGCATGCCTCAGCTGGCCCTCACAGCCCGTCCAGACAGTTGTTCTGCTGTTTGGTCTAATTAGCATATTAGCTCTTTATTATATAGGATTTATTCTTGTATTACATATTTTTCCACACAAACAACTGTAAACATACTTTTGCCTGCCCCTGTATAATATATTGGTGTGATATAGTCTCCCTGCCTGCATGTTGTGACTAAAGATTTTTTCCTTGGTATTTCATCATTTTTGCTATTCAAATAGATCTACAAAGTCTCCGACTATATAAATTATTCTATTCTGTTTTTCTAAGATGATAATTTAAATGGGTAATATTATTTGGAATGGTTAAGGTTTTGTTAGCATTTGCTGTCTAAGTGGCTTCCTTTCATCATTGACCATAATCCCCTTGATTTCACTTCCCAGGTGTTGTGTGCCACCATTCACCCCTCCAGAAAAGTATGAATGTCAATATGCTTGATCTAGGGTAAGCCAAATCATTTTGACTCTTCAACATCTACATTTACATACCTGGAACCAAAATAAAAGGACACAAAATTAAATGATCATTTTACTGGAGTGACCCAGTGACCCTAATATGCAAATAGACCGAACAGCAGAACAACCGAACAACCGGTTGCTATGATGTGCGCTGACCACCAGGGTGCACGCACAGAACATGGCGGGTATAGGCCACGGCAGGATGATGGAGCAGGTGAGCAGGGGTGCCAGACCAAGGCAGGCCACCAGTCACTGTCATCGGGGTGAGCCTCTGGTGGTTACTGAAAATTCTTTGCTCCCGCGCACCACAGTCCCACCTGGTGCTCGCACCTGCTGCCGGCGCTGGCCCTGCTCACACCCGCTGCTGGCACCAGCCCCAATCACTCCGTGCCATTGGTGGATGCGAGCGGGGCCGGCACCATCTGCATGTGGGAGTGGTGGTGGCGGGAACAGGGCTGCCAGCAGACAGGGGACCGGGAGCCGTGGTGGGAGGGGCCAGGCAGGGGTGCAGAGAATGGGCCAAGACCCGCCCCTGTGGCCACCACAGCCTCGCAGCCCACAATTCCTTTCAAGGTGCATGAATTCATGCCCTGGGACCCTAGTATAGATATAATTTCTCCATGCCAAATTTCTCCACTTCAAATGTTTCCATTTGAATTATTTTTAAAGTTTTAAGTGTGGTAATGGTTATTTTTCAGAGTCTTTGTATTTTAGAGCTACAGATTAAAATATTTACTGAGAAAATGGTAAAATGTTTAAGATTAATTGTTGAAGCTGGTGATGAGTACATGGGGACTCTTTATACTATTGTCTACTTTTGTATGTGTTTGAAAGTTTCGTAAAAAAAGAAAAGGAATTATGAAGTATAAATTGGCAATCATAAAACAGTCATGGGGATGTAAAGTACAGCATAGGGAATATAGTCTAAACATTGTAATAACTACGTATGGTGTCAGGTGGGTACTAGATTTATTGGGGTGATCACGTTGTAAGTTATATAAATGTCTAATCACTATGTTGTATATGTGAAACTAATATAATGTATTTCAACTGTCATCCTATCTAATTAAGAGGGAATATGCTAATTGACTGCCCCACCCTCAAAGATGGCGGCACCCATAGCCTCAAGATGGCCGGCAGGGGAGGGCAGTTGTGGGAGATCAGGCCAGCAGGGGAGGGCAGTTATGGGTGACTGGGCCGGCAGGGGAGGGCAGTTGGGGGGAACCAGGCCAGCAGGGGAGGGCAGGTGGGGGCGACCAGGCCAGCAGGGGAGTGCAGTTGCGGGCGACCAGGCTGGCAGGGGAGCAATTAGGCATCGATCAAGCTGGCAGGGGAGTGGTTAGGGGGTGATCAGGCTGGCAGGCAGAAGCAGTTAGGGGCAATCAGGCAGGCAGGCAGGGTAAGAGGTTGGGAGCCAGCAGTCCCGGATTGTGAGAGGGTTATCCGACTGCCGGTTTTGGCCCGATCCCTGTGGGATCGGGCCAAAACCAGCAGTCAGAAATCCCCAAGGGGTCCCAGATGGGAATATTGGAGAGGGTGCAGGCTTAGCTGAGGGACACCCACCCCCCCCCACCCCCCCAGTGCATGAATTTCATTCACTGGGCCTCTAGTTTAAAAATAAATAAATATTTCATACTAAAACAATTTCTCTGTGACATACTGATATTTCACTAGATTTTTTAAAAATGAAACAGGCAAATAAGTTTTGCTGGTTAGTTGCTCCTTAAAGCTACATACAATCAGTGCATATGGGTTTATATTTTGAGCAATGTGACTATAATTTTTAATCTTGCATTTGTCTCTGTACCTGTGTCTACCTCTGTTAGTACCCAAGCTACTCCCTCTGGGGAAGAGGACAGACGTTTTCATTAAAAGCGCAAATTCTTAGACTTTGCAGCTCAACAAGTAACTGAAAAGAAAAATTCAATGGACCATCCCATATAAATAATTTCAACACTACTTCAAGGTTTAATATGAGAATTACTAAAATATCATTTATTGGAAGATAGTCTGGGATTTTGGAAGGATAACTAGTTATTACAACTACCATTATTTTTATAGTTGCCTCTGAACCTTGGCCCAGTTCTCTGCTGTGGCTCAGGCAATCTTACAAACATAAAAAAAAAAAAAAAAAAAAAACACAAAAAAACAGAATGTCCTTATCTTTTTTCCTCCATAATTAAACCATAAGGTTAGGAAGGGTAAGGTTCCTTTAATGACTTCCTTTATGAACATGACTTAAGGCAAAAAAGTCACCTTGTGCAGACTAGTATGTGAACAGCAGGACTTCTCAGAAAGGGATTTGTCAACATAAAGATTAATCTAGCCCGATCAGCGTGGCTCAGTGGTTGAGCGTCCTCCTATGAACCAGGAGGTCACGGTTCAGTTCCAGTCAGGTCACATGCCCGGGTTGCTGGCTCAATCCCCAGTGGGGGGTGTGCAGGAGGCAGCTGATAGATGATTCTCATCATTGATGTTTCTATCTCTCTCTTCCTCTCCCTTCCTCTCTGAAATCAATAAAAATATATATTTTTTTAATAACGATTAATCTAACAGGCTGCTTTCTCAGAGCTTGAACTAAGATCTTTGCCTCGTTCTATTTAAGTGACAGTATACTTGGTAGATCATTGCAGAAAAATTCTTATCTATATCATACATATATTTAAAATAAGTTTTTTTCAGTAACAGTTTCCTTCTTAAAGTAAATTTTAATGTTATTTGTTGTATTTATGCAACTTAAAATTTTCTCTCTCCCAACTCTACAGTTCCTGCTGAGCTAATGGTTTTTTATTTTCATCTTGCTATTTATAATACACTGATGTTTCTTACCAAGAATTTTTGGTGTAATCCACAAAACTCAAATCAACCATCTGAGCCCATTGCCAGTGCTGAAAGACTGCTGTTTTAATGTCATTATTCAATCATAGGAATGTTTTCTGTGCACACATTTATTTCAATATTATGTAAAATAAAATCCTGTGTGGCCTTCAGATTTCAGCCCACAATCATTTTTGTTTTTTAAAATAGTCTGGACATGTCGCCGAAGCAGTGAGTGTACTATATATGAAAATCATTCCTAGACTCACTTTTTTCAATGAGTTTCAAGAGCATAATTTGGAAATTTATTACATTTGTTTTCCCTCCTTTACTATGCCATCAACACTGGCTGCACATTCTTTGAATTGCAGTAAAGAATTTGGCTGTCTAGACACAACAAAATAAGAACACAAGGCATACTTCAAGTAAATCACTAACTTGTGTTAGTCAACAATGAGCAGAAAATCCTTGTCCCATCTCTACCCACTTCCCAAGGGCTCACAGAATGTTGAGGTGACTAGTTATTTGCTCTCCTGCCTCCTTGAAAGAAAGAAATGTTTGCGCCACTGATTTCACCAAATGAAATCATCTCAACACCCTTTCTTCAGGTCTGAAGCTGCTGTTTCTAAAAGTGCCATCTCATTGTGCCTTGTAGCAGTTAGTGCTGGAGAAATCTTGAATAGCTTATGTGCAAAACTGTTTAGAAACAGATGGTTAAAAGCTTCTTTCTCTATCCATTAGCCCTCTTTTGGTGAGGTTTCTGTGAGGTCTCTTAGGTATGCAAAATATAGCTTATTGGCTTAATATGTATTCTGCTTCGCTATGGTCTCTTTGGGGGTCAATTGGGAGAAAGAGAAAACAATAGTGCAACTGTTTGGTTACCGAAAATTGACAAATGTCTTTTAAAAAGAACCATTCCCTCAAAAAAAAAAAAAAAAAAAGACAATGAGCAGAAATCTAAAACTTTTGCTCTGTTTCATTCAAGGGATTGTGGGATAAAAACAAACTTTCCTGTACCCTCAAGGTTCTTCTGGCTGGTCTAATAATCAAATAGCCATGAGGCAGATTAGCAAAAGAAAATAAGCACATTTAATACGTACATATGTATGGGACCCCTGCATATATGAATGAGTCAGAGACCCCACATGCAGGAGAGCTTCAGAGATAGAAAGGGGGATTGAGGTTCATAAGACATCCTGAGCTAGGGGTAAGGGAATGCACTCTGGGGGCTTCACCGTGTCCTTGCAGGATGATAATAAGAACAAACATCCTTGCAGGATGATAATAAGTAAATAGAAGTTTGCCCTGAACTATGGATGGGGGGAAGTTTCTATTGAGCCTGAAGCTAATATTGCCCTTAGCTCAAGGATCTGCAAACTACTGAGGCACATCTCGCGGTGGTGTGTTCGGAACCCCCAGAGGCTCTAGGATTTAAGACCAGATCCACTTTACATTATTTCTTCCATCTCTTCCATTCTATAAATAATATTTTTAAATATTATTCTATGAATAATATTTTTAAAAAGAGACAATACCCAAACATGCAGAGCTTGGTCAGAATAGTCTTACACTGATATTTTTCATTGAATAAAATGATGTCTAATATGCAGTGTAAACTTTGCTGAACAAATCTAGAAGAAAGAGATGTCACCTTTTTCCCGGATCCGTACATAGAAAGCCTTACCAGACAGTTGCTAATTGTAATCATTTCAACGCCTATTTCAGGGAGAAGGAGCTTGGAGATGTGCGCATGTCCCCTTCTTTTATAGACTCAGAAACCAAGGATATTTCAAAGGAGGGGTTTCCCAGGATCACTCAGCTGCTCTGTTTTCTGGACTCTATTGACCCCTCCCAGACTTCTTCCTTAAAAAAACTGAATAGATCTAAAAGACTTTTGTCCCGGCTTTGAAAGAGCAGCTAAACTCACAATATGTTAGTTTTATATGGAAGAAAAATTATTACTTTTCATATATGTGTATCTAAATATATGCTGGCCTAGTGCCTGGCCAGCATGTTTGGGTGGTTGAGCATCGACCTATGAACCAGGAGGTCACAGTTCAATTCCAGTCAGGGCACATGCCCAGGTTGTGGGCTTGATCCCCAGTGGGGGATGTGCAGGAAGCAGCCAAACAATGATTCTCTCATCATTGATGTTTCTATCTCTCTCTCCCTCACCCTTCCTCTCTGAAATCAATACAAATATATTTAAATAATATGCCTAGTAAGGACTCTTTTAAAAGCAAAGCACTCAAAATTCAGGTCTCCATCTGTTCCTTTTGGTAAAAATTAAAAAAACACATGCAACCTCTGTTGTGGTTAGCCATGAGAGAAAACACAAAAGCATGGCTCATAGCTTCTCTAAAGGGAGTTTTAAATCCTCATGCAAATTTCTTAAACTGAATTACTAATGCTTATTTTGTGATGCATTATTGGTTCTACTTGTTTGTTAATACAATAACATTTAAATCCTATTGTCTTAAATCTAGACATACCAAGAGAGATTTCTAGTTCCATGTGCGACAGATTACTCTCTGACTCCCATTACAAGCAGCCCAATAAGTAAGGCAGTAGGCATTTGACTATACACTGTCTGCTGGGAAAGAAAATTTAAGATACTTCATCTTTCTTTGTTAAAATTGTGATATGTTGATAGTAGAAAGCCTAGAATTGAGAAGTAAACTGGGCTAGCTCTGGTATACTAAACTCTAAAAAGTGTTCATGTTTTCTTTAAAGTAATGCTTTCGTGTGTGTATGTGTGTGTGTGTGTGTGTGTGTGTGTGTGTGTGTGTGTGTTTTAGCATCAAAAAAGCAATCTACAGATTCATTGCCATTCCTATGAAAATACCAATGGCATATTTCACAGATCTAGAACAAATATTCCAAAAATGTATATGGAACTGTTATTAGTGGGGTGTCCTCTGCATCCCCTCTGTTACTAGTAGACGTGGAGCTCTTAGGGTGCCTCGGGAACAAGAATTTCCTGAGGCCCTCATGGCAGGATGAGATATCATGAAAAACTTTATTGATGATGTAACATTAAGGAAGTTCCCCTCCAAGGTCCCATCTCCCTCCGTTTTGCCATGGAAAAGGCACCATCTTGCTTCAGCACAGCTAGGATTCACGCTTTTGCCCAGAGTGTTTACTTCATTTTAAAGTCCAGTCCAGTCCAGCATCTGGTTAGCTTAGCTTGTGTTCCCAGCTGAAGGCCATTCCGTGTAGGGTCCGTGTGGCCATGGGCCATAAGGCTTCTAGGGCCACATGGCAGACTAGTGCTGGTCATGGTGCAAGCAAGTACAAGGAAGCAAGAGAAAAACAAGAGCCCAGCTGGTGTGCCTCAGTGATTGAGCGTCGACCTAGGAACCAGGAGGTCATGATTCGATTCCCAATCAGGGCACATGCCTGGGGTTGCAGGCTCCATTCCCAGAGTCGGGTATGCTATAGTAATCAAAACAGCATGGTATTGCCCTGGCCAGTTTTGCTCAGTGGATAGAGCATAAGCCTGGGGACTGAAGAGTCCCGGGTTTGATTCCAGTCAAGGGCACAATCCCCAGTAGGGGGCATGCAGGAGGCAGCTGATCAATGATTCTTTCTCATCATTGATGTTTCTATCTCTCTCTCTCCTTCTCCCTTCCTCTCTGAAATCAATAAAAATATATTAAAACAACAACACAACAAAAACAGCATGGTACTGGCACATGAACAGGCATATAGATCAATGAAACAGAATAGAAAGCCCAGAAATAAACCCATGCCTACATGATCAATTAATATTTTACAAAGGAGGTAAGAATATACAATGGGATAAAGACAGTTTTTCAATAAATGGTGTTGGGAAAATTGAACAGATACATGCAAAAAGAAAGAAAGAGAAAGGAAGAAAGAAAGAAAGAAAGAAAGAAAGAAAGAAAGAAAGAAAGAAAGAAAGAAAGAAAGAAAGAAAGAAAGAAAGAAAGGGAGAGAGAGAGAGGGAGGGAGGGAGGGAGGGAGGAAGGAAGGAAGGAAGGAAGGAAGGAAGGAAGGAAGGAAGGAAGGAAGGAAGGAAGGAAGGAAGGAAGGAAGAGAGAGAATCTGAACCAACAACTTACACCATATGCCAGAATAAACTCAAAATGGATAAAAGAATTAAATTTAAGTTGTGAAACCATAAAAATCCTTAGAAGAAAACATAAGCAGTAAAATCCCTCGTAGCAATATTTTTGCCAATATACTCCTTGGACAAGGGAAACAAAGGAAAAAATAAATAAATGGGACAACATCAAACTAAAAAGACTTTGCACAGAAAAAGAAACCATCAACAAAATGAAAAGGCAACCCACTGCGTGGAAGTACATATTTGCCAATGATACATCTGATAATGGGTTATTTCCCAATATTTATAAAGAACTTATACTACTCAATGGGATATCACCTTATGCCTGTCAAAGTGGCTGTCATCAATAAATCAACAAACAAATGCTGGCAAGCAAGTGGAGAAAAAGGAACCTCATGCACTGTTGTTGGACATGCAGACAGGTGCAGCCACTGTGGAAAACAGTATGGAGTTTCCTCAAAAAATTAAAAATGAGTCTCCCTTTTGACCCAGTGATCCCACTTCTGGAAATATATCTTAAGAATCCTGAAACACCAATTTGAAAAAATATATGCACCTCTATGTATATTGTAGCATTATTTACAATATCCAAGATCTGGAAACAGCCTACGTGTAGATGAGTGGATAAAAATGCTGTGGTACATTGACACAATGGAATTCTACTTGGCAGTTAAAAAAAAAAAAAGGAAACCTTACCTTTTGTGACAGCAGCAGGGATGGACCTACAGATTATAATGTTAAGTGAAATAAGCCAGTGAGAGAAAGACAACTACCATATGATCTCACTTATATGTAGAATCTAATGAACAAAATAAACTGATAAACAAAATAGAAACAAAGGCATAGATACATGGAACAGACTGACAGCTGTCAGAGGAGAGGGGGGTTGGGGTATTGGATAAAAGAAGGTGAAGGGATTAAGCCTCCCCCCAAAATGTATATATAACATAAAAAAATGGTGATAGCCAGAGGGAAAGGGGGGTGTGGGTAGGTGGAGGTGGGCAAAGGGGGAAAGAATGGGGATGGAAAGAGACCTTCTGTGGGGCAGTGGAGGCACAATGCAGTGTGCAGATGATATGTTGTTGAGTTGTGCACTGGAAACCTGTATAGTTTGTGAACCAATGTCACCCCAATAAATTCAATTTAAAAAATAAATACTACTAAAAAAATATTTTTGTAGAATCTTCATGGGCAAACTTTCTTTAACACACACACCCACACACTTATACACCACATGCCTATAATATTTCAGACTTAACATATGAAGGTAAGTATCCCAAAAAGGAAGAGTCAAAGGCAATCCCCAGGGATATGAGGATTTGGCAGAGACTGGTCCATCCCACCATGAAATTTCTTTGAATTTTCATGTCTTAAAATCTTATATTTTATTTTTTTAATTACCATAAATTTTTCATTTGACTACACAATGTCCCTGGCTTTAATATAAATATTATGTCTCAAAGAGCTAAATGACCAAAATATCCAAGAAGATATTTGTCCTGTGACTTCACATACACAGTGATGTAGGTCATGGGTACCCAGTTTGAGAGTCTAGAAGTACAAAATGTAAATGTTAGCAAGATTGAGTTGAGATTTAATATCATTTGCATAATTATCAATCCAGACACCCAGATAATTTAGACCAAGTTAACTTGTGGCATGGAGATGCACTGGGCAGGCAATCTTAGGTTTTCATAAAGACAAGCAGAAAAAAAAAAAAAGATAAGTAGAAGGTGGATTTTAGGAAAGGCATATGACTGAATACCAGGGAACTCATTGTTTATTCATTCTCTTCTGAGCTTCAGGCATTGAAATTGGTTAACTAGCTAAAAAGGTGGGTAAACTATAGTTCCTTACCAAAGAAGTTATAAATCAATGGGAAAAGGGAAAGAGAAGAGAGACATACTAAAAGCTCTGGAATTGAGGAACTGACAGAAACTAAGGTGATGGCAGTGGTACAGAAAGAAAATGCTGTTCATTTTGCCTCTTCCATGTCTTAAGACATGTAAGAGTTGATGTAAGTTTCTGAAGTCTCAGAGGCTCAGAGAGAAATGTGAAGAATGCAGGTTCATTACATTCTCTGAACTAAGACCTCAGTGTGAAGAGGTAATGTCTGGCTCATTTCTACAAGATCAGTTCCAAAGTCATCCTCATGAATAACTGATTGATTTTAACAGGGTAAGAACAGTTCTGTTGCTTTTAAAGACTCCTCTAAATTTTATCAAAGATGCTTCTCCCTGAAGATCGAGTCAAGTTACAGAGGACTTGCTCCAAGGAGTAAAGTCTCAGCTAACAAATTGAGTAAAGGGACAAGACCTGAGTGGCTGAGTTAGAAGTCTCTTCAAGATTAACCTGATGATGCCTGGCTGGCGTGGCTCAGTGGTTGAGAATCTACCTATTAACCAGGAGATCATGGGGTTCAATTTCCAGTCAATGTACATGCCTGGGTTGTGGGCTCAATCCCCAGTGTGGGGTATGCAGGAGGCAGCCAATCAATGATTCTCTCTCATCGTTGATGTTTTTCTCTCCCTCTTTGAAAAATCAATAAAAATATATATTTTTTAAAAAGATTAACATGCTGAAACCGGTTTGGCTCAGTGGATAGAGCGTCGGCCTGCGGACTGAAAGGTCCCGGGTTCGATTCCCGTCAAGGGCATGTACCTGGGTTGCGGGCACATCCCCAGTGGGAGATGTGCAAGAGGCAGCTGATCGATGTTTCTCTCTCATCGATGTTTCTAACTCTCTCTATCTCTCTCCCTTCCTCTCTGTAAAAAATCAATAAAATATATTTTTAAAAAAAGATTAACATGATAGATGTTGATAATAAGTAGAAATATTCAAGAAAGACACCCTATGTTACTATTTTAAGCAGCAAGGCAGTGTGTAGGGTGATAGGAAACATAGGGAGAGCAGTAGGATTTTTGTAGGGATTGAGAACAGAATTTATAAATTCAGATTTGGACAAGTTGGATTTGCAATGCCTTGCAAGCCAGCAAAAGGGATGTGTAAAGCCTTCTGTTAGGTTTATAGGTCTGGAGGTTAGGAGAGAGATTTGAGCTACAGATTTGGGGGAAGATTTTAAAATATAAATAATGGCAGAAGCTCTGAGAGGAGGTGAGGATTATTTAGGGACAATGGATAGAATCAGTGAGTGAAGGAGACCAAAGCCACAGCCCTGAGGGGAATGAGCCCTTCCGTGAATGGAGAGAGGAGTAAAGCCAATAAAGAAGACTGAAGCAAAGTGGCCCAACAGGTCACCTGAGGGCAGAGCTTGTCTTAACACATAGTCCAATGAGGGGATCTGGAATGTACAGGCTTGCCAGCTAGGGCTCAGGTCTTGCCCTGTCCACACCATTTAACTGCCAATCAACCCAAGAAGGGCAGGTTACTCAGGTCTGAAGCTCACATTTGCACTAAAGTTCCTCCCTGCCCTGAGGGTGTGGGTGGGGAAGTTATCTTCTATCTCCTGTTAGTCCCCAGACCCCAATTGTCCAAAGGACTATGCAATAAAAACATTTGCTTCATTCCTCTGAAAAGAAGATGTATTCAATAAAGGCAGTTCCTTCATTCCAGAGAAGAGAAGGGAAGAGAAGAGAAACCTGAGAATCAAGAGAAAGATCACAAGGGTGCATTTTCTTGCTAACTAATAAAAGAGAGTGTTTTGTAGGAGGAGGTGGTGATCAAAGGTGTCAAATTCTTTTGAGGGATCAAGCTAGTGAAGAGCTGACTTAAGGGTGTGAATGTCATTCCTGATCTAGATGAAAGCCATTTCAGGACAGTGGTAGATTGTGGGGCTTTGAGAAACCAGCAGGAGATTAGAAAGCAGAGACAAAAACTAAGAGTAACTTGCTCAACCATTTGGGTTGTAAAAAGCAAGAGAGAGGTCAGTAGCTAAAAAGAGATAAAAAGCAGGGCAAAGGGCGGTTTGCTTTTCTTGTCTCCTTCCTTCCTTCCTTCCTTCCTTCCTTCCTTCCTTCCTTCCTTCCTTCCTTCCTTCCTTCCTTCCTTCCTTCCTTCCTTCCTTCCTTCCTTTTTTTCCTTTCTTTTTTCCTTTCTATATTATGCAATTATATCCAGGAAGTGAGAAAGAGCCAGGAAACTGAGAGGTTGGAGCCTGAAAGAAAGGGAGGATAGTTCCCAGGTCCAGCGCAGGGACTGGGACAAAGAGGCAGATCTTTATCTTTAAAACTGGAGGAACAGGGGATAGAAAGGTGGGGAGGGTACAGCGGTGTGAAGATGTGATGCTGGAGCATTGAGAAAGTTTCTATCTGATGCTTCTATTTTCTCTATCAGGATTTTCTGCAGAAAATGAGGTGCAAAATGGGGAGAAAAAAGGATAGCTGAAGCCAGATGTTTAAGAGGAATTAATTAGATTTGAAATTACCATAATGAAGAACGGAAGGACAAACTTAGGAAATTCAGAAAGTTGTATTTGTGTCACTGGCCCAGTAGAAGTGGTTAACTATAGTTTAATATTGGTCGTCCTAGGGTTTTTTGCTTTGTTTTGTTTTAATTTTCTCTAGCAAAGCTCAGAAGTTCCAAAAGAAATGTGAAGAATGTAGGTTCATTACTTTCTCCAACCTAAGACCTAGATGTGAAGAGGTAATGTCTGGCTTATTTCAACAAGACCAATTCCAAAGCCATCCTCATGAGTAATTGATATATTCCAACAGGGTAAATACAGTTTGGTTGCTTTTAAAGACCTGCCCCTTCAACTTAATCAAGTTGCTTCAAGAAGATAGTCCAGCTATCAAATTGAGTGAATGGACAAGACCTGAATAGCCAGTTTAGACACCCCTCCCAATTTTAGGGGAAATGAGATACAACAGAGCATATACAGAGTTCAATAAGGGAGCAAGTTCTTAGAACTAGTTTGGTCACAAGAATGATTATCTATTTAACTTGTACAAAATCAGAGAACAAAATGCTAGGTGAACTTGATTTGACATTATTGGCCACATTTTTCTAAATCCCTACTACTTATGGGAAATTGGTCTAAGAAGTTGAGTTGAATTCACAGATAGGAATTAAATGGCCTCAACCGTGATGATTGAAGGGTTGCAGAGTCAGGCAGATTACAAAAGAAGGCTTTGTAATCTTAGATCTCCCTCCCCACCCTCTATTCCCTAATCATATACTCAGCATTTGTGTGGTATCACCAAAATGATGGGTGCTGGAACTACTACATGGGAATTAAGAGGATATGCTGTGATCATGAAAGGAAAGATCATAATGAAATGAAAAAAAAAGAGAGAGAAACACAGAAGAATGACAGAGAACCAAAGTGAAAAAGAGGTCAGAAGTTCAAAAAAATTTCAAAGGAAATTTCATATATGAATAAAAACAGCAAAAGGGCAGAAGAATGTAGTGAAGGGAACCAAAGTTTTGCCACCCTGAAACTGCCTTTGGCGATATTAAATTTAAGCTGTTTATTAAGAAATAGAACTCAGCCCTAGCTGATTTGGCTCAGTGGATAGAGTGTTGGTCTGCAGACTGAAGGGTCCCAGGTACAATTCTGGTCAAGAGCACATGCCTGAGTTGTGGGCTCAGTGCCCAGTGGGCGTGTGCAGGAGGCAGCCAATCAATGATTTTCATCATTGATGTTTCTGTGTCTCTCTCCCTTTCCTTTCCTCTCTGGAATCAATAAAAGTATATTTTAAAAAATAGAGAATGGACAAAAATCGTGCACCTATGGATGAGGACAGTGGGTGGGGAGTGACGGCGGAGGGTGGGGCGGGAACTGGGAGAAGGGCATCATTGATGTTTCTGTGTCTCTCTCCCTTTCCTTTCCTCTCTGGAATCAATAAAAGTATATTTTAAAAAATAGAAAACCTATTGACTTAAAAAAAAATAGAAAGAAATAGAACTCAGAAAATACCTTTGACCCTCCCTCTTTCCTGGCCAAGAGATTCAGACAGGAAACCCTGATTCAGGAAGAACATCTTAGGATACTCGCCTTAGTCTAATATAAATTAATAATGCTAAATAAGGGGTTTTCGGGCAGGGGCCTGTTAGTTAGAACCCCATGTCTCACCGTTTCTGAGTTGTCCGTCCATGTGTGTGCCTCTCTTCCTCAATTACCTATAAATCACCCACTCTCACTTCTGAAATCTGATACCCCATCCTTTACCCATTTCTTCTTTGTCCAAAAACGTTCTATATACCCAATGTTGCCTGACTGTCTTTGGAATTTTCATGCCTATGTGAATTCCCCATGCACAGCTAGAATAATTTACAGAGGTTCTCAACCTGTGGGTCGCAACCCCTTTGGGGGTCAAACAACCCTTTCACAGGGGTCGCCTAAATACATCCTGCATATCAGATATTTACATTACGATTCATAACAGTAGCAACATTACAGTTATGAAGTAGCAACGAAAATAATTTTATGGTTGGGGGTCACCACAACATGAGGAACTGTATTAAAGGGTCGCGGCATTAGGAAGGTTGAGAACCACTGATTTAGAAGGTGGGAGTAAAACAGTTGCCGGTGGATATGGCTGGCTCAACAAATGTTGTGGGTGGAAAACAGGCTTTTCCAAGATGTCTGGAGGAAAAGCACTTTCAGGGACCCACTAGAGAGGATGAGGTCTTGTGGCAAGATTTATTTGTGATGCAAAATAAAAACGATGTCCCTCTGTGGGAATAGATCAACCAATGAACTTGCATGCATATATGCATAACCTGTGGACATGGACAATGGGGTGGTGAGGGCCTGGGGAGGGAGGTAGGACGGGAGCAGGCTAATGGGGGGAAAAGAAGGACCTATGCAATACTTTCAACAATAAAGATTAAAATATATATGTAACTTAAAAAATAATAATAAATGGGGGGGGGGGATGCCTCTCTGCTGGCCCATCTCCATCTGTCCTGCCATGGAAATTCAGGGCCAGAAATAGAGTCAGTGTCCAGAGATCCTGTGCCATATTAAAGCTTAGCCCCAGTCCAGCATTTGGTGAACTTAGCTTGTATTCCTGGCTGCAATCCATTGCTTTGCTGCTATACCCAGGCTCCTGCCTGGAGCCTGTATGTGGGGTTCGAGCATCATCAGCCATGCAAATGCTAAGGCCACATGGTTATGGAGAGAGAACAAGCAAATGCATGGGGCGATGGGGCGGGGGCAGGTCACCCAGCCGGAGAGAGAGAGCTTTGTTCTCCTGGGGTTTTAACCAGGGCCTTTTTCAAAGGAACCCATTAATTTCCCAAGGTTTAGTGGGTTTGCATTGAGGTCCACGCTCTAGCCCAGGGGTGGACAAACTTTTTGACTCGAGGGCCACCATGGGTTCTTAAACTGGACCGGAGGGCCGGAACAAAAGCATGGATGGAGTGTTTGTGTGAACTAATATAAATTCAAAGTAAACATCATTACATAAAAGGGTACGGTCTCTTTTTTTTTTAGTTTTATTCATTTCAAACGGGCCGGATCCGGCCCGCGGGCCGTAGTTTGCCCACGGCTGCTCTAGCCAATGATCTCTCTCTCTTTTATTTTAAAATCATGTTTTAGAAACATTGATCGGCTGTCCCCTGCTGGGGATCGAACCAGCAACCAGGGTATGTGCCCTGACCCAGAATCAAACTGTGACCTCCTGGTTCATAGGTCGACACTCAACCACTGAGCCACATTGGCCAGGCCCAATGCTTTTTTCCCCAAGTTAGACTGACTAGCTTTTATAGTCCAGCACCTCCCCCTGCACCATTTTGACTTCATTGTGCATATGCTTACCTTTCCTTTGTTCCATTCCTTCCTCAGTGATCTGCAGGGGAGTGGACCGGTGGTCTCCCAGGGGGACTGTGAGCTTCCTGGTGAAGGAAACAGGCCTCTGCTTCCCAGCTGAATATGCTCAACAATGTCTGACTTCCCTTGCTCTTTTCGTCTTAGTAACTAGGGAAGGACAGTAACAAAACTATTAACATTTGTTTTCAGCTCCCACAGGAGAAGTGTTAGTAGTCCTTTTTACTATTCTTCAAACATAGTATAATATAAATATGTACATTATAACGTCAAAATGTGGGGGAAAAAACAAAAACGCAGTTTTGGGATAGATGAAGAAAAACAGAGTAAGCAATCGAGTCCAGCAGAGCATTCAGCAGGGACCTCCCAGAGGGTGCACTGAGGTGAAGCCGCGTGAGCATCTGGGAAACCAGTAGGACTCTAGGTGAGCAATGGTAGCAGACTGCACTCAAGAGCCTTGCTTCTTAAATACTGTGTGCTCTGCCATTGCTCATGAACAGGTATTTCATAGGCCCTTGCAGGGACATACTCTTGGCAATGGGGAGCAGGGTGTTGTTCGGCAAAGCCTGGGGGCTGTGTCCTTATTCTGGATAATCTCCCAGGAAGTAGGCACCTTGGATGTAAGGTTTGTTGCATAACAGATCCACAGATGCTGGCTTGCACACGTTCCCTGGAAACGGCCATCAACATACGGAGCCTCTCTGCTCACTGCTTCCACTGCAAACTCCCATTTCTCTATAAGCACATGTCTCCACGACCTCCTACCGCACCACACACACACACACACACACACACACACACACACACATACACACACACACACTCACACACACTCACACACACACACACACACACACACTCCGAAGGTCACACCCAGCCACCCTCTCTTTCTTCCTAAATCACCCAGTCTCTCCTCTCCAGAGTTGGGGCAGGGACAGAGGTCTTCAAGGTCTTCCTCTATCCTCTTTCTAGTCCTGTCACTAACACAGTGCTTACAACCCCCAGGGCTTTCCTTTTAATACTCAGAGCCTCTTTGGAATTGGAAAAAAAAAAAACAACACAAAAAACACACATGAACATTAACTTTCTCTTTGCATTCCTGCTTCATTGCTAGCTTAAAAGATCCTCCCCCCCCACACACACACACACCCCAACTTCCAAAAAGAAAACAGAAAAATTTCTTGTTTTTTTTTTTCTTTTTTTGACATTTCTGTTAAAACAATACAAATTCTTCCTCTGGCTACATGCATAATAGTTCTATCTGAGAAGAGATCAAAAAGAAAAGAAAAAAAATAGTATTTCATATGTATAATAAAAGTCCAATTCTTTCTTTGGCCAGAGGGCCTTTCTTATCTTTTTGACCTCATCTCTTATTATTCTGCCCTTACCCTAGGGCCACACGCCTTCTTCCTTTTTCTCAAAATAGTCAATCACTTTCTCATCTCAGAACCTTTACTATGACCTCTGCTTAGAATTTCTTTTCCACTGACATGGGCTAGCTCTTTCATGCTATCGCTTTACTCAAAAGTCATTTTCTCACTGAAAGCTTCACTTGCCACTTCACCCAAAATTACAAACATTCTTGCCCAACATTATATACCCTTCTTCCTCCATTTCTTGGTAGCTAGCTAGCTCGTTATCTCATTTATTTTATATTGCTTATTGTTAGCCTCACCTTGCCAGAATACAGTTTTCATGAGGGCCAGGCTGTCTCTGTTTTATTACTGCATCCCCTAGAACAGTGCCTAGCATGGTGTAGGCCTCAACAAATATTTCTTGAATGAATGAATATTTGACTTATCTTAAAGAAACAGATTGACAGTATGCTCAGTATTACTTTTTCCCCCCTCAGTATTACTTTTCACTAAAAGCAAGGAAGAGGCAAGAGTTTAGTGTGAACCCTGAAAGATGCAGTTGATGTAAACCCCGAGAAGGAAATTATCTGCTGAGATTTTATAAATAATAAGAGCCTGGTGGCTGCTGTAGGCAGCAGGAACACACACCAGCTGACAGGTAGGGTCAGATTAAAGCTGGGTTCAGTAACCTCGGTACTTGGGTTCTGCCTAGGAAAGAATTCAGAGCCAAGACCCAAACTGTGAGAGAACATTTATTTAGAAAATCACAGAGGTAGGAAAAGTAATTCCTAAAAGAAATGGGCTTAGGAAACAAGTTATAGAGGTAAAGGCCCTTGGAGCTTGGGAGTGAGGAAGCTAATGGTAAGAGCCTGGGGCAGGGAGGGAGGGAGGAGAGGTGGAAGAGGAAGGGAAAGGCATAGGTGTGCTCCTAAGAGGAAGAGAACACTGGGTCCTCTGTCCTAAGGGCTTTAAGGGTGGAGATCTTAGGGGAAGTCCCAGGGGAAGGTCTCAATGGAATATTCAGCAGCTTTCCGGATGTGTCCTTTCTGAGTTGTAGTCCCCACTGATTGCTTGGCCTGCACCAGGGCAGGGGGTCATTATTCCGTGCATCTGGTCCCCACTCCAGCCTTGGCTGATTTTGTTGCTTATCTGGGCCTGGAGTTGAAATACTACTGGAGGCCTAGATGTTATCTCTAGGGAGGAAAGGTCAGGGGGTGAGGTCTCATAGCATAGACACCTGGGGCTTTCCCCACTGGTGATCTTCTGTATCTGGCCCAGTGTCCTTGCTCTGTTCATGTCTACCTAACTGCCTACCACAGTGGCCATTCAAAGACAGGGGCTTCTCATGTACTCTGTGCACCAGGAAGAACCTCAGACTGAAGTCTTGGCTTCCTACGCTATGTCCTGCTCATTTACACCAACTGAGTCAACTAATACAATAAGGGAGCTCCTGATTTATGGATGAAGACCTGTCCATCCTATCGGAACTGCTTCTTAACGACCAATCAGGACACGCAATGCAACAAGTCAGGACTGCTCAACTCAGACAAATCAGAAGTGTGTGAATTTGGATTCCTTATTTACATAAAAATGGGCCTAACTGGAAACCAGGGCAGAAACAGTCACTGTAAATGTGTGGTAGGCAGGTAGATGTGAGCAGAGCAAGGATGATGGGCCAGGTACAGAAGGTCACCAGGGTGGAGAGCCCCAGGTGCCTAGCAATGGACAATTGTAGGGTGGGACCTCACCCCAGGGTGACTTTTCCTCCCCTAGCGTATCACTGGTCATGAGGTTTGGATCCCGGACCTTTCCTCCCTAGAGATCACATTTAGGCCTCAAGTTGTATTTCAGCTCCAAGTCCAGAAAAGCAGCAAAACCAGACCAGTGGTCCCAATGCTGACTTCAGGACCAACTGCATGGAATAATGACCCCCTGCCCTGGTGCTGGCCAATCAATCAGTGGAGACCTAGACCCTGAAAGGACGCACCTGGAAAGCTGTTGAATAAACCGTTGAGACTTTCCCCTAGACTTTCCACTGTCTCCCCTATGGTAGGACAGTGGTTCTCAACCGTGGCTGCACATTAGAATCACCTGGGAATCTTTTTTAAATCCTGATTTCTGGGCCTCATCCTCCGGAAATTCTGTTTCTTTGTTATGAGGTGGGGCCACAACATTAGTAAATTCTGTTTCTTTGTTATGGGGTGGGGCCACATTAGTAACAAAGAAACAGAATTTCCAGAGGATGAGGCCCAGAAATCAGGATTTTAAAAAGATTCCAGGTGATTCTAATGTGCAGCCAAGTTTGAGAACCACTGCCCTAGGACCTCCCCTAAAATCCACCCTAAAGTCCTTAGGACAGAGGATCCAGTGCACTCTCCCTCCCAGAGCACAGCCCTGCCTTTCCCTTCCCCTTCCACCTCTCCCTCCCTCATTCCCTCCATGCCCCAGGCACTTACCATTAGCTTCCTCACTCCCAAGCTCCAAGGGCCTTTACCTCTATAACTTGCTTCCTAAGCGCATTTATTCTAGGAATTACTTCTTCTATCTTGGTGATTTTATAAATAAAACAGTTTGGGTCTTGGCTCTGAATTCTTTCCTGGCCAGAACCCAAGTACCGAGGTTGCTGAACCCAGGTTTGGTCTGACCCAATGGGTCAGACTCCTAGTGTCCTTCCTGCTGCCTACAACAAAAGGTGAGACACAATTTAAGTTGCTACCTAAATCTGTGGCTCCTAGGCTGCAGCTCTTTCAAGTGCTTTTTTATTCTTTACTACAGTCTAACGCCCTGGCCAGTTTGGCTCAGTGGATAGAGTGTTGGCCTGCAGACTGAAGGGTCCAGGGTTCGATTCTGGTCAAGGGCATGTACCACCATTGTAGGCTCAATCCCTGGCTCTGGTAGGGGCACGTGCAGAAGGCAACCAGTCAATGTGTCTCTCTCACATCGATGTTTCTCTCTCTCTCTCTCTCTCTCTCTCTCTCTCTCCCTCCCCTCCCTTCCACTCTCTAAAAATCAATGAAAAAATATCCTTGGGTGAGGATTAAAATTTTTTTAAATAAATAAATTAAATTAACTGGTTTACAAAAACATAGTCTCTGATGAGTTTACTATACTCACTGCAATCAACGCCCTTCTGTTTCATAGGAAATTTCCCAGTGGCAAATGTATGATGTTGCAGCAATAGTGATCACCAAAATAAGAGGCGTTTCTTTGTTACATGGCCATCAAATCCTGATATTTTTTTTTAGTACAGTAGCGACCCCATCAGTACAAATGAATCCACATATGACAGACATTATCTTACACTTTGAAATGAAACTGACAAGATTGAACACATAGTGAGATATAATGATTCACTCAACAAGAATTCTGCCATGATTACAATTTTTATCTGCTGCACAATCATTAAAATCTGACTACAGGCATCAGTGCCAATTAATGTATTTCACAGAATACCCATGCTAAAAGATAGAAGATGTGCATTTTGTCTAATCCTCTATCTCCATAATTTGTTATAAAATGTGCTGGCTCATCTCATGACTTCTGGAACAGACCATATCATTTAACAAAGAGGTCTCATAAAGCTTCTATTATATGTAATATTTTCCATTTCAGTGCGTGAGGTTTTACTAATTAACTAGCAACTGTGTTTGCGCTTTAACAGAGAAATATGAAATGTGGTAGAACATTTTGTAATAACTTCTCAAGGGACACAAACCCAAATATCCTTGGGTTGGGTTGTGATCAAATTGTGCTCAAGTTATCAAGGTCATGTTCCTCTGACCCACAGCTTCAAGGGCTTAAGGTTAGCATTTAGAAATAGTTACACAGCATACATTGTGCTTGGTGATTTCTGCTCTGTCCTTCTAGTGAAATTGAAAATAAAACAGGTGCCCTTCAATTTGAGCATCTTCAAAACGGCAATAGCCACAACATGTAAATTCTGTCCTGAGTTGGAATCAATACACTTATACTTGTTGGAGACAGATCAACTGCACCAAGCTATGGAGCTACCATATTATCATCTGTATATGCAGTAGATGCATCACAAATACATCCTCTCCCCTACCCTAGTTACAGATTCATGCACACCCATCCCCATTGCTCACCTTGTTGCCATACATAAGTTTTTAGGTATACACACACAACACACCCCAAAGTACATAACTCTCCAATGGTCATATTGAATTCTTTAATAACTAGCTAGAGCATATTTTGCAATGTGAGTTGACCGAAGGCAACTGAGTTACTATGTCTATATATAATTTACATAAAGAACATGTATATTATAGCTCTTATCTTTTAAGTTAAGCATTGTGTACATATCTCTAGTCATCTCGACAACCCTAGAAGATAGGATTTGTATCCACTTTCCTCTCAAATTAACACATTTAAGTTCAGAGATCGCAAGTGACGTCTCCAAGACTACACAGCTAGTAACTGCTAGAGGAGATTTAGCCTAAGTCTAGCTGGCTGTGACTCTCTCAAGAGAAGGCTGGGGTGGAGTCCGTGAAAACAATGATGGGCACAATAATTTCTATTGAAAGATTAGGGCTCATAATCTCTATTTCCAAATGCTATGAAAGGGGCACATTATTCACCTCAGAACACCTCATGTTATACTCTTTTGTGCTCCATTCGCAGTTCCTTCAGTACCTCTTTTTTCCACCATCATTGAAACACTTCCACTCATCCTAAATCTTCACTGTACATATTATTTTTCTGCCCTTCCCCCCACCTGCTGAATCTAGCTCATAAATGCAGTCCCATGAAACTTGTCTGGCAATAACAAAATCTGTCATCTTGAGCAGATCCCCCCACCCCCACTATCTCCCCTCTAAGAAACCTTTTCATTCATTTTCCCCCAATTTCTCCGCCATGAAATTTTAATACCACCAATATATTACATTTGTTTTTGTATGTGGCTCTTTGTTTTGTTTCATTCTTTTCTTTTATACAAAAGAGACCATGATATCATTAACCTGTTTCTTTCTCTTTTTTAATCCCTCCATTTTGGCTAGCACTTAGAATTACCCAGTTGTGTGTGTGTGTGTGTGTGTGTGTGTGTGTGTGTGTGTTTAATACTCATGCCCCCACCCCCTTCCCCTTTTGTAGCCATCAGCTCTTTCTCTATATCTAGGGGTCTGTTTCTGTTTTGGTTGTTTATTTATTTGTTTGTTTTTTAGATTCCACATATAAGTGAGGTCATATGGTATATTTGTCTGACTTATTTCACTTAGCACAATGCCCTTTAGGTCTATCCATGGCAATATTTTATTCTTTTTCATTGTTAAGTAATATTCAGTTATGTATATGAACATCTTCTCTATTCATTCATCTATTTGACATTTAGGTTTCTTTTATACCTTGGCTATTACTAGTAATGCTGCAGTGAACATAAGGGTGCATATATTTTTTTTTTAATTAGTGTTTTTGTTTTCTGCCAATAAATACCCAAAAGTGAAATTGCTGGATTATGTGGCAGCTTTATTTTTAATTTTTTGAGGAGTCTTTGTACTGTTTTCCATGTTGGCTCACTAATTTACATTCCCACCAACAGTGTACAATGGTTTCCTTTTCTCCGCATCCTCACTAGCACTTGTTGTTTGTTGACTTTTTAATGATAGTCATTCTGACAGGTATGAGGTGATATCTCATTGTGCTATCAATTTGCATTTTCCTGAAAATTAAAAATATTGAGCAGCTTTTTTTCAAATACAGTTTTATTGATTTCAGAGAGGAAAGGAGAGGGAGAGAGAGAGAGATAAATATCAATGATGAGAGAGAACCATTGATCGGCTGCCTCCTGCACGCCTTCACTGGGGATTGAGCCTGAAACATGGGCATGTGCCCTGACCAGGAATCCAACCGTGACCTCCTGATTCAGAGGTTGATGCTCAACCAGTGAGCCACACTGGCTGGACTTGAGCAGATTTTTATATGTCTGTTGGCCACCTGTGTCCACTTCGGAGAAATGTCTTTTCAAGTTCTCTGTCCATTTTTTAAATTGGTGTTCTGCTTATTTGGTGTTAAGTTATATGAGTTTCTTATATAATTTGGCTATTAACCCTTTATCAGATGTATCATTTGGGAATATATTGTCCTCTGTACTGTAGCCCTTTAAATGGCTATGAACCATTGTAATAGCTAAAACATCCCAGCCCCTCAATTCTCAAGAACCAATTTTTGCCTCCTTGAGATCAATATCATCACCCTTGTGGAGAATGCATGGTTAAGGGTAAGGTTTCTCAGCCTCAGTACTAATGACATTTTCATCCAGTTAATTCTTTGCTATGGGGTGTTGTCTTGTACACGTTGAAATATTTAGCAGCATACTTTGTCTCTACTCAATAGATGCAGTAGCAATTGAATATAAGCAAGCAAATTAAAAAAATATATGAGTTTAAAATAGAGAAAATATTAAGAAACAAAAATAAGCTAAGGGAAATGGACTTAAGATAAGGGACAAATATTGCAGGTAGAGAAAGTCTGACACATAGATAGCAGGAGTCTCTAGATAGGCAAACCAAAGCAAGAAAATAAGAAGATAAATATAATAATTTAATAAAACTTTCCTGGAAAAAAAATAAAACACCTATTTTAAAGAATATTTTTCATACCTAAGAATATCTATCTACCAAGAGTAAGACATAACCTAGCAAAATTAGTGGAGTTGAAAAACTTTTGGACATCTAGAAAAAGAAGCAAGTGATTAATGAAGGAAAGAACATTAGATGCTCATCAGACTTTTTAGCAGACTTTAATGCTAGGGGGGTGGAAATGGAGTACGTATCCCAAATACTCACGGGAAACAAATGTGAATTTAGTATTTTATATCCAATGAAACTGACTTCCAAGTATGAAGGACCCACACAAGCTACTGTCAACATGCAAGATCTCAGAGAGTAGTGTTTTCATGGCCTTTCCTGAGGAATCCATTGGAGAAAAAGTTTCAAGCAACCAAGTGTTCAGAGGGACATTGACACTTTAGGACTAAATAAGGGATAAAAGGGGACAAATAAACCTAGTAATGGCTTATGTGTGCTAACAATGTAGATGTACCACATATATTTTTTAAAAACATGGTAGGGGTAGGAGAATTCAAAAACAACAGGATGTGATAGAAATTCTAGCAAATCTCTGATTTGAATTTTCCCTGATTGCTATTTATTTAGGATGCCAAAAATATAGGAAAATGTTTCATCCTTTATGAAAATAAGTAGATTCTCAAGCATGTGATATGTTGCTATTCCTTTACACATGAAGTTTCCCAAACATTCCAGCTCTGGTTCCTGGTCAAGCTAACATAAGAGGTCTGCATTAAAAATCATGGAATCGTTGATTTTGCCTGAAATTATTGAAGAGAATGTTTTTCATTAAAATGCAGGCTTCTAAAAAGGCTTAAATTAAATTTTAATAAGCATCAAAGATTGTTTTATGTCAATACATAATTCAATAAAAGTTTTGAAGAACGTTTTCATGAAGCAGCCCTTTGTCCTGTTTGCAATATTGACAAAGAGCTGCTCAAATTGTTGGCATACTGAACATGTATTTCTTCGTTTTATTACAGCTGTTAATTTCCTTACTAATGCATTATAGTAGTCCCCAGTGTACATACAACAAATGAATTAGACTCTCTCCCAACACTGTTCCGTAATCTTCTCTGAGTCAGTCTGAGGAAAAACTGGCCCACGAGGATTTTGGTTGGTGTGTGCACTGAGACACGTTCACAGCTCTGAGGATTTTAGTTGGTGTGTGCACTGAGACACGTTCACAGCTCCGAGGATTTTTTAGTTCGTGTGTGCATTGAGACATGTTCACAGCTCCGTTGGAGTTACTCAGAGAGCATGATTCACAAATATTTAAATATTATGGATCTTTAAATCTTGTTGAGCTTGTTTTTTGTTGAGTCCACATTTCCCCTCCCACGTAGGCAGTAAATTCGTAGGAGGTAGGGCTTTTGCCCAGTATGGCATTTGATTAAAATTCTGAGCCAACTGTGCATTGTTCTGACTTCCAACATCAATGATTTCAGCCAACCAACTTCCTATTCCTCACACCCCAATTTGACAGTCATCTACAGCTATTTTTTAAATATATTTTTATTGATTTCAGAGAGGAAGAAAGAGGGAGAGAGAGATTGAAACATCAATGATGAGAGAGAATCAGTAATCAGCTGCCTCCTGCATGCCCCACACTGGGGATGAAGCCCACAACCTGGGTGGGTATGTACCCTGACCGGGAATCAAACCCTGGCCTGGTTCATAGGTGGATGCTCAACCACTGAACTTTGCCAGCCAGGCATCTACAGCTATTTTTAAATGACCTCAAGAAAGAATTTAAAATTTCTCCAGTATTGATCCATTTTAGAGGATCTCTGCCCCCTGCATAAGGGGATGGCCCCCCACAAGGGATTTGCTCTTCACCAGGCTGCTTCTTGTGCTAAGTATTTGAATAATTATATTACATGTAAGGATATTGGGTTGCTAGTCTGAAGACTGCCTCCTACATATTTTTCTTGGGGTATGAAAAGTGCTATTCATTAAAGACAGAATTTATATTTGTGCAATATTCCTAAGACTATTGGAAATTTGTGTTGACAATTCACAAGTAGTTATTGAACCCATCCTAACTGGCTAGGAAATGAAGAAGGGAGATAAATGTGTTCAGAGCCATGATAGGCACATTTCTCATCACAACCTTATATGATCAAAATACGGGAAATGGAAAGCTATATAAAAAGAAAACAGTAAGAAATGAACTAAACATTAAAAACGCAAGACATGTACATAATGAAAAGACTCCTCTTGAGAAAGCTGGAACTGAAACAGGTGATGCATTGTAACTAAGTTATAGAAATGCTCTTCCTTGAATAATGTAAAACAGAAGTATTTAATGTCAAATGATGCAAAAGCTTAGAAAAAATGGCACATTCTTTTTAATCCATTTAAAGGAATATAAAAACAGGTCCTTACAGGTTAAATATATTTATAGAGGCAAGGTAAGATTTTAGCTCACATAGCAATTTAACTTACTCTTCTCTCTCTCAATGTTATAATTTTCAGTAGTTATAAGCCAAAGAAAGCTTTTCTATTTTTAGTGTTAGTGTTCCACATGAAAGTATTTTCTGTGTTTTGCAGAAGAATTTGGACCTGATATTAGATCACCTGCAAATTGAGTTTTGAGAAACAGGGAAAATAAATCTCCAAGCTAAAGGAAAAGCGTACCTATAATATGTTACTCCAGAATTCATGAGAGAGTGGCAGCATTTTTAGTGTTTACTACAAATGTTTCTTCTAACAGAGAATAAGTTTTGTGTAAATTTTAAAAGATGACACCACATTTCCAATTTTAGAAACTGTTACAAAATCAGATTTCATTTGAACATATTACACGTGTTTGGGCATTTTGTGTGGGCCAGATTTTAAGGGAAAACATTATCTCCTCCATGACACATCTGAATGGCCACTCCCAAGTAATTCCAGCTTCCCAAAACTGCAGACTTTCAGCCCCAGACAGCAACTGGATTTCATTCACTGATTTTATTCACAGTTATGACTGCTTAAAAAACTGACAGCCATAACGATAACTAACAGAGCTGTGTTTTGCCAGGTTTTTTTCTTTTCTTTTTTCTTTTTTTTTAAAAATGTGGGGGTTGAGTTGTGGCTAAGAGAATAATTCAGAGCCAAGACATAAATTATAAGAGATTAGGAAGTCATAGAGGTAGAAGCGAGCCCTAGAAAAAATGGGCTCGGGAAACAAGTTACAGCAGAAGGAGAGAGAGAGAGAGAGAGAGAGAGAGAGAGAGAGAGAGAGAGAGAGAGAGAGCCCTGGAGATAGAAGGGGGTAGGGAAAGGTGGGAGCGTGCCCCATAAAGAGAGCGCCTTGCCAAGATTTTAAAAACAGGACTGCATAGTTCTTTTAAAGTGCACATTAGTGAAGAAAATCAGTACGTACCATTTAAAGGATCTCTCACGATGGTCTTTATAACGGGTATTCTAAAAAAAAGCTTCACAGAAGTTCCATTTGCTGGTTCAGTTTAAATGGAAATTAAATTTATCAGCATGAAAGTTTGAAACAAGGGCATCAAAAATGTCACAATTTAAAAATAAATATGAATTTAAAATAGATTCTATTTGTTATTAGTGCAAATATATTTCATCTGTATCTCTCTATATTGGACCTCAAATCTCTCCCCATCTTACCCAGACTCCAATAATACAAGAGTTTTCTTTAAGAAATGGGATTTTCCTAAAGTATGCTGGGGAAGAGAGATGGAAAAAGGTAAAAAGGAGAGTTCCATGATTATATACATTTAGAAAACAGTAGGCTTATTTAATGTAGTTTTTTTCCGAGTCTTGAATCTGTTAATATTTACAGTGAATCTCCAAGAGGGTAATGGAAAATGCAGCATGTCCCACATTTGTTTAGTCACAAATCCTAATTTGTGGGATTAGTAGTCCTTTAAATCCGGAAGCAATTTTTCAAATTGTTATTCAAAAATAAAGAATAAATCTTCTCAAAGGCTACAGTCCCATTTCCTACTGAATGAAGCCTGGACTCCTTAGCCTGCCACGGTATTATAATATGCCCCAATCTATTTTTCATGAATCGTTGGCCAAATTGTCCTACTTTTTCTATGCCGTCATTATCCTGAACCATTTAAAAGTCTCTTATAGCTTCACATTTCTCTGCCCTTTATCACAGTGTCCCCGCCAGCCCGAAATGTTCTTTTTGATACTTTTGTTCAGATTTTAAAGTCTTACATCTGTTTTATTCCCTTTGTAATCCCTGCTACTCTCTCCACACTTCCCAGGATGCTCCTATAACACCTTATTCTCACTTCTCCTATAGACTTAAAAAAGGCTCTTACCATGGAGTTATATGTATGTCTCCCACTCCTCTAAAGTGTGAAGGTCACCTGAGAGCAGACATATTTATACTTGTACTACCAACACCAAGTACAATGATGCCTGAAATATGGTAACATGGTACCATACTTAATATGGTACTTATTAAATCACTGTTAAGAAAACAGACAGATTATCCTATATAATAAAACCCTAATATGCAAATTGACCAAACAGTGGAACGACTGGCAGAATGACCGGTCACTATGAAGCGCACTGACCACCATGGGGCAGACGCTCAATGCAGGAGCTGCCCCCAATCAGAGCTGCCTCCTGCATTGAGCGTCGGCCCCCCTAGAGGGAGGCGACTGGCAGCAGTGAACAGGGGCAGGGCTGGCCAGCGGGAGGCATCAGGCCACCAGTCAAGGTGGGTACCAGCGGGGGCCTCCCAATTGCCCCTCCCGCCAGTCACCCACAGATGGCCCTGATCGCCAGCCAGGCCTAGGGACCCTACCCTATATATTGGGAGCAGTCTCTTAGATTTAAAAATTAAAACCTGGCATGGCTACTCTAACACTGAAAAAACAGGATGATGCATCGATGACATGCATGGACTCTGGCTTGCACATTTTGTGGTCAGCCCTGATGCTGACATTTATAACTGTGGGACAAAGCCAATTACTTAACTTCTCTCTGCTTCAGTTTTTCCACCCGTAAGATGAGGAAAATGGTACTACTGCCTCAGAAGGATCATGTTATGTACTACTTTTTATAACCAGGGCAAAAAAATGTAGCTGCCCATACAACAGCAAGGTACCTTTCACCTGTATGAAAAGTGTGGTCGCTGGTGCATGCAGCGTCCCGGATTGCAAGATGGATGTCCGACTGCCAGTTTAGGCCCAACATCCCCCAAGGGGTTCCAGACTGCAAGAGGACGCAGGCTGGGCTGAGCACCCCCCTCGCCCCCCATGCACGAATTTTGTGCACCAGGCCTCTAGTTTATATATATAAAACCCTAATATGCAAATAGACCAAACGGCAGAATAACCAGTTGTTATGATGTGCGCTGACCACCAGGGGGCGCGCATGGACCATGGCAGGCATCAGCAGCAGGTGGCAGAGTGCAGAACATGGCGGGGGTCGGCTGCAGTGAGATGGTGGAGCAGGTGAGCAGGGGCGCCAGACCAAGGCAGGGCGCTGGTTGCTGTCATCGGGGCGAGCCTCTGGTGGTTACTGAAATGTCTTTGCTCCTGCGTGCTGCAGTCCCATCCAGCACTCACACCTGCTGCCGGCACCTGCCCTGCTCACCCACTGCCGGCACTGAAGCCACTGCTTGCACCTGGCTGCTGGCGCCTGGTGCCAGCCCTGATCGCTTGGCACCATCAGCGGGTGCAAGCAGTAGCTGCTGGCCCTGATCGCCCTTCAGGGCTTCTCCACCTCCCCCTGCTCCTGAGGGATGATCAGGGCTGGAAGCCACCTCTCCCACCTGCTGCCAGCGATGGCCCCGCTTGCATCCGCAGCCAACGCCGGAGCCACTGCCGGCACCCAGCGCCAGTCCCCATCTCTCGGCACCATCAGCAGGTGCGAGTGGTGTCTGCCGGCCCCTATTGCCCCTGAGGGCTTCTCCAGTTCCCTTTGCTCCTGAGGGGTTATCGAGGCAGCAACTGCTGCTCACATCGGCTGACATAGCCGGTCCCACTTGCACCCGGGGCTGGTGCCGGCTCAAATTGCTTTGAGCCGTCAGTGGGGGTGAGTGGAGCTGGGCAGTCAGCACATGGGAGTGGCAGTGGCAGGAGTGGGGCTGCTGGCAGACAGGGGACTGGGGGCTGTGGCAGGAGGAGCCAGGCGGGGGCGCAGAGGATGGGCCGAGACCCACCCCTGTGCCCACCGCAGTCTTGCTGCCCACAGTTCCTTTCAAGGAGCACAAATTTGTGCACTGGGCCACTAGTTAATATATAAAAGGCTAATATGCTAGGTGTCCCTCCACCCGTCCAACCAGTCCCTATGACGTGCACTGACCACCAGGGGGCAGACATTCAACGCAGGAGCTGCCGAGCTGAGGCTTTTGGGTGACCCATCCTGAAACCAGAGAGGAGGGAACCCGATTCCTTGCAGGGCCACAAGATTCCACCTTTGGCCTTGGGTTATGTTGTTGCTGGGGCACTGTTGGCCCTGAATCTGTTATACTGCACACTTGCATTTGCGTTCCACACCCTATACGACAGCAACTTTGCCAAGTGCCCTCTTGCACTCTGGGATCCCTCGGGGGATGTTGGAGAGCCGGTTTCGGCCTGATCCCTGCAGGCCAGGCTGAGGGACCCCACCTGCCGGAGGGACCCTGCTCATCCACAGACGCCAGGGAGGGAGCGCAGGAGGTTGGCTCCAGGGTGTGTCCAGCCCGACTTTCCTAGCCCCGCCCTGCCAGCAACCTTCTAATTAATTTCCTTTCAATGTGCACGAACCCATGCACCAGGGCACTAGTTATTAATAAGGACTCTAGTACTTTTGCACTCAGTAAAAATGAAGAGAAGAATTAAGCCCATTTTTTATGCAATTTAAGTCTAAATACACACTTCCTAATGATCAGATAATTTAGATTTGATAGTATAAATTCAGTCTGAAATGGATAGTAGTATGAATTCATCTTTGAGTTGTAGTCATGCCTAAACACAAATTAAGATTCTTTAATTGCTAAAATTATCATAACTACCATCAAAAACAAGTTTACATTACAGAAGAAAATATTTCCAATAAGGCTTTAATTTATAACACAAAAATTCATGGCTTCGTTAATTTTTTGAAACACATTATGGTTTGAAGAAGATTAAGTGGCATGATGTGATCCAGGTGAAGCAATCGCGTTCATTCTTTTTAAAAAGTTAGACAAAGAACTTTCTAAAACAAGGTTGCCATATACATCCAAGAGCACTGCAATTCTTTAATTGAGAAGTTACCTCATCTCCTGGCCACCCACCCAAGATACCTCTGAGAATAGTGTAATAACATGCCAGGCTAATGAGGATATTCTACTAATGAGGACAAAGTAGGGAAACTTAGCCTGATAAAAATAACTAGTGCCGTCATGACTTAAACACAAATTTTGTTTGTGTTTGTTTCCCTTTGGACATAAATTAATCCTTATTTAATAGACCACAGATGTGTCAGCTGCCTCTTTTCTCAAAATTTACTTTCTTTTTTGAATTGGTCAAGTCAGTGGAAAGTGCCACTATATTAAAACGCTTGGTGTTAAAATGATTTGATTTTATGTATCTGAATCTGCATAGAACTTGGTTTAGGGTCTTATTTATCCTGTGTTTATAAAGGACATTTTCAAAAGGTTATTTTGGTAGATGAAGTGATATAACTGTCTGCTAACTATGCCATACCCTGAGCTAGCCGAAGAGAAACCTCAAAGACTCAGATGTGAGCTGAGCTGAATCAAAACCTACTCTTTAGAAATGGTGGGCAGAATGCAAAGTTTCACGTCTCCTGAAATCTCTTCTTCTCTGAATTCTAAGCTCTATTTATTTGAATTGCGTCGGAAATGGTTTTAGAAAAGTTGAGATTGTTTCAACAATATCCTTATTAAAACTGTTGGTGAGAGGGGGAGAAATCAGTTGAAAGTTTAGCCAGGATGTGAGTAAACTCAGGATATCACATAACAGCAATGGGAAACAGTGGGCAAAGACAAGTTTTCTTCAAATAGAAAAGAAATATAGAACTTTAAAAGCAAGGAACTACTGGGGGGAAAGAGCTGTGTAGTTCTTATATCTGTGAGCTTACACATATGATCATCATGGCACACATCCTTTTTTTTTTATGTCAGTCAATCAGCCTATTCAGCAGAATCTATCAATGATTTTCTTGCTTATGATATTACTAGAGGCCCGATGCATGAAGATTCGTGCAAGAATGGGCCTTCCTTCCCCTGGCTGCCAGCACCGCCTTCATTCCGGCCTGGAGCTGCCTTTCTGCCTTTATTCCGGCTCAGAGCTGCCTTTCTGCCTTCCCATGCTGCCCAGAGGCCCAAAGCGGCTGGGGAAGTGTGGAACACCTGTGTCATCATCATGGCCCCTGACCGCTCAGCACCTGCATATGCAAATTAACCCGCCATCTTTGTTGGGTTAATTTGCATAGTCACTCCTGATTGGCTGGTGGGCATCATGAAGGTATGGTCAATTTGCATCTTCCTCTTTTATTAGTGTAGATACCCATTACAGTGGGTATTACTCATTTATTAAAGATGACCACAGGGGAAAAAGGCCAGAGAACCTACCAAAAAAGTGAAATATTGCCAACATGTAGAAACAAGTTTGCATATATATTTTATTCCATATATTTCATGCTTTTAAATTCCATGCCAAAGAAATTTACTGGGTATTTTTTTGATATATAACCAAAAAAAAAAAAAACTAAACAAGATAAAATGACTAGATTGGAACAGTGGATTATTAACTGGGTGAATCATTTCTAGTTGCTTATTCTCTGGCTTTAAACACATTTTAGAAATAATGAACATTCAATTGACATTGCTGGATTATACCTTACATAATGATGAACATCACTATCTACTGTCAGTTTATTATGATAATGGCACTACTTACTGTGGTTGCAATATGTGAAACAATAAATTTTTAAAATACATGCACATACACACATTTACCTGGGAAGTAATAATAATCACATTAAAAAAATAACTTCTAGCCCTAGCCAGTTTGGCTCAGTGGATAGAGCATCGGCCTGCGAACTGAAAGGTCCCAGGTTCGATTCTGGTCAAGGGCACATCCCCAGGTTGCAGGCTTGATCCCCAGTAGGGGCCTTGCAGGAGGCAGCCGATCCATGATTCTCTCTCATCATGGATGTTTCTATCTCTCTCTCCCTCTTCCTTCCTCTCTGAGATCAATAAAAATATATTTTAAAAAAATAATAACTGCTACGCCCTGGCCATGTGGCTCAGTTGGTTGGAGTGTTATCCCATACACCAGAAAGGTTGTGGTTCAATCCTCGGTCTGGGCACATCTGGGTGGCAACCAATCAATGTATCTCTCTCACGTTGATGCCCCCTTTCTCTCCCTCCCCCACTTCCTTTCTTTTCTCTCTAAAGTTAATTAAAAAAAATATCCTCGATTTAGGATTAATAATAATAATAATAGGAAGAAGAAGAAGAAGAAGAAGGAGGGGGAGGAGGAGGAGGAGGAGGGTGGAGGAGGAGGAGGGGAAGAAGAAGAAGAAGAAGAAGAAGAAGAAGAAGAAGAAGAAGAAGAAGAAGAAGAAGAAGAAGAAGAAGAAAGAGGAGGAGGAGGAGGAGGAGGAGAAAAAGAAGAAAGAAGAAGAAGAAGAAGAAGAAGAAGAAGAAGAAGAAGAAGAAGAAGAAGAAGAAGAAGAAAGAAGAAGAAGAAGAAGAGGAAGGAGGAGGGGGAGGAGGGGG
>NW_005871105.1:4072078-4116506 GCF_000147115.1 Myotis lucifugus | reverse complement strand
CAAGTTAGAAAACTAGAATGACTTGTCGAATAACGCCCAGCTAGAGATGGGCAGCAGCAGTAGAGAGTACGCACTAGGCGACGAATCAGTGAACTGTACAAGAGCGTGTAGACGAGCACTAGATGATAAGCTGAAGGAGCTGGCGAATGAGAGGAGATGGAGCTGATGACGATGAAGAAGAAGAAGAAGAAGAAGACGATGATGAAGAAGAAGGAGGAGGATGAGGAGGAGGAGGAGGAAGAGAAGGAGGGGGGAGGAGGAGGAAGAGGAGGAGGAGGAGGAGGAGAAGAAGGAGAAGGAGAAGGAGCAGAGGAGGAAGAAGAAAAACTGCTGCTTCTAAATAATATTTTCTCTCAAAGTCATGGCAGTTACACAAAGCACTTCCAGAGTCAGAATCTCCAGAAAAATAAAGCCAGTTATTTTCTTAATACAAATCCTTCTTCATTTAAGTGCCTTTCCTAAAGATGGGGCCAAAAGAAGATATGAACTTCAGAGTACATTATAATAGTCACTTTTCTAGGTCTCTTTTTTCCTACAAACTAATCATGCCAATCTTTGTCATACAACATATTAAAGGCCACGTTGAATTTACAGTCCAAAGATATAGTTTGTTTTTTTCTCAGGTCTGCCACTAACAACTAAAAATTTATTCATAAATAAGTAAAGACTTTGGACTACCTGATATATAACATACCTTCTAATTTTAAAATTATGTGCTGCAATTATCGTCACATGTGTCTTCTTTGTAACTGACACCTCCTGGTATCTAATCTCACAGTTAATCCATGAATAAACAACACAGCCACAATTTAAAATATTTCATTGCTGCTTTCAATTTGTAAAAATACAACTGGTTTCTTACGATTTTTAGCAGCCATATCCCAAATGTCCACAATAGAGAGATAATTAAAATGTTTAATTGTTAAAACATACACAATATGACAATACACACAATAGTACAATATTCAAAAGGAACAAAAAGTTATGCGAAGAAAAGTATGTCTCTTTTTCACACTGTCACTCAGCTCCCCTCCCAAAGTACCAATCATTTTAACCAGTGTGTGTGTGTGTGTGTGTGTGTGTGTATGCATGTGTATTCTTTTTAAGATAATCTATGTGTTTACAGGTAAAGAGATACAGACAAATATTAGGAAGATGTATAAAGAGAAAAAGATGCCAGCCAGTGTAGCTCAGTGGTTGAGAGTAGACCTATAAATCAGAAGGTCACAATTGGATTCCTGGTCAAGGCACATGCCCAGGTTGCAGGCTTGATCCCCAGTGTGGGGTGTGTAGGAGGCAGCCGATCACTGATTCTCTCTCATCATTGATGTTTCTCTCTCTCTCTCCCTCTCCCTTCCTTTCTGAAATCAATAAAAATAAAAAACAGGTAAAAGGGGATGTGGAAAACTTAACTGATGATGCTGTTGTAACAGAAGACAAAACAATAAAGACTGTTAACTTTGATTCTATGCAAGCCGAGCAAAAACCTTAGGAGAAAGCTGCTTCGCCTTTGCAGTGTGCTGTAGTGGGCATGACACTGACCTCATTGTCAGACAGATTTGGATTTGGATTTAGCTATATGACCTTGGGCAAAATAATCAGTTCTCTGGGCCCATTTCCAACTTAAAGTGTGATGATAAATCACAGCTCATAATTTAGTCCTGGGGATTATATAAGATAGTGTTTATCAGATTTGCATATAGAATTCTGTTGTTCACTGCTTTGAAGAACATAGACTTAAACATCTTCTATGTCCCTTTTTAAGAAAATATAGATGAATAATACAACAGCAATAAAATAAAGTAGATAGAATAAAACTGCATGATGACATTCCCTTGCAGTCACACAAAATTCCATGGGAAAGGCACTTGGGAATCATCTCTCAGACTCCCAGAACTCACAGCCAGGAGGCCAGATACGCAGGCCCACTGCTGTCACTCCATCCAGCAGTCTTGTACTTACCCGAGTCTCACTTTCTCTGATTGATTTCTTTAACCTCACTTATTAGCAATCTGGTGGGGTTCTCCTATGTAAGAAAATTTTAAGATAAATTTTCTCCTATGAATAGAATAATTATCTCCTATCTATAATAATAAAAGCACAATATGCTAATTAGACCAGATGTCCTTCTGGACGTCCTTCCTTCCAGACGAAGCCATGGCAGGTGGGTCCCGAGGCAGAGGCCCACAGCCACCGCGGCTGTGGCAGCAGCAGCAGAGCCCCTTACACGAATTTTGTGCATCGGGTCTCTAGTCTTCAATAAAAGATTAAATTGCCTTCAATCTACTCTATGTACCAAAGCTGATGCAGTTTAAATATATTTTAGAACCATGATGTTTTGAAACAAAACTTTCCAATGGCTAACTTTGAACTATCCAGAAGAATCAACTCTCTAAAATAATAGCATATCCCATTTACCAGATAACTACAGGTTTATGGAACGCGTAAGGACATCCAACCGGACTGTTTGTGGACATGTGTATCTAAGTTAGCCTTGAGTTAATCAATTTTTTGACCTAGAGGCACTCTGGGCTAGCTCAAGGGCCCACACCCTCATTCATCATCTACTCCAATAATCTTATCTCATTGAAATGTATTGCGTCATTCCCCTGATACTGATTTTTCATAGATATTTAATTGTCTCAACATAAAATCATCAAAGCAAAAAGAAATGGAAGTCCACTAAATAACAAAAACAATTTTGCTGTCACGGATAACAAGAATTTATCAAAAGTTCTCTTTTCTTTCTCACTTGTGTCCCCAGAAGAAATGCGCAAAGGGACCAGTCACAAGCCCAGGCCTTGGACTAGGTTGTGTACACTCTACCAGAAACCCTTGAACTAAGTACAAATGTGAGTGATACTGGCAGGGACATCAGTTAGATAACTGTTTTTCATAAATTCCACAGATGTGTGGAGGTCACAACACTAATGTAGATACAAGGACAAAGTATCATTTTTATGAAACTATTTGTGTTAAGTGTTATAAACAGATGCTATAAACAAGGTCATGATAAGCTGTGCCTAATCAGAGTTAAACATGTAGGTCTGGTTCAGGGTCAAGAAGCAAAAGCATTCTGCAAAACATAGTCTGTCATTTTTGTGAATCTGTTCATTGCTAGAAACACACCCTTGAACCACCCCTGATATGTACCTACTTAGAAATTCGAAGGAAACTTATGGAAACCTATAGAGAATTCTTAAGAGTTTGAGCCAAAACTGATGACAGGGCTGTAAATAAGATCTCACAAACGCTCTGGAGAATCAGTTTGCAGTTTCTTTTCTACATTCGAAACTAAGAAGGAAACATAAGGAAGATTATATGAAAGTGAGAATAGGGGGAATTGGATTATGTGCTCTCTCTCTTTTTTAAAAAAAAATATTGTTTTATTGATTTCAGAGAGTAAGGGAGATGGAGAGAGAGAGAGAGAAACATCAATGATGAGAGAGAATCATTGGTTGGCTACATCCCTCCTGGGGATCGAGCCCACAACCCGGGCATGTGCCCTGACCAGGAATTGAACCATGACTTCCTGGCTCATAGGTCCACGCTCAAGCACTGAACCACACCAGCCGGTGGATTATGTGTTCTCTTGAGGGTGGTTATGCCTTTGAGGGGTATTACTTCTGGTGTTTCAAAGGTGTGTTAATCTAGGTGCACAAGAACAATGGACAGGCCTGGTTTGAAAACCTTTCACTAAAGAACTTGTAGGCCTGGGACACGACTATCCACTGTGACCTGCCCAGTTAGAAATTTATGATTTATTATAGCACTCCTTTTTCATCCACAAAACAAACTTTAAAATGTTGAATAATTATTCATACATAAGTGTGTCTCTATGGTGGTTAATAATTTTCAGAATATTTATATGAGCACAGGGCCCAATAAAGGATTAATAACAAAGATAGCACTCATAAAAAGCTTCTGCTCATCACTACCCCTTGCTTCTTGTCTCCATCATATGCTTTCTCTGCTTTTCCTTTTCCTTCTGTTCTTTTATCTTCGACAGTTTCTCCTGCCCTTCTTGGCTTTTAAGCCACAAATGTAATATTGTGTGAGCTTCGGCAGCTTGCCATAGTAAATACTACTTTTTCACGAATGAAGCATGTGGGAAGAAATCCTTATTTAAACTTTCTACTTTTTGCACACATTTCATTGTTTTAGGGACTTGGGGGGAAATTCTTGCTCTCAAAGGTTTTTGTTGTACTTTCATTTGAGATCATAGCCCTTCTGATATGATGAGTTTGAGTTTGAGTTTTAATTTTAGCAACTTAGCCAAATGGGTATATTTCCCAGAATTTCTTTCCCTGCATATTCTTGGTTAGCATGGTCCACAGGAAACATTTGCACAGGGAACCGGAAGAGAAAGACTGACCTTATTCCTTTACATCGGGAGGTCAGTGCAGGGCCTTGGGCAGTGCTCTCTCTCAGGCACATCTGTGCTTGCCTGCTGGTTTGCAGGTTGGCAGAGGGCAGCAACCAAGCAGACAGCTCTGGGGCTCCTGCTGGATCTCTTGCCAGAGCTTCTCTGAATCTTAGACCGGGGGCATGTTGAAGGGCACTAGCTTCTCCTGCAGAATGTCCCATTGAGGGAAGCTGAAAGCTTGGAGGTAGTGACAGAATCAGTGGTGTAGCTTCCGTATCCTAACTCAGGGCTACATCAACTTCTCAGGCACATGTCAGGGACTTTGATCGCCTGCCATTTCGCACTGGTCTATTACACTGATGGTGCCATACTGACTGGATCGAGTGAACAGGACGTGGTGATACACCCAGACGCATGGGTGAGACAATTGTGTGTGCCAGCAGGTAAGAAATAAATCCTATGAAAATTCAGTAAAATTTCTGGGAATCAGTCATCTGGGTCATATCCCTTCCAAAATGAGCTACAAGTTGCTCTCTCTGGCTCTTCCTACTACTAAGAAAAATACGTAGTGCCACTAGACCTCTTTGGATTGTAAAGGCACCATACACCTCATTTGAGAGTGCCACTACAGCCAATTTATAAAACGACTTGAAAAGCTCATCATTTTTAATGGGGCCCGGAACAGAAGAAGGCTTTGCACCAGGCTGCCATGTAAGCCACAAGGCTATTTGGACTGTATAACCCTATGGATCTGAATGAAGGTGCTTAAAGGATTGATGGTGGATAGGGATGTGGAATGGGTTCTTTGACAGCCCCCTATAGGTGAATTACAGCACCAACCACCAGGATTTGGGGACAAAGCGATGCTTTTTTCAGTAGAAAACTACTACTACTGTCCTTTGGAAAATCAAATTCCTACTAGCTACTGAACTTCAATCAAGTCTGAACCCTTGACACAGGCCAGCAAGTTTCTATGAGACCTGCGTGCTTATTATGGTTTTATGTCTTACTAAGCCATAAATTTTGGCACGCAAAGCAGTACTCCATCATTATGTGAAAGTGGTATCAACAAGCTCCGACTTGATCAGAACCTGAAAATACAAAGAATTGCGTGAGTAAGTGGGACAGATGCTCATGACCCATATTCCTGCCAGATAGCCTCCTCCCTCTCCACCTGCACCTGTGAGCTTAAGGGGAATTTCTTGTGCATAGCTACTTGGGGCAGGAAATACTGGGGCCTGGGTGGCAAGTGGTTCTGCACAATGGGCTGGTTTTACCTGGAAGTGGACACCCACAGCATTGTAGCTCCAATCTGAGGTACCTTGAAAGACAGTAGTGAAGAAAAATCAAGTGGGTTAAATACATCTTCTTGTTTACTTTACTTGAAAATTAAATATGGATCTACTGCCTGTGGGCAGCAGCTAATAATCTGGCTGAATTGTTAGGTAACTGGAAAGAACACATTTGAAAAACTGGTAGTATGGAGGCGTTGGAAAGAGATATGTGTTTAGACCTCGCTGGGCATGCTCAGGATGTGAAGATACGTATGTGCATGCTCACCAAAGAGAAACCTCAGTGGAGGAAGACCTTAATTACCAGTAGAAAAGATGATCCATTGTGTGTACTACTATCAGTCTCTTTCCCCAGCCATTTCTGGACTTGACCAATGAGTTCATCCAAAAAGACTCTGGCAGCAGGGATGGAAGTTATTCACGGCCTCAGCAACATGGATTTCCACTCACTAACTCTGATCTGACTACAGCCACGGCTGATGGCCAATTTGACAGCAGCAGAGACCAACACTGAGTCCCCAGTATGGTGCAGGGAACAAGGCACTGTGGCATCTCACACACATTACTGCTTATCTGCTGATTTGCATGGTTGGCAGGAGGCAACAGCTGGGCCCTCAACACTTCCAGCTCCTGCTGGATCTTCTGATTCAGCTTCTCTCACTTCTGGGCCAAGTGCATAATTAGTTTCCTAAAGTTTGGAGGCAGAGAGAGACTGACAAGAGTTCCAGTCCTTCCTTAAGGTTTCTGGCTTAGCTTCATAGGTTCCAGCTTTTTTTTCCCTCAACATTGTGTTCATCCACCCCTCCCAACTGTTTGCCATGGGAACTTCAGATGCAAGACCAGACACAGAAATAGCAGCTCCCCAGATTATTTTATGTGATCAAATCTCTACGATAATCTTTTGTGTATTTATGTTTCCTAGTAGCCCTACTTCTCTGATTGATGCCCTTAAGTGTCAAGAGCCTGGTTGCCAGGTAATCGGGGTGTTTAGAAAGGCTTTAGAAAAGATAGATGGAAATGGGAGACAAGCTCCTTGCTTTCAAAGATCTGACAAATTAATTTAAAGACAAGGTTTTTGTAATGATTCTTGATTTTAAACTAGGCATCTTGCCAAATATCAATAATCTCCTGCAGTAATTTTAATCCAGTTTTCTCAGTTGAAGGAGGTGGGTTGGAACTGCAAGTGGCCCAACAATATGCCTTGGAAATTACTTTTTCAAGAACATCCACCATCTGAGACTGTATTGTCATTATGTGTTTTTTCCCTTTAAATATTGCATAGAAAAATAAAGTTAGCAATTTTAGGAAGCTAGGAATTTGATTTATAGTAATCGAGAGCGTGTTCATCTCATGATGTATTTGTTAGCCTATTCCAGAAATGGAACTCTTGAGAGTAATCAAAGGATGTTTGGAAATTAAACCTCAAGCTATGTTAAGGCTGATTAAGACAAGTTGGCAAAAATTAGGCAACAGTTCTACAGGAAGAAGACTATTTCTTCAGAAAAACATGACTCTCCATGTCTACAATGACAGCTCCTATTTTCATGTGTGTTTGAAGAGCGCTTCCCACACTCTTTCATCATACACGACTCTACTGGCTATTGTGCTGGTTATGTTTCATCCAGAGAAAACTGCATCAAAGACCATTCATCGTATTTGATAGTTCGGCATGTCATTTAGCTAATTATCATTTTTAATTCTTAAAATAAAAAAAATTCAAATGAATTCGGTGTTCAGCTTCCTCATTGTGTGTATATATCTGCCAAACTTGAATATAATTAAAACTCAGCATGCATTACCTGTAGTATAATGTCAACCTGCACCAAAAAATTAAAGTAGATCAACATCCCAATTCAAATTTTCACCAAAAACAAAGACTTAACGGTTTTAGATTATTGTAAAACCATCATAAAAATACCAACTACCACTAGTTTTAGTTCTTAAAAATAAAGTCAAAATTAATGCAGATTTACCGCCCATGTTTTTATTTTTCTTCATGTAGGAATAAAATGTTATACTCCATAGGTTATATAGCTCTGGTTATTGCAATCTGTTTTCTCTGCTTTCAAGGCTTATTTGAATAACTTCAGATTATGCAAAGATGCTGTTTCCATGTGTGCTCAGCACAGTCATGGTTCCTGATACTTGTGCCGAAGGTTCTATATGCAAAAACTGTGGTACGGCTGGCAGTTCAGAGTGAGAAGTGAACTATGTGCTGTTCCAGAGCCCATTCTCCTCAGGAACATGCCTTACCATCAGGCGGGTTGTTCTAACTACTATAACAGAATAGCATAGACTGAGTGGCTTATAAGGAAGAGAAATTTGTTTCTCACAGTTCTGGAGACTGGGAAGTCCAAGGTCAAAGTGCCAACAGATTCAGTATCTGGTCAGCAGTACAGGAAGGGAGCTTTCTGGGATTTCTTTTAGGTATAAAGACCCTAACCCCATTCAGAGGAATCCATCCTTCCCACCTAATCACCCCCACTGGCCCTAACTTCTAATACCATTACATTGGGGGTTAGGCTTCAACAGGTGGATTTGGAGGGGACACAAATGGAGAGCACAGGTAGCAGGTGGGTTAAAAGAAGAAGAATGCATCTAGAGTTACAGTGTGGCTGAGGCCTAGGAAAGAGAAAAGAAACTACAATGCCATAGACTTCTATTAACCTCTTGTTTTTCCCAACTGAAGGTCATGATCATTTATCATAGTCCATCTTCACAATAACACACTCCCACTAAGTATGTAAACACTATGTGAACCCATTCCTAAGAAAAACACTTCTCAATCTCCCACATATCCAGTTACGTTCTGACTATTTATGAGAAGCTTTTCCCAAACCAGGAGTTGCACATATTTCCATAAACTTCTCTCTGTCCAACAAGTTCTTAAAAACTATAGACTCTCTAAATAGTTTTTTTAAATAGTTTTTTTAATTGATTTCAGAGATGAAGGGGGAGGGAAATACAGAAACATCAATGATGAGAGAGAATCATTGATCAGCTGCCTCCTGCCTGCCCCCCATTAGGGTGCGGCCCCCAAACCGGGACACATGCCCTGCCAGGAATCGAACCGTGACCTCCTGGTTCATAGGTCGATGCTCAACCACTGAACCAGGCCAATCAGGCTAAAGTCTTAAATAAAGTGCTTCTGCCTGTGTTCAGTATTCATGTGTCATTATTAAAACTGTACAGTAAAGTTTATAAATTGTATGTACATCATCTTCTTTAGTAAATTCGAGGATCCTTTATTGTAGTCAGAATAGATTTATATTTTCCCTGTTTCTAAATGCACAAACTAGCTACAAGTAAAGTCATAATTAAAACATAGCCAGATCTAATGCCTATTCCAATATTCCTCCTGATAGAAACCATGTTGGCCTTAACAGGAGAGACCTCTTAAACTGCCTTCCATCGGTGACATTAAAACTGAAGTGTTCATGGCACAGAACAGAGACCGACTGTGGTGTGAACCTGCAGCACCAGGGAATGATCACAACCTTTTCAAAATCAGGGCCTCTACGTGTTTCACAAACAATAAATTCATAAGCTTCTCTGAGACAGGAATTTCACTGTATTTCTATTATTTTGGAAAAAAAATAAGCCAAAGTTTAAAATAGTGTAGTAAGTTCCAGGAAATCGAATAGTAAAGAAATAAGACTACCCGAAACCTATATAATTTCATTAACCAATATATCCCCAATAAAAAGAAAAGAAAAAAGAAAGGAGCCCAATAGTTCTTTTTCACCCGGGACTAGATAAGGGTTCATCAAGATGCAGAACCCCCTCGGATGTATGTGAAAACTACCAGTTATCGGGGCCCAACACAGATCTAGTGAATCAATATAGGTGCCCCGGAATCTGCATTTTGACACACTGTTCAGGCTATTCTTATGTTCACTACTGTTTGAGAATCACTGGACTGACTAGGTTTTACTCCCATGAGACGAAAAAGCCACTACTAAAGAGATGCCAAAACTATGAGAGATTCAGAGATCTGTTCAGAAATACATTCTAGTAACTCTTAGGATGTCATGTGAACTATAGACACCTGAAATGAGGTCAGCCAGAAACAAAGTAGTTAGCTTAAGCCACTGAATTAGTTGTGTTCACATGGTACCATTTGCTTTGGTAGGATCTTATTTTATTCATCTATAAAATGCAAATGATACGTGAGGGCTCTTGAAATGTGAGGATTAACTCGGAGACAGGAATACATGTGTTGGTAAATGCAACGAGAGGGTAATAAAAGGAAAGATTATAGGGAAAGGCTCATGAATATCACTTCCCATCCCTGAGAATGTTGTTGCCTATACTTCAATTAATAGTGCTTATTCAAACAGAGAAATAATAGCGCTGACTCTCAAAACTGGCAGCAGTGGGAATAACTCAGCATATTTAATGATAAATAGGTCACAGTGTCTACAGAACTCTTCACTTTGGTTGGGAATCCTGCAACGGGAGCTGCGGCAACCTGCCTGGTCCTGTAAGTCTCTGTCCCGATGATGAGATAATTAGCGAGAACGTCGCAACTTTGTGAGAACTACAGTTTCACCAGCTGATCTTAGCAGAGGGAAACATATATTATTACCTGCCTTTTAATAACAGCTGTGATTAACCATCATAAAATATATGACTAGTAATTTCAACAGCACATGAATCCCTGAAATTATTCCTTGCTGGGACTAAAAGGATTTTAGAGTAAGAGCTCTTAATTCAAACTTGTAATTTGGGTTTCAACTATTCATTATAAAAATCAAGCCAAAGTGGAGAGAAGTTATCCAGGGTCTAAAACAGATCCCTCTTTCATGATCAAACTCCTTTTTTTTTCCCCTCAAGTGAAAAACCATGAGAGTCCCTATTCTTTTCTTTTTTTACTTTCTATTTCCAGATCGAGGAAAACAAACACCTCTGCATTGCCCCTGACAGTCATTTCGGAAAGCAGCTGTGTTTTGTGAGATACATACTGAACAGACAGTAAGAACTTTTTGAAGTTGAAAAATGCCTTTTGAAAAGAGCGAAGTTATTTTACTTTTTTTTTTTTTCTGTATGTCATTACATTGAATTGTGAAGAGTCAAATTACCCTTTTAGATAAGGACACATATGTGTAAACCTTAATCAATTAAGAAAAGAAAAAGAAAAAAATTACCCTTTTAAAGTGTTTATGTTATCTGAACTCTATCTAACAGAGAGTTCTTTTTATCCAACACTAGAGATCTAAGCTGAGAAATCCATTCTCATAAGACAAGCCCTCTGATTTGCTGTCCCCTCTAGAATTCTAGTTGCTGCATGAAAGGGAGATAACACTGGAGTTTGGCTTTGTATTTTTGTGGTTGTTGTTAATCCTCACCCTAGGATGTTTTTCCATTGATTATTTTTAGAGAGAGTGGAAGGGAGGGGGAAAGACAGAGAGAGAGAAACATCTAATGTGGGTTGCCTCTCGCACACACCTCAACCAGGGCTGGGGAGGGAGCCCTTGACCGGAATTGATCTCGGGACCCTTCAGTCTGCAGGCTGATGCTCTATCCACTGGGCCAAACCAGCTAAGGCTGGCTTTGGGTTTTGACTTCTAATCTGGTGAGTTGGCTTGCTACGAAGGAACAGACATCCGTTATTCTAGCTGAACGTGTGATGAGAAGCACGTGCTGTTGGAATCTACAGTTACAAAGATACTGGGCAATCGACTCCTCAGAAGCCAGTCACTCTACCTGCTCATCCTCCTCTGAATAAAGAGAAACACTATTAGGCTATCAATGCCTATCTTTGAGGGAGAGAAGATCTGAGATTCCATAACCTGTTATTTTCTATAGTGTTGTGAAATATATAGTAGTGAGTGTGCATAGTGTAAACCTTATCCTTTTTTTTTCTTCTTATGTTATGGTAACATCATAAACAGTCCGAGAAAAAAGAAGTTGCAGTGGATATAAATGGAACCTGGCATAGATGCAGGTTTTTTAAAAAGCACATGAACTACCTGGATGATCTGATGAATCAAGAAACCCTGTTTGTTGGGTATTTCCAAACAAGGGCTTGAACCAAAAGAGCTCTGATACTAGGGACCTTTTTGACAACAGCCATGAATCACTGATAGAAAAGCATGAGAACAGTCGGCAAACTTAATTATATATTATTACCCAAGATAATGGCACCATTTGAGGTATGAATTAAACCTTTAGTGGTGAGACTTGCATCATTCCGGAATGTTAGTCAATCCAGTGATTTAAAAAATCCATACACAAAACACTCAAGATTTATTGTCCATTTGGGAGGAATAGCAGAGTTTCTTTGTACTCACTTTTCATGGCTTTGGGGGAAGGAACGGGTAATTCTTTTTTGAAGGCAGAAGAGAAGCTTTTTTAAGGAAGAAAAGGATATTTATAACGACACAATAAAATGCATCACCAGCAGTGGCTCAGAATCACACAATCATGCCTGCGATGAGACGCCCCTCCCCAGAGCCATTTAATCCAACCTTGTGACTACAGTCAAGACTTTCTCCAGGAATTTGTCTAAGGTAGGATCCAATTTATCCCCAAATTGCTCACCTTCCCCACAGGATTTATGCTCAGATGCCAGGGCATGAGCCACCTGTGACAGAAAACCAGCTTAGCTCCAGGGAAGCTGGTACCGAACCTCTCTTCCCTTTTTCCCCAGGAGAGTTTAATCGTGAGAGGGGAAATCTGGTGCTAATGACTTGCAAAGATATAGAAAATTTTAGAAGAATTGCTGATTGTGGAAGCATATCTGCAAGGCCCTGTGAAGGGCCATGTACTCAATTCTCCTTCTAAACGGAAATGAATCTGAAGCAGAGACCGCAAACCAGACCTGGCCCCAGCAAACAGCTTTAGTTTGGCCTACACTGTGTCCTTATTTTCATTTGGAATTTTTTTAAATCCAAATTTTAAATAATTCAGATTTCCAGGCTTTAGATTCCAGGTTCCTGGGCCAGTATTCCTTCAGGGCCCCAAACCCAGGCGCTGAGCGATGTCCATTCGTCTCTGTAAGATGGGGCAGGGGCTCTCCAGGGAGCCACTGTCTTAGGCCCAGCCCTGCTTAGAGCATTGGCATCCAGTCAGGCTCCCGTCATGTGTATGTCATTTGTCTGAGGACCAGTTTAAACCATCTTTGGTAGATTTTTCTTTTATTTTAATCTTGATGTATCTTGGAAAATGGGTTTACATGATCTCTTATAAATTCATTCTCACAATCCTTAAACATAGAAAGTTCTCACCTTAGGTTAACAAAACCTTAATCTATAGACGGTACATCCTGTCTCTTGATGTGTGGAAAATGGCTACCTATTACCAACCTATTTCCTTTTTTATAAGTCTAGAAAACTTTTATTGAGTCAATTTTCAGTAAGGACCCATCGTGTTTTGAGACCTGCTGCTTTCTCAACATAAACCAGGTTAATCCCTTGCTATTGGGAAAACAGCCAATGAAGAATAAAAAGAACTTAGTAATAGCAAGACCAACCCATGCTCCTATTCAACCACAGCCTCCCTAGTTTGCCCCATCCCTCCCAGGTCTGGTATAAGCAGAGGAACCATGTGGACAGAGTTATAACTTCATCATCACTGAGACTCATTGAAAATCTCACAAAAGCTCAAAGGAAACTGCTCTCCTCACTCTCAACTCACATGTTTCTGTCATTGAAGAAGATATGGAACCTGGAATGGTTAAGTCCTTCTGTCTAAATGAGATACATCTGGATTCAGTATAGAACTGTTTTATAATCATTTATATTATTTAAGGTTGTAATTGGCAGGGAGGAAGGGACAGGGAGGAAGGGACCAGCTGTCTTCTGGTCTCCTTAGTCATGAGAACCAAAGTGTACCTTCTCTCCACCAGATGAAACAGTGTTGTTATTTCAGACTTTTCTCCCAGGACTATTTCTCAACTGTAATTATTCTTATCGTGCTTCTCCTATCACTCTCAGCTCTCACTCTCCAAACACTCATTCTAATGACTAGCATAAACTTCTGCACCCATCAAAAAGATTTCTTCTCTGCTCCAAGTATAGTCAAGAGAACTAATTGTTACTTTCTACAAGTTTTTATACACTTTAAAATTACAGTATTCATTCTACTAGTCCCTTCTCCAGAAAAAATAATTGCAATTTATATAAGCCTTCCTGACCAAATAGATTTTCTCATATGAATGTACCTATAATTGTTTTAACTTTATATCTCATTCAAATTCTCCAAATCTCAGTTAAGTTGTTAGATCCAAAACTGGACTATAATAAATGTATAATAAAGGCCTTACCTACACTGTATGGATGAAGACTTTATTCCCACAGAAGAATAAATAGAAATACTATTTATATTCCTGAAACATAATTTTTTTTTGCCATCATACTATATTTTTATCTAATGCTTGGTTTGTCACACAACACACTATAGCTTTTAGATTTTTATAACATACTAGAGGCCCAGAGCACAAAATTCGTGCACTTAGGGGGGTCCCTCAGCCCGGCCTGCACCCTCTCACAGTCTGGGAGCCCTTGGGGGATGTTTGACTGATGGCTTAGGCCCACTCCCCACTACCGCTCCGCCGGCAGCCCGACATCCTTAGCGCTGCCATGGAGGCAGGAGAGGCTTCCACCGCCGCAGCTGTGCTCGCCAGCCATGAGCCCAGCTTCTGTCTGAGCGGTGCTTCCCCTGTGGGAGTGCACTGACCACCAGGGGGCAGCTCCTGTGTTGAGCATCTGCCCCCTGGTGGTCAGTGCATGTCATAGCAACCGGTCATTCCGCCATTCAGTTAATTTGCATATTAGTCTTTTATTATATAGGATAATTTCCCTCCTTTCACTTTGACAATGTAATATTGATTAGGTCTCAACTGTGCATTTATCTTTTTTATCATCATTATTTTATTTATTTGTTTGTTTGTTTATTATTATTATTATTATTATTATGTTGTTGTTGTTGTTGTTACTACTCACCCAAGGATATTTTTCCATTGATCTTTTTAGAGAAAGTGGAAGAGAGAGGAAAGACAGAGAGAAACATGTGAGAGAAACACATCCACTGGTTGCCTCCTACTGTGTCCCAACCAGGGCCTGGGCCAGGGAGGAACCTACAACCAAGGTACGTGCCCTTGACCAGAATCGAACCTGGGACCCTTTGGTCTGCAAGCTAACACTCTATCCACTGAGCCAAACCAGCTAGAGCTATTTATGCATGTATAAGTTGTCAATTTGCTTTGTATCTCCAACAACTCTCTTTGTTAATATTGTGTGTAGCCCTAGCTGGTTTGGCTCAGTGGAAAGAGCATCAGACTGCGAATGAAGGGTCCCAGATTTGATTCCGGTCAAGGGCACATGCCTGGGTTGTGGGATCAATCCCCAGTGTGGGGCGTGCAGGAGGAAGCCTATCAACGATTCTCTCTCATCATTAATATTTCTATCTTTCTCCCTCTCCCTTCCTCTCTGAAATCAATAAAAAAATATATTTTTTAAAATTCTTGAGAATTGTTTTTATCCTGAGATACAATCTCTGTCTCACATGTATTTGTTTAAAAGAAGAAAAACACAAATGCATTAGGAAGAAAAACTGAAAGTGAAATTGAGAGTGAAAAGGGCCAATGGAAGGAAAAGGACATTGTGGTGATAATGATGTTTATAATTCCACCAAGTTTTGGAAACCATTTCATGAGAAAAAACAAAAAGGAAAGTGTATTTACAATTATATATGGGCAAACAACTATTCAAACAAAAACTGTTTGAAAAAAAGAAAGAAAGTCTGTTCGTAGACTAAAGCAATCTCTTGAACCAGGATTGTGCTCTCACCACGTAAAATATTCCTGTACCCTTCTCAGCGTATTGATAACTGTGCCATGCAGAGTCCCTTGCAACTATCCACTACCCTTCTTGTTCTATTTCTTTCATTAAGGAAACAATTTGTCCTGAAACGTTGTATGGTTGCAAACTCATATTATTTGCTGCTTATTACTTTGTTTTGAGTGATTGCAAATTAAGGAAATGTTGTACTACAGAGTATCCTGCTTTGCTAAAATATAATTTTACAAAACAGGTATCTCAAAAGGTGATTCTTTACAAGAGCACTGAATGCATTATTCCTCCTCACATCATTCTTTGAAAATATTTAAATTGCGATTTTGGTTACAAAATGGAAGATTTATTACACTGTTCAGTAACATGTGTCTAGGGGACTTGGCATTTTTATCTCTTTATTTTATCCCTGACGAAGGGGCTTCAGGGTTTCTAATAAATTCCAAAAGACTGACTCATTTTATGACAAACTTTCAGAGAGCACCACAAATTTGATTGGATGTCTAAAACTTACTTATAGTCATATGCTACTGTTCCTTTAAATGGGACCATTTACTTTTCTAGACTGGGACTGAGAAGCAAGCCTGAACTGCTCTCTTTTTTTCAAGATATTGAATCAGGTGGAGACAATCTAAATCAGATGCACGTGTAAGTGTAAACTATGCGAGGTGGAATTGGAAATAGACTGCAGAAGAAGTTGCTCATAAAATGGCTCCTATATACCCAGGAACATTAAATCAGCTTTATAACAAAACATGTAAAGTGATCGCTCTTTTGTGCTGAGGTTCTGTTTTATTAATTTTCAGATTTATGTAGCCACTGTTGGGTATAAATGTCCAATGAAAGCTAACAATAAAATAATAATGTTTGAATAAAGAACTAATTCTTAGTAGACACTTGGCAGTTCCCTGCGTCTCCCCAAATACGCGTTTATAAAATCTCCCATTCATAAGCATCAGGGTGTTAACTGCAAGCCATTAAAAATATTATAGGATTGGGATTGGCCGGCGAAGAGAGGACGTTGCAAAGATGCTGCTCTGGCTCCAAGGTGTTAGAAACACTTGCTAGTGATGAGATAAGCTTAGGCCGATCAGGTTTCAAGGAGCAACTTGATAAACTTTGATGTTTTTTTTTTTAATTTAGTAATAGCACCTAGCCTCAAGAGTTTACTTCTCATCTAAATTTGATGATTATGACTCATGGGAAAATCACCTTAGAATGAACAACAATTTAAAGGTACTTTAGATAGACTCCAGAAATGTTACTCGAGGTCTTGCCCACTATGAGCCTTGCTTTATAAAATATTCCTTCGTATCTGCCAAACCTTAGAATAACCCTTGTAGAAACCATAAATATGGTGCAGATAAACAGTGGCAGCCTTACATAATGAGGCGCCCTTGCCAAATGGGAGCAGAAGAAGACAAGAAGCCTGCCTCCCGCTAAGCAACATGTTCCAGGCCTCGGGAGCCTGAAACGCCATCCTTCACGGAGGAGCCAGGCTCCTGTCTGAAGCTCAGGCTCTCTCTGGGCTACCGGAGCGAAGAGCCCTGCAGCCCATCAGGGCAGAGGGGCGGCCATCTATCTTGTTTCCTGGCGCTCGAAGCATCTATTAATAAGTGCTCACAGCGAGGGCAGGGATCCTGTGGTCACATCCATGCTTATCGCAGTGCATCGGATCAATTAGGTGCTTGATAAATGCCTGTGCAGTTGAATTACTTTTTAGTCTCCAGGTGAGATTATTAAGAAGTTATGTGTTCCATGAACAGGATAGACACTGCACAGTGGAAGTTACACAGAAATACACTTTCTCCTAGGAAGGCTCGGGCTGACGCAGTTGATATATAACCGCAAAAGACAAAGAACAAAGTACTTGGACCAAAAGTTAAGAGAAAAGTATTAATAGCAAATGTATTTTTGTGGGCTCACAGGAGAGTGTAAGTGCTTGAGTGGCGAGACAGCGTAATGAATTGCAGAGACCATCAGCTTCTGTTAAGCACTCTTCTTGAAGGAGGTGATGCCTCGATAGGACAAAGCACAGTTACTAATGATGCCTCTTCCCAGCTCCATTCTTCATGGGGTGTGGAACTGGGGCTATATTATGTAATCTCTCTAGGCCTCAATTTCGTCTAAAATTGAGATAATAATAATACTATCTATCTTGTAAGGTTGCTCTAGATATTGAGTTAATTTTGTTATGTGCCTAGAGCAGTGCCTGGCACTCATATGACACACTATAGTGTTTGTTTAATAATTAAACAAAATAAATAAAGCCCTAAACCCAGGAACAAAACAGATTGCTATTAGGAGCAATCGGAACACATCGGTTCTCTCGTGGTTGGTATTTAGGTCTATGGTGTTGATCATTTTGATGAAAGTCTCCATTGGAATGATTTTCAGAGCTCTTCCATTTCTAGACTGTAAAGATGCGGCTTAACATTTTAGCTTCCATCTTTCTACATTAATGAAAAGGTGAAAAATTATACCCTCTTTCAATGCAGTGGGTTTTCTTTCTTTTCTTTTCTTTTCCTTTTTTTAAGTTTCAGTGCAATGTTTCTGGCACAAATAAACCCCGTCTCTAGAAAATGGATAGCTCAATCCCTTATAATCCATTGTAAACGTGCCACTTCCGCTACATCTGGACATCAATAACTCTGGGAAAAACCAGGAAATGCTGTGTCTCATGTTCCATCCTTTCCTTCCCCTCATCTCTGTCACTCTGGGAGCATCGTTTTTGTTTCCTTCTTGCACAGCCTCATTTTTCATTGTCACACAAATTCCTCCTGAGAGGTGCTCCCCCCTCCCCCACTCCTCATAGTAATGTGTATTTTAGGTGCCTTCAAGAAACACTAAATCTCTGATTTGGGGTTAATATGGAAAATATTCATCAGCGAGTGCTTTCTGGCGTCCTTCAATGAACACAGGCTAACATTTCTTGAGACCAGATATCGGTGGAAGCACGACTTCCATTCCTGTGGGTTTGTTTCCCTCCCTTTCTCTCTTACAGCTTCACTATTCGCCTACACAGAATACTGATACAGTGTGATTTGCACCCACCAAGGGGCATAGCCTGTGGCTAAGGCAACAGCAGCTTTTTCTTTTTTTATATATTTTTATCGATTACAGAGAGGAAGGGAGAGGGAGAGAGAGAGAAACATCAATGATGAGAGAGAATCATTGATTGGTCGCCTCCTGCACGCCCCCTACGGGGGATCGAGCTCGCAATCCAGGCATGTGCTCTTGACCAGAATCGAACCCAGGACCCTTCAGTCTGCAGGCCAAGGCTCTATCCATTGAGCCAAACCAGCTGGGGCAATAGCAGCCTCTTTTAAAGTCTACAGTGTTCACTGCTCACTGCCCTTCACAGGTCAGACTTCCTCAGCAAGGCCTACTTCTGGGGGAGATCCCAGTCAGACTCCAGTCAGCATCTCTAAATGCAAAGGCAGGAACACGAGCCTCAAAGCCTAACATTAGCTAACGAGGGAAAATAGTGAGAAACAACTCTTATAAGCAGAAATCGTTCTCAGATGTTTCATAAATATTTTCTCACCTTCCTTTTATCGACTTCTCTAACTAATAACTAAAAGGGGGAGCTTAAGAAACCTCCTTGGAGAAGGCGTGCTGACATGGGGTGGGTAGTTTGGGAGAGAAGATCATGACAAGACAAGTCTGTTCCCTGTATTTCATAGCAGGACCATACTGGTCCGGGCCTGCCTCCTTCTGACATCCTCATGGTTGTTAATTTAGGAAAATATTACAGATTACAAGGGAACACTCCCCTGGCCTCTTACAGTAACCTCAGTCATCTTTCTTCTGGAGACCAGCAAATTAAAAAAAAAATCATCATTAGATATTGCAGCAAGGGAAATGTTACCAGTGTCTGCGATTTACTTCATGGATAATTTTACTTTCTGCAGTCTGGGCAAATGACATTTACGTGAGATCTGGTCTATGTGGCTTTGAAAAAATACCTTATTCTGAAAGAAGCCAAGCAAAATGTTCAACTTTTTCAGACTCTGGAGGAAAATCTTCCCGTTGTTTCTGATGGAAATGTAATTTATTTCACATCCGTGTGTGAACGGTGGGGCTGCAGAGGAAGAGAGGCCAAAAGGTGTATTTGGCTCAGACCATGTGGCCTTGTGCCCTTTGTGTGTCTGTGGTGGCAGACATTTTCACAAAAATATCTCTGTGGCCAAACAGCTACAAACTGTCTAGTCTATTTAAAAAACAAAAAAACAACAACAAAAAAGAAAACCATGAGTTTATAAAACTAAGTTTTTCTTAAACTAGAATGTGTATGGAGTTCCCAAGGCCGTTTTACTTCCACGTTGCAAAGTAGTAGCCAAATGTGTAAAGGAAAACACCAGCGGCTCAACTAGGTCAAGTCAGCAGTGGCCTCGGAGATCCATCTTCCTACAACTGGGTGTGCTCCAGAACCGACAGCTCTCGCAGGGAGGAGAGCCCAGCACAGAGAGCCTGTCATTCTTGAGCAGTGCTCCAAACGGAGCCACTTTGCTTTTATGTTTTGAATGTTTCTGGGCTGGCACTGCAATTGTTTTACGCATCTCTCCGTTCCCATCACGGTTCTATTTGTCTTCTGCGTTCACCTGAGACTGTGCTGCTGAATTTCTGCTGTCTGGTGCGTTACCCAAACTGAACCAGCAACCCCTGCACTCCGAGACAGTTCCAGGCTTGCTTGCTTCCATGTGGCAGCCAGATTGCCAGCTCTCTTGATGACTCATCTGGACCGGTTTGCGAGATCCAGGGAGAGACGTGCCCCGTGAAGAAGGGCAGAGGACTCTCTCTTTAATCCCAGCTTTGTCCAAGCTCCTCTGGAGCCTGAGAGAGGCCATTAGAGTTTCACATCAGTTTCTTTATCAGCAAAATAAGAACAACCCTGGTGTTGTGGTGTTTAATTTTGTTTTCTTTTATGAAGTGCTTTGAAGATGAGAACAGTTGCATTTACTAGTATTTGCTTAGGGATTTAAATGAATGGGTCAGAAATATGACACATCCTGTGCTTCCTGGCACTTCCTGGGTTGTCTGTCTCCGCCTCTTCATTTGCTTACACATTAAAATTCATCCCACCTTCTCATTGCTGACTCTCTCCAGTGGAACTTACTTTTGCTGTTTTACCTCAAATTTTTATTATTGAAATGAAGAAGACAGACATTAGGAACTTTGTTCTAGTCATCTGCCACTAGGTAGATTTTCATTTCAATCCTTCAGGAAAGCTGATGGCATGCCTAATAAGTCCATCCAACTATTATAAATCAAATAAGAAAGCTTAGGAAAGAAGCAATTTTGAACATCAGAGAATCAAAAGAGCAAAGCAAACTTTTTAGGTATTATTTAGAAGAGTTATTAGAGTACAGCTAATCCTAGGTTGCTTCATCTTTTGTCAAGGATTGGGATAATAGCATGCTAGCCAATGAAGTAAAGTATAAAAGTGCTCCCTCTTATTCCCAATAGTCACTTAAATTATGTTTTAGATACAATCACATATCATATATATTGAAAGATGCATGTGTTATATTTACTTCAAAATGTTTATTTTGAATGCGATGAACATATGAAATATATGAAATGAAAGTTGTATGTTTTATCTTCACATATTTTTATTAGGTTCAAAAGATTCAGGACAACATTTCAGCAACAAAATGCACTAAAAGAAAATATGTAAAAAAAAAAAATATCACAAGCGGCCTCAAAGACAAGTTTAAGAAATTCAAAAACAGAGTTCAAAGGAGGGGAGAAGAGTTTGATCTGTGCTAATCTCTTGGATTGAATCCCACAATCTTCTCAAAACATTGGTCAATGACCTATTCTTTTTTAATGAATTAACATTCACAATTATATTTTCTTCATTTTTTTTGTAAACTATATTTTATTAAAATGTAAAGACTAGCCCAGCCGGTGTGGCTCAATGGTTGAGTGTCAACCCATGCACCAAGAGGTCACTGGTTCGATTTCCGGTTAAGGCACATACCTGGCTTTTGGGCTCAATTCCTAGTAGGGGCATGCAGGAGGCAGCCAATCAATAATGTTTCTCTCTTATCAATGTTTCTATCTTTCTATCCTTCTCCCTTCCTCTCTCTCTCTCTCTAAAAAATCAATTTAAAAAACATATTTAAAAAATTTAAAACCTAAATATTCTTTCAGTTTTATAAGTGAATATCCCACTGTGCTAGTTAATTTTATGTGTCAGGTTGGCGAGGCTGTGGCATCCATGTTTGATCAAACATCAGTCTAGATGTTTCTTTAAAGGTTACATTTTAGATGTGATTAACATTTAACTCAATAGACTTAGAGTAAAGAAGATTATCTTCCAGATTATGGTGGGCCTCCTTCAATCAGTTGAGGCCTTAAGAGAAAAAGACTGAGGTCCCTCCCAAAAGAGGAAATAATGTCTTCAGACGACCTTCGGACTCATGCCAGTCACATCAACTCTTCCCTGGGTCCCACACTTGCCCTGCAGGCTTAGTAGCTCACACAATGGCATGAGCCAATTTCTTAAAATAAGTCTCTTTCTCTCTGTACATATACAGGTTGCTGGTTCTGTAATTCTTGAGAACTCTGACTAATACACCTATTTATTATTATTATCATTAATGTTATTATTATTTTAGCTTGAAAAATTTTTTTGGCCTTTACTTTGTTAATCTCCCTATACACCATCTTAGGTGATGCTGATGAGCTTCATCAGTAGTCAAGGAATGCAGACACAGGAGAATGAAGGAATAGCAAAACAAAGAGTTGAGGAAATGAAGTAGAACTGTGCTCATGCCTGGCTGTGTTTACACAAGGGCATTCCATGCATCACCATCCAAAAAGGAAAGGAAAAAGTGAATTTGACATACTCAGGCAATGAAGTCTGTGCAATTAAGTTGAGTTGAATGCTGAGAAGAAACCATTGGAATGATGTCTTTTTAAAATGTTGTTAGTCATAAACTTTATTAAAATTACAATATTATCCTGAATCACAAACATCATTTATTTCCTGATCAGCCAATGCCAAATGAACTTTGAGCCTCCTTGCAGGAAGGTTTATATACCAGCAGTCTCCCTAGCTGGCACCATAGCTTTGTCAGCTTGACATGGGCCAATTCCTGTTGCACTAACAATGCCTGTTTCTGGATAATTGATGTGAAAATCGTCTAAAAGTATCAGGAGACCAGAGACTCACTGTTGATTTTAGTGAAAAACTGTCCCTACTTCACAAACATTCTTTTGTGGTTACTCTTTGAACAGCCACACTAAGAGACTTAATTTTACAGAAAGCCACATAGGACCAGCGATAAACTGGAGACTGGAGATCAAAGACCTAAAAGTTTATAGCTTTTAGCCCTGGTGGGCATGGCTCAGTTGGGTGAGCATCATCCCATGCATCCAAAGGTCCCCAGTTGTGATTTCAATCCTTGGTTGAGGCAAAAGTTTATAACTTTTACAATTCCAAGAGTAGCCCAGGGAATATTGAGTGAACATTGTGTTTTGACATTGCAAACATTCCCTTCATTACCCAGCTTATTTGAACCTCCTACAGCAGATCAACTAAGGGTCAGCCAGTGCCATCTAAATTAAATACCAAAGTTTGTCTAAGCGAACAGCTTTACATGCATGCACACATTTGTGTAAACTTTGACAGGAAACCCAGTTCTCCTTTTTGGCATGAGAGAAGTCTGATATTTAGCTTGGGCTTGATGTAGAGTGCTGGAGAAAGGGCCAATGATCTCTTCCCAGGCATCTTCAATGTTCATTTTGAAAACACATTTGAACACATAGAAAAGAATCTTTAATTCATGCTACCAAATTTTCATGCAGAGTTGCCATATGTGAGTCTCCAGGAATGTCAAAATGAAGGACTTGGCCCTCTGGAGAATCCAGAATGAAAACATAATAAAGCCTACATCATCCTAAGAGGAAAACATGAGATAGGTACCAATATATCTGAATAAATACTACATATCAGATATTTTTCTATTATCTGTTTACTCACACAGTGTTTTGTTGAGTTGGTGTTATCTACATTATGGGTGACCAATTTGAAGCCCAGAGAAATTTGCCTCCTCCACACAGTTCACAAATTGACAGCTATTGCTCTTTTCTATAAATCCAAAAAGAAAAAGAGGATAAAATATTTCTTTTGCATCTTGGATTTATTAATACATTATTTATATATCATTGGTATATCACAGATTGGCTCACAATAAGCAAAACATGTTGACTTCAATTGAATATTTTTTCTGCCAGCAAAAATAAAATATAGTCTTACATATTATGAATAAAATTGAAATGAGCATGACAGTTTTTAGTTTGGATGAAATATAACATATTCTTTAAAGAGTGCACATTTGTTCCAAATGTTTTCTGAGAGCTGTTGTACTGTTAACTGATGCCTATGATGACAGAAGCAGCGTTTGGAGGAAATGATTTATTAGCACACTGTTGTCATATGTATGTATGAACATTTCATCCATCGGAATCTGACCCACTGTCAGCAGCATGAGAGTTTTGAGCTGTTTCTTCAGAAATGGAGATGTGGTTTCTTTAACCAACAAAATGTTCACTCAGTTCCTTTGTGATCAATAGGAAATACTTCAAATATGCTTGGGTAGGATTTTCTCTAACCAACACTCAGAATTTGCCTCCTATTATAAACAGTATTTATAATGATAATAATGAAATGGTGATAGTAATAGCTATGTAGCAAGGATTATGAAGTTAGTTAAATGGTAGAAAGTTCTGGCATGACTCAACCTGTCATGCCAGAATCTAGGCTCTTGATGACCAGTACACTTCAGACTCATAAATTCATACTTTTAAAATTTAATATGCAAGTTTCTTAATTAAGAATCTTGCTATGTACCTACATACAGAACAGTTAAGTCTGAAAATAGCACATATGTGAGTGAGAGTGACAATGTAACTTACCATATTCTATCAATTAAAATAAGAGACTTTTTTTTCAGATGTTAATATCGCTGAAATCAAGATGTATCTTAACTTTGTGTCCTACTTTAACTGACAATAACTTTTTCTTTTATCGTGGTACAAAACATATTGGTGTGACTTACAATTTATGGCATCTTAGGTTTTATTAAATATAGTATGGTAAAACCCAATTGTGCTTATTTCACAGATTATAAGACTAATATGTTTACCATATTTTATCACTTCTAAAAATTTTTATGACATATATGATAATGTATACTCAAAAGTACATTAGTGTATATTACAAGGTATATTCTAATATATAAATATATATCTCCTCATGAAAATATCCTGTAATTTAAACAATGCTGACATTATTGTTACCCCTCTTACACAAATGAGGAAACTGGAAGTCAGAAAGGCTAAGTGTATGGCCTAAGGTTTTATAATTGCAGCAACCCCCTTATTTAAGACCCCCAGTAGTTGCCTGAAACTGCAGGTAGAACCAAATCCTATGGATACTATGTGGGGTTTTTTTTTAATATTTTTTATTTTTATTGATTTCAGAGATGAAGGGAGAGGAAGAGAGAGATAGAAACATCAATGATGAGAGAGAATCATTGATTGGCTGCCTCCTGCACGCCCCCGACAGGGGATCGTGCCCACACCCAGGCATGTGCCCTTGACTGGAATCCAATCCGGGATCCTTCAGTCCGAAAGCCGACACTCTATATCCATTGAGCCAAACCAGCCAGGGCTGTATACTATGTTTTCCCCTGTATGTACATAACTATGATAAAGTTGAATTTATAAACTAGGCACAGTAAGATTAACAACAATAACTATAATGAAATAGAACAATTATAATAATGTACTGTAATTAAAGTATGTGAATGCTTTTGGAGCTATTATTAAATAAAATAAGGGTTACTTGAACCCAGACTCTGTGATACCTTGACAGTGAATCTGATAACTGAGATGGTCTTGGAGGACAGTCTTGTGGGACTGAGCCTTTTACCTGTGGAATTGGATTCTGTCTCCAGATAGATAGTCCCAGAATAGGGTAGAATTCTTGGACACCGCTGGCATCTGAAAATTGCTTGTTGGTGTGGGAAAACCTACACACACAATGGAATTGGGTCCAGGAATCCTTTCAGTAAGAATCAAAGCAAATCTTTGACTCCAAACTCAGTGGTGCTTTTCACAAATGACCCATTGTGCGTTTATAATTTTGAAGGCTATTTCAACCTTACAAATTCAGAAAAACTTTTTAAGAGAATTGACAGGGTCCATATATTAAACTCCAAGCTTCCCCAAGCCATTGTTATACTCTTAAAGAGAAGTACAATGGCCTTGGCCCAGTTAGAAGCTAGGCTGGGAATTGTTACCAGGAAGCAGGGAGATTTATAATTTCTGAAATATAAATCAAAGGTGAAGGACCTTGTATAAAGAAAGTATTTCAAAAGTCTTATTTTCATCTGTCTAGTTTAGTGAAATTGGTCACTAATAATGCTGATTTTCTTCCTGTATTGGGTGATTGGGTCTGGCTGCTGTGATTAGAAAGTTAGGAAAAGAAGTTGTGGAAGCTAATTGAGAGAAGCCTGGATTCTTACCTTGACTTCATGGCCAATTTAGTTTTGAACTTAAGAATCAAAATCACTTTCTTCATTTGTATTTATAAACATGAAAGAAATCATATTTGCCTGGTTTCGCCCACCCTAACGTTTTTGAGGAGAAATGAGATGACATATAGCAAAGACTTTGAGATACTCTGGATGTTACAAAAGTAAATCGATCCCCTAATTCTCTACAACTTTCCAGAAAGAACCTAGTAATATTTGCCAAATGCCATTCAATGTAAACACATTATTCCTTATTTGCCCCCAGAAAATACACACCCCAGATTGTCCGTGGTATTATTTCATCAATATTTTTTTTTTGCCTTGTGGGTTATCACTTCCCATCCACTAGAGCTTGCCTTTTTATGTTCTCAAAACCAAGCTCTGCTGAACAGTTTTGAAAGATGACATTGTGTCTGAGGTTTGTTACAGCTTGAAAACTAAGTCTCAATGAAATTATTTTAGTTTAACCAAGAGTCAAATTTATACTATATAATAAAAGTCTAATATGCAAATTGTCCCCTCAGTAGTCATTTGACAGATAGTTCGACCAGAGTTTGACTGATCACTATGATGTGCACTGACCACCAGGGGGTGGAGCAGAACATGGCGGGTGTTGGCAATGAGGTGCTGGCAGCGGGTGGCAGTGGAGGTGCTGCCAGCCCCGATGGGCCCCAACGAGAGTGGGACCAAGGTGGGAAGGTGGAGCAGGTGAGTGGGTGGCGCCAGGACAAGGCAGGTGCGAGCGGGGGCCCAATTGCCCCACCAATTGCCCCGCAGACAGCAGCCAGAGGCGGGGGTAGGGGGCAGGGCCGCCATCCGGCTCCCAGATGCTGAGGGAGCCAGGTAGGGGGGCCTCAGCTCCAATTGATGGCCCCACAGGCAGGATGGTGTAGCAGGTGAGGGGGTGGCGCCAGGCCAAGGCTAGGAGGGACTGTGGGGCTGCGAGGGTGGGGGCACAAGCTGGGGCCCGATCGCCACAGGTCACCCCGAGGGACCCCACCCATGCATGGATTCGTGCACTGGGCCTCTAGTATCAGAATAAAGAAGACAGAGCCCAGGCCACCATTCTGTCACATTTTCATAAACTTACACAGGGAAGTTGCATCAATAATACAAATAGTTTGCCCTAACTGGTTTGGCTCAGTGGATAGAGCATCAGCCTGCGGACTAAAGGGTCCCAGGTTTGATTCCGGTCAAGGGCATGTACCTTGGTTGCAGGCACATTCCCAGTAGGGAGTGTGCAAGAGGCAGCTGATCGATGTTTCTCTCTCATCGATGTTTCCAACTCTCTATCCCTCTCCCTTCCTCTCTGTAAAAAATCAATAAGATATATTTAAAAAAAATAAAAATAGTTGTATTTGATGTCATACCTAAAGTCATTCTTTTTTTTTATAACAGTTTATTTGAGCTAAACTGATGACATGCCAGAGAGCAAGATCTCAAATGCTCCCCTAAAGCCATTATTTTACACAACAAAAGAAACATTATTTTAAGATGGCAAGGTATTGTTGTAGGTGGTGGGAATGACCCCATGTGTCTGACTGGTGGGGTCAGACCAAACCTGGGTTCAGTAACCTTGGTACTTGGGTTCTGGCTAGGAAAGAATTCAGAGCCAAGACCCAAACTGTAAGAGAACATTTATTTGGTAAACTACAGGAGTAGAAGAAGTAATTCCTAGAAGAAAGGGGTTTAGAAAACAAGTTATGGAGGTAAAGGAAGGGCCCTTGGAGCTTGGAAGTGAAGAAGCTAATGATAATGTGCCAGGGAGAGGGGGGAGGGGAAGGAAGAAAGGGAAAGGCAGTCCTGGAGGGAGAGGCACTGGGTCCTCCATGCTACGGGTTTTAAGGGTGGAGACTTTAGGGGAGGTCCCAGGGGAAGATCTTAGAATATTCAGTAGCTTTCCAGGGGTGTCCTTTCAGGGCTGTGGTCTCCACTGATTGATTGGCCTGCACCAGCGCAGGTGGTCATTATTCTGTGCAGCTGGTCCTGAGGTCATGGACCAACTGGTTTTGTTGCTTATCTGGGCCTGGAGCTGAAATACAACTGAGGCCTAGATCTTATCTCTTGGGAGGAAAGGTCAGGGGGTGAAGAGTCACCCTACGGGCTAAGCTCCACCCTACAATTGATTGCCCATTGTTTGGAACCTGGGGCTTTCCAAGTTGATGACCTTCTGTACCTGGCCCATTGTCCTTGCTCTACTCACATCTGTCTTCAGCATTGTGGAAATGGATGAAGTGACCTAAAAGTTCAGGCTATATATGTGTAACATACATTTACTACATATAGTTGTCAATAATATTACCATAGCTAATCCCTTTATCGAATGAGCCTTTTCATCATTCCCAAGTGAGCTTTTATTTGTTTTGGTTTGGTGGTATTAAGCATTCACATTTTTTAAAAAAATATATTTTATTGATTTTTTACAGAGAGGAAGGGAGAGGGATAGAGAGTTAGAAACATCGATGAGAGAGAAACATCGACCAGCTGCCTCCTGCACACCTCCTACTGGGGATGTGCCCGCAACCAAGGTACATGCCCTTGACCGGAATCGAACCTGGGACCCTTGAGTCCGCAGGCCGACGCTCTATCCACTGAGCCAAACCGGTTTGGCAACATTCACATTTTTAACTGGAGCCTTGGTGCTCAGACAAGACACTCCAGTTTCAGGTTTTCCTAATTCCTTTAACTGAGTCTGTCTAATTCAGCCATTTTACTCTCTGACCGTGGAGGACTGAATCTCATTTGTAGGTCCTTATTTCATTTTACTTATTTTCTGAATAATTAATTGACTACTTTTAGTACCATTTTAGATTTACAAAATTGGGCAGATAATACAGAGTTACATATACCTATCTCCTACCCCTTCCCCAGGCACAGAGTTTTTGCCCTATTTTTAAAAAATTTATCTTTATTGTTGAAAATATTATAGATGTCCTCCCTCTCCCCCCCCCAATCATTGACATTTGTTATAACTAATGAGCCAATAGTGATACATTATTATTGAAACAGGAATTTTGGGGGTAACATAGGCAGGCTTAGGGAATTTTCAGAATTGGGGTCCATGGAAAAAAACACAGGGCTACAGGCTGTGAAGGTACATTTCCATAAGACAAGGAAGCCAGGTGCAGTGACATTTCCATAAGACAAGGGAACTGGAAGTAGCCAAAAAAGGTCTATATTTACAAATAAAGAAGGAGGAAGAAAGCCCAGAAGAAATGGAAGGACAATGAGGGAGGAGGGCCTCAGGAATTACTATAGCAATCAATTCAAAAGGGAATATTGGCCAATCAGAGGGGATATCAGGACACAGGAACTGCAGCCTCTATAAACCATGGAAACAGGAAGTCGGTGGGACCCTTTCCCCCTCCCCATGTGGGAGTCCGTTCTGTGGGACTCTTTCCCCCTCCCCATGTGAGAGTCTGTACTTGTTCTTCGATAAATCTCCACCTTTGCTATACTACCCTCTGTCCGTGGATTCATTCTTCTGTTTCATTATTAACTAAAATCTGTAGTTATTTATTTATTTATTTGTTTGTTTATTATATTTTATCAATTATGTTCAGTTCGTTGAACTTTTTTTTTCTTCTTATTTACTCTATTATGGTAAATGTTGAGAATAAAATGATAATAAAGACAGCCCTCTGTCCCTTAGAGGCTAGCAGGGGAGATAGACATTATTTAAATAAAAGTATAACTAGCATACCTGGTAGCACGGCCAGCGTTGCTCAGTGGTTGAGCATTGACCTATAAACCAGGAGGTTACGGTTTGATTCCTGGTCAGGGCACATGCCCAGGTTGCAGTCTTGATCCCCAGTGCAGGGCGTGCCAGAGGCAGCTGATCAATGATTCTTTCTCATCATTGATGTTTCTATCTCTCTCCCTCTCCCTTCCTCTCTGAAATCAATAAAAAAAAAATCTTTTTTAATGTATAACTAGCATTTATTGAGGGCCAGGCCCAGTCCTAAGCACTCAATGCCAACTCATTTTGTCCTCACACTATCTTTATTTCACAGGTGCTTTTGTTATCCTGGTATGTTTTTTAATTAGGAAACCAAGGCACAGAAAGGTTAAGCAACTTGAGCAAGGTCACACACAACTAGAAAGGAGCCTAGTCATGATTTGAACCCAGATCTCTAGAAGACATGCTCTCAATCATTTCCCAATGCTGTGGAGTAATAAGTCTACAGATGAGATGTATCAGCATGTATGAGAGTATAAACAATAGTCATTGAGCTTTCTATTTAACTCATATGTCATAATGATTTGATTTGTAGCACCATGATAAGGACTCACTATTACAGCAAAGTATGTAGCCCATCAAAAAAACATCTAAAAGTGCCCTAGCTGGTTTGGCTCAGTGGCTAGAGCATTGGCTTGCTGACTGTGCTGACTAAAGGGTCCCACGTTCCATTCCGGTCAAGGGCATATGCCCGGGTTGCGGGCTCGATCCCCAGTTGGAAAACTGATATTTGAATTGGTCAATTTTATTTCTACTTTGGGTTTTGTTTGAAGCCCTCAGGGATTTCAGTTGCTATTGGACTATCACTTTTTACCTCCACCTAAAGGAGTTGATATTCAGAAACCAGCCAGCCCTGAATGTATACTCACGATGCAAGGCCCAGTGAAAGGTTCTCAGATTCAAATATAATATGGACCTGACCATTTGCTATGCAACACATGTAATGGGGGATGCCTACAACCATATCTGCTGCCTGTAGTCATTTTCCCTGGAGAGACTGCTGTCATTCCCCTACGCAGTGTGTAGCTGAAGTAATCATTTCATTGGTGCTAGTTAAGCCACAAAGAATCTTTCTTTATCAAACTCACTATTGCAAAGATAAGTACAATGGATGACCTTTCCTATGCTATCTCCAAAGTAGATAAAAATTCCTTCGCTGTGTAAGCTTTCATGCTATGCCACTAAATTTTTTTTTATTGTTGACTCTATTACAGATGTCTCCCATTTCCCTGGACCTCTGCCTCCCTCCACCCTGCCCCTGCCCCCAACTAGGCTTTCACTACATCATTGTCTGTGTCCATGGGCTATGCATGTATGCATATATATTCTTTGGTTGATTTTTGCCTGTCCTTCCCAACCTCCCTGTTTTCCCCAAGAAAAGTGAAAAAGCCCCTTGATTTAAGCCATTCAAATATTGGCTAGACAAAACAATTTATAGCACATTGTGAGAAAGGAGCAAGATGTTTTAACTGTTTATGTCTCTACTTTCTCTAACCTGCAAAGCTAAGAAAATCATTTGGGGGTAAGTCATGAAACAGTCTTCACCCTGACTAATTCTAGAATAAGGGTGGGGTGTATTCTTAGATGAATCAGCCCATAAAAATACTTTCCACACTGGCTAATTTGCATATGTATTTCCTCACTACAGTAATAACTCAAAAGAAAACTTGTAAGCGTATCAAAACTGGGCTACTGTCACAGAGTCGCACTGCTATGGTATCAATAAAATGCTCCTTTACTAGACCTTGTAAAGCAGTGGTTCTCAACCTTCCTAATGCCGCGACCCTTTAATACAGTTCCTCATGTTGTGGTGACCCCCAACCATAAAATTATTTTCATTGCTACTTCATAACTGTCATTTTGCTACTGTTATGAATCATAATGTAAATATCTGATATGCAGGATGTATTTTCATTGTTACAAATTGAACATAATTAAAGCATAGTGACCACTGTCCTAGATGTACACAAACAATGGACAGGCTTGCTTAAGGCAAAGATAAGCCTTTTACTAAAAAAGTTATATGCCTGGAGCGTGACTAGCCACCATGACCTGCCCTGTTCGAAATTTCTTTTCTTCTTTTTCTTTTTTTAAAAGATATTTGTATTAATTTCAGAGAGGAAGGGAGAGGGAGAGATAGAAAAATCAAGGATGAGAGAGAAGAGAGAATCTTTGATCTGATGCCTCCTACAGGCCCCCTACTGGGGATCCAGCCCGCAACCCAGGCATGTGCCCTTGACTGGAATCAAACCCGGGATTCTTCAGTTCACAGGCTGATGCTCTATCCACTGAGTCAAACCAGCTAAGGCTAGAAATTTATTTTCCACAGAATCTCTGTTTCATCCACATTATCTACCTGGAAATTATATCATATCCTGCAGGTTAAGTGCTCAATCTTACAAGACGTCCCCCACAACACACACACACACACACACACACACACACACACACACACACACACACACACTTGACATACCAGTCAAGCCTACATTATCACCTGTGCCTCTGACCAACTAGCTATAGATCAAAGGTTCTAAGGGACCCCCTCTTCTGGTTGGATTACTTCCCTTGAACTGCTCACAGGACTCAGGGAAACATTTACGTTTCCCAGTTTATTATAGGATATGCTAAATGATACCTAAGAACAGCCAGATTAGAGATACAGAGGGCGAGGTCTGGGAGACCCCAAGACCAATAGCTTCTGTCCCTGTGGAGCTGGGATGTATTACCCTCCCAGTGTGGATGCGTTGGCCAACCCAGAAGCTCTCCAAACCCTGTACTTCTGGGATTTTATGGAGACTTCTGCATGTAGGCACGATAAGTTATTAACTCTGTTTTAGCCCCTCTCTCTTCTCTGGAGAATGGGGGCGTGGGACTGAAAATTCCAAGCTTCTAATCATGACTTGGTCTTTCCGGTGACCAGCCCCCATCTAGGAGCCATCCAGGGGCCCACCCAGAGTCACCTCAATAGAACAAAAGATGCTCCTAGTGCTCTTATCACCAAGGGAATTACAAGGGTTTCAGGAGCCCCTGTCAGGAATGGGGAGGAGAGGACAAAGGTAAATACGTTTTTTGTGGGTTTTTTGATCCCATAGATTCCTGTTGTTACTGAGCAAATGTTTAGAAATTGTCAACTCTAAACAAATAGCTTTTTTGTCTATCACTTAGTTGGTATCAGGTACCAAGCAGGTCCTTTCTCTTTAACCTCACAAAGAAAAAACAAACAAACACATCTTACTGTATAGAAAAGGAAGTCAATGCTTAGAAAAGCAAAACACTTTGTCCAGTAAATGATATGAACAGTATTTGAACTCAGATCTCCTAACATTCCATCCCTATCTGTCCTAAGATTTCTGCTCTCCCTCAGATGCCTCAGTAACTTGGTATTAATTGGTCTAGAAAAGTAAGAGGATCAAAATTGTAGAAAAACAAGCAAAAAAGAATTTCTGTGGAAATCAGGGAATTTCAAATAGAAACATCTGCCCCAGGATCACTTCAGGCCAGCAACCTCTGGTCTCACTTCTTCCTTTTCTTTGCTCTCATTGTCACCTGCACTGTTCCTTCGAGTTCCTCTATCTCTAATCACGACTATGGAGGGAAACCATACTGCTGATCACCACCTTGAGTCCAGTAGGAACAGCTGCCTTCAAAGACGAGCATAATACAGATGATGTATCATAGAATTGTACACTTAAAACCTATATGATTTATTAATCGATGTCACTCCAATAAATTTAACAATAGAATATTAAAAAGACGAGCACAAATTCCTTTTTTATTTAAAAGTGTAATTGTTGATCACTGTGGGAAAATTAAAACAAGATTTGAGCATTGGAAATTTACAAAGTTTATAACCTCCTAGCAAGACTGACTCCTGGCTTTTATAAACTCACTTGAGGTGGAAATTGGTTTTATTGATAGTGGAGCTTCCTTAGCACTTCCCTGCTTTTAAGAAGGAATACCCTGTAGATATTTTCCCTGTGGAACGAATGAAAAAATTCAGGATAGAAAATGTAATCAAAGCAAATCTGCAGACACATTCTAATTCCAGGTAAACAATTAATATCTTTAAGAACCTTCAATTAGTTATGTTTGGAAGGCCTATGTCCTGACCAACAATGATTGTCTATGGTTATCTCCTCACAATTCAATAAAGAAGAAAACCGAACATCACAGACTGTAGGAAGTAAATTCACTTCTATTCAATAGGCAGAAAACATTCCTTGCATGCAGAGAAATAAATTTTCTTTTCATCCACTTAAAAAAAAGTTCAGCCTAGCTCAGTGGTTGAAAGTCAACCTACAAATCAGGAGGTCACGGTTAGATTCCTGGTCAGAGCACATGCCTGGGTTGCAGCCTCAATCACCAGTGGGGGAGGGGGGGGCCATGCAGGAGGCAGCTGATCAATGATGCTCTCTCATCATTGATGTTTCTATCTATCTCTCCTTCTCCCTTCCTCTCTGAAATCAATAAAAAAAATATTTTTTTTAAAGTTCAATTTTTCTTTAGGAAGCTAACTCTTATTGAGCTAACAGGTTCACTTCTGAACACAAATAGGAGAAAAAAAAATACAAAGAAGACTCCAAAATAAAATATGTAAACCTTTTTGCCGAAAGCAATAAAGGCTAGTTTAGTGGGTTTATGTTTACAAATTATGACTAGTTTAACTAGCAAAAAATTCAAGACCACATTGTTGTCTCTATAATTATCTTCATAAAAGGTCAACCACAGATTATGTCCTGACTTTTGCTGGTAGTGATTTTTGGTCACTACAAGAAAAGACACCCAGTAAATCTATGAGAACTCTATGGAGCAATAAATAACTATTGTTCCTTTCTATGGCTTAGCCCTCAGAGGTCTCCCACATAGCTCATTTAATTATACTGTTGCCCTTCATCTTTATCAAGTTTCAAAGTCCTCTAGTATATAATAAAAGAAAATGCTAAAGAGAGTATAGAAGTGTAGAGTATGTGGCAATGCAAAACTGTGTAATGTATCCCTTAAAAGTTGAAGTAAATAATACTTGACACAATAGGTGAAGAATTCATTTAAAAGGTATAAACTGGTCCTCAGTGTTGTCAACTATGAAAATTGAGGGTTGGACCAGATGATCAATAATGTATTCTGTGCTATAACCCCTTGATTTAATGGTGATTTGATTCGATTCTTTGATTTAGAGCTGGGTGTGAATAAAAGACTGTGGAGGAGATTCCTGGAGCACTCTGCTAAGCTGATCAAGAAGACTGCACCCCTGGACTCCACAGGACTCCTTAATGTATAGAAACAAACCCAAATAGGCAGCCCTAATGGGTAGACAAAGAAACAGGCCTCAAATGAAAGGACAGGAGAAATCTCCAGAATGAGAGCTAAATGAAATGGAGGCAAGCAGTTTATCACCAATGTGCCAGTCAACACTGCGGATCTGATCATTAATGTGACTCAGAGCCTCCCAGACAACTTCAGGAAAGTGTTCCTCTCTCCAGAGCTGGCTGCTGAGGTATGTCACCCCTCCTGGCAGGCACACCTCTTCAAGGCCTCTGCAATTCAATTAGACCCCACTCCTGAGATACATTCAAAAATAATCACTTTTATATATGAAGTCAACTTTATTGTTCTGTCCTTTCAGACTAGCTTGTAAGGTCAATTTTCTCTTTAAGAAATTTCTACTTCAGTTCATTCCTGTTTTTATCGCTCACCTGTATAAAGCCCACTTTACAAGAGAAGACAAGAATATTTAATATTGTTTATAAACCACTTGATCTTAACTTTTATGATTATTTTTCAAATACTATTACGCATCTTAGAATTACTTCTTCTTATAACTTCCATTATTTTGCTACCCATACAAGTTTATATTAAAAGGCAGTTAACCTGGGCAGGTAATCCCAGAAAACAAATGTATCATTCTTGTGTTATTAATCAACACACATTAAACCATAAGGAATTATCTCATAGTATCAAGGAATATACTGTATATGATAGTATCATTTTTCAATATACTTAACTCCCAATTGCAAACTATTGACGGTTAGTAATTTTATAGTTCTGATCCAGTCCATTGTCTTATCTGTTTCTGTGGCCCAATGCTTCCTCTCTGGACTTGAACTAATGAGAAATTGCTCTTCACCTTCCATCCTAGAGCAGGACCACTGAATCATTCCAGTCACCTTCTTCCTCTCCTTACCATTTGCTCTGATTCTAAGTCTTATGCCTCGGAATATTTCTTTATGCCTTCTTTACCCTTTTCACTTTTGTTAACGTGGTAATGACTATGTGTCATTTCAAAAAACATTCTTTTTTTTTTTTGCTTACATGGTTGTTCTTTTCCTCGTGTGGAAGTGTGCATAGTGAGCTGGGCCAACTGTATTGTTCACTGTTTCCACGTGCCTGCTCCAAGATCAAGTCACTGGAAAACAGCTGCTCTAGAATGGGAAGGGCTATCCCTGAGAGCGTAAGGTCAAAAGCTGCCCAGCCCTAGCCGCGTTGGCTCAGTGGATAGGGCATCAGCCGTGGACCGCAGGGTCCCAGGTTCGGCCTGTGAACCGACGGGTCCTGGGTTTGGTTCCCATCAAGGACACGTAACTTGGCTACAAGCTCCTCCCAGGCCGTGCCCTGGTTGGGGCACATGCAGGAGGCAACCAATCGATGTGTTTCTCTCACATTGATATTTATCTCTGTCTTTCCTTCTCTCTTCCACTCTCTCTAAAAATCAATGGAAAAATATCCTCAGGTGAGGATTTAAAAAAAAAAAAAAAGCTGCCCATTCTTGCAAACTACCATAACATTTAAAATACATTTTTATTGATTTCAGAAAGGAAGGGAGAGGGAGAGAGAGAGAGAGATAGAAGCATCAATGATGAAAGAGAATCATTGATTGGCTGCCTCCTGCATGCCCCCTACTGGGGATCTAGCCTGCAACTGGGCATGTGCCCTTGACTGAAATTGAACCCAGGACTCTTCAGTCCACAGTCCGACCCTCTATCCACTGAGCCAAACCAGCTAGGGCTACCATAACATTTAAAGGATAATTATTTAGATGGGTCCAGTCCTTTTATCTTTGAAATGAATGTGTTTGATAGTTCAGTCAACATTTTTTTTAAAGGAACATTTATACAATGGGCTACTCAACGATAATTGAAATGATCTTTATTTCAAAATTTTAATGATATGGGAACATCTTTATGCTATAATGTTAAACAAAAAATAAAAGACATATTAAGTGAGGCAGTATAGTAAGAAGTAGGTCAATTCCTTGGCTGGCAAGTGGAATGGGAAAACAGACACATAGCTGAACAAAATGGCCCAACAATTTACAACCAGATACAGAAGGTCACCAGGGTGTTAGCAATGGTCAAAACCAGTGCCAGGCCCGGCCGGCATGGCTCAGTGGTTGAGCATCAACCTATGAACCAGGAGGTCAATGGTTCGATTCCCGGTCAGGCCACATGCCTGGGTTTTGGCTCAATTCCCAGCATGGAGTGTGCAGGAGGCAGCCAGTCGATGGTTCTCTTTCATCATTGACATTTCTCTCTCTCTCTCCCTCTCCCTTCCTCTCTGAAATCAATAAACATATATATTTAAAAAAAACAACAAAAAACAAAAAACAGTGCCGGACCTTGGCTCCAGGTTTTCCCTGGCTTTTTACTGATCATTCAGGTCAGACCCTCCCCGACCTTTCTTCCCCAGAGATAACATGGAGGCCTCAGTTGTATTTCAGCTCCAGGCCCAGAAAAGCTGCAAAACCAGAGGGTCATCACCAGGACCAGCTGCAATAACTAATGACCGCTGCCTGGCGCTGACCAATCAGTGGAGAGCAGGACCCTGAAAGGGCACCCCTGGAAAAGCTGACGAATATTCTATTGAGACCCTCCCCTGAGATTTCTCCTAAACGCCCAACCCTTAAAAACCCTCAAAGCAAAGGTCCCAGTGCACATGCTCCTTCCTGGGAGCACGCCCTCACCTTTCCCTTCCCCTCCCCTTCCCCCACAGGAGTGCATCTCCTAACTTGCAACCAGGAGAGCAATGGGCAGCAGCAGCAGCTCATCCCGGGCTAAACCCTGAACCTGTCCCTAAGGCCCCTTCTCTCTGACTCTCTCTCCAGTGAGCTGACAGCAACCCCACCTTGGCTCACTTCTTTTCCATAATGTTTCAAGAAAGCTAAAGTGTCCCCCTTAGTCTGTCTCCTGTGGCTTCTTCTACCCTAAGCCTTTCCTTGTTTCCCTGTCCCCCACCTTTAATAAAAGTACTCTCAAAATCACCTGGACTGGTGGTGCGACCTCTTTCCTGCATGAAGTCAGCAACCCACACACTATAGGCTGGTCGGAGGCAGACCTACTTTGGGCCTGGACCCTTTCTGATAGCATTATGTATGATCTTAACTGGGTAAAGAAAAAAGTTCATTAAAAAAAAAAAAAGACAGGATACAAATCTGTCAAAATGTTATCCTCTTAGTATGGTGAACAGTTTCTTTTCCTGCTTCTTTAGACTTCCATGGATATTACCAGCCTTCTATAATGAGCATGTATTCTATGATTATGAGATAAAGACATTGTTAAAAAATTAGCTATAAATAATGAAAATTAATGTTCATCATAATACTACTTCACCATAGTTTAAATACTTATGTGTCATTCAATTTGCCTGTATCATCATGGATCTTTATAATGTATATTGCAAGGGAAGCATCATCTCCATTTTACAGAAGGTAAAACAGATAAGAGAGATTAAATAACATTTCCAAGGCATCACTGAAGAAACCAGCAAAATTAAGATTCAAATGCAAGTTTTTCCCTTTTTAAAGGCTGTTCTGTTTCCATTATACTATTGAAGGCTAAAATAATCCCTGTAGTTTCCACCTTCCCGATACCTTTTGAAGAAATACAGAGGAAGAAAAATAGGAATCAGTCAGTTTAAGGATGAAAGGGGTTAGCACGGGTCAGTTTGGAATGGATCCAAAGCCTCATGGGGCAATATGCAATAAGAAACTTGATTCTGGAAAAAAAAAATCCTTTAAGATTTTCCTTAGGCAAACCATGATTAATTATTAGAATTACTTTTTTTAACTATAAAGAAATGAACATGAACCTTACTAGTATTTTTAAAAACTCATTATTCTGCAAGGACTGATTTAGCATATCACTACAGAGAGAACTATTTATTTCAAAAGAGTTTCCTCTGACAGTTCCAGAATCAAGTCATTTCTGGGAAAAGTCAAGTCTATTCCTTCAATTGAAGAAAATATACTTTGTCGGGGACTGAGGAGAGAAACTTATTTGTCATTGATTTGTAATGTTCTGAATAAATATCAGCCTCAAGTTATTACTCTTTCTAAAGTAGTCTGGTCTTTATCAGTGGTTTGAGGCTTCCCAGATATAAGGCTGTACTAGTTTTGCAAGTAACTGGTCTTTCTTCTACCCTGTTATTTTAGTATTACTAAGGCAGTGTGTGCATAATGATGTCTTTTTAAATATCAACTTATATTTCTTTTATATTAATTAGGGTGTTTTGGGGTTTAAACTGGATGTATCCAAAGCAATTGAAAGAATAGTGGGTAAAAAAGAGAGAGTTGCCAAAAGTATTGAGCTTGTACATGAACAAGAATGAAATGAAAGCGAGCACAGAATTTAATGTATTTTCTTAAAGCTGACCAGATTTCAGTAGATAGGACCATTGGAGGGAAAGCAGGAAAATTCGAGAGAAGCAATTTTTTGTCAACCCAGTCTCATCTGTAAGTGTTTTGTTTCTAGTCTTCAAAATGAGAGATTTATTTATTCAGAATACTTATTCAGTCATTCAGTTGACACATCTTACTGAACACCTATTATGTCCTAGCAAAGGCACAAAGCCCCATAGTCAAAAGGGTTCTGCACTTGTTTTTCATGTTCTGCTCTTGTTGTCTTGAAATTCTTAATAATTTTTGAACAAGGGATCTCATATTTTGATTTTTCCCTGGGCCTTACAAATTTTGTGCTAGATACCGGGCTATAGCAGGAAACAACAAAGACATAGTTTGCTGCCTCACATCTTTCATAGAAATAATAAAAGCATTATACAATTAACAAAACTTTATTAGCTGTATAGTAGGAAAGTATAGAGGAATATTGTGAATATTGACAGTGTTTGGAAGAGCTATTATGTTGTTTAGAAAAGCAGTGAAACAAAATCCGCTATCAAAATGATAATGGACATATACACTTTCTATTTTTTCCCATTGCTTCAATCTTGCTCTGATGAGAGTTGAAACCCAGTAATTTTGTGGTCTATCCCCTCAATTCTGCTGACCGTTATCTTGCAATAGTTAATATACTTAAGGGAAATCTAGGACGTCACAAGCCAGAACCACATTTGTGGCTTTCTCTGTCTTTGCCTTAGCAATTCTTATTCACAGTGCTTGATCTTGCGGTAAAATAAGGTTGTAATCTGGGGTTGCAGTTTTGGTAATGTTCAAAAGATGAGTCAAGAGAGAGTGCTATCATTAGTTCTTGTCATGTGAAGTTAAAAAGTGCCTTGTCCTGCCATAGTTCAGGGGAAACTCTGAGTATATCTGCATTCAGCGTTTTAAGCAATTAGCTATTTCGTAGTATGTTGGATTTTTTCAGGTTGTTAAGGGAAAAAAGATACTCTCAACTTAACATAGGTCATGGCTGTTTGCTAGAGGAATAAACAAGAAAAGAAGCAAAGGAAATCTAAGGTTTTTTTTAAATAAGATTTTTAAAAAGGGTTTTGTAAAATCTCTTGGCTTCCTGGTGCCTTGGATTAGTACTGAAGGCACAGTACCCCTTCCAGAGAATGCTGACCTAGTGATTCAACTCTTATTTTCTTTCTAAAGCTGCTCGACTATCCCGGCCTCTGTGTCTCAGTGGTTAGAGCATCACCTATGCATCAAAGGGTCTCAGGTTTGATTTCTGATCAGGGCACATACCCAGGTTTTGGGTTTGACCCTTCATCAGGGTGCATACATGAGGCGATCTACCCTATGTTTCTCCTTCACATTGATGTTTCTCTCTCTTTCCCTCTCTCCCTCTCCCTTCCTCTTTCTCCAAAATCAATAAAAACATGTTCTCACTCTAGCTGGTTTGGCTCAGTGGATAGAACATCAGCCTGCGGACTGAAGGGTCCTGGGTTTGATTCTTGTCAAGGGAGTCCTACATGAGATATTTAACTCTTCACCATCAGTCCTTTATAGATATTCCCTGGCCTCTGACTTCTGTGCCCTTCCCACACACACACACACACACACACACACACACACACACACACACAGTTCCATCTGTGCATGTGTTTTTTTATTTGAATATTTTCTTTTTTCCATCACCATTTATCCCTCAAGCCCTCTTCCACCTCCACCCACTACCCTCCCCGACCCCGCAATCACCACACTGTTGTCCATGTCTGAGTTCCCTTTTTTTTTACTCAGTCCCTCAGCTCACCCCAACACACCCCACCCCCAGCAGAGGTGTCGCCTGCTCTCTGTCTATGAGTCTGCTTTTCAATAGGCTTTCTTTCCATTGCACTAACACTGCCTTAGATGCTTAGCTTTCATTCCTCCCCATGATTCAGAAACCAGATGTAACCCGATGAAGTAGGAGGAAGAAATGTCTGTCTGACACGGTGACACATTTGGCTTCTCCAAACCAACTGTTGGGGCTTATCTCCGAAGCCCAGGTGCACCTGCAGTGTCAGCTTAGGGGTCATGGTAAGGACGCAGGATCGGGAGAGGGTGGAAGCCTGAGAAGCCATGAGAAGCCGTGAGAAACCTGCCATGATAAAGACAGGTTTCTGGCTCTCTGAATTGTTGGAGATAGTAAATCCACGGAGAATCCGAAACATTTTTTAAAAGGAGCCCAAACTTAGCATCAATGGGGAATATCAGAAATTTGCTCTATGTCTTGAAAGACAGGTCTAAATGACACCACCTTAACTAGCCCCCAAAAAGTTGCAAGCCATTGAGTATGTAGGTACAAACAATGGATTTAATTTGAATCTTTGAACTTCTACAGTGACAAAATTACTTAGCCTCTCTGAGCTGTGTTTTCTTCACTTAAAAGATGTTTTGAACTAGAAATCAAACTTCCTTTCAGGCCAATGAGATGTCTTAATTCTAGTACAGGATTTACTTTCAAGCAAGAGTCATTCAGGAAGTTTCTAGGAGCCAACTGTAATTCCCTGATTATCTTTGTGAACTTTTGTAGTTTCCGGTTGGAAATCCCAATTTCATTCTTAGAAATAGAGTCAGTAAGTGCCTCATATTCATTAGTGATACTAGGAAGAGCAAGTAAAGCATATACTGGAAGTTAGACGTCTGAACTCCACAAGGCTATCTGCTAAGACATGACCTAAACCATTGTATTTACATGTTCTCTTAAGCAGCCCTATCACCACTTCCTCTGCCTCCACCCCATTCTGTGAATCATTTCCAAGGGAATAGGCCAGCTCTGTGTTTAGCAATCAAACATCCTCAGTTCTGGAAGCAGACTTTTCACGAGAGAAGAGACAAAAAGGTAAAGTGGTTTGTCTCCATGCTTTTTATAAAGTCTGAAGAATGTAAATAAAGGAAGAACATTTTTAATTCAGTGGAAGGAAAATGAAATATCACTTACATATCTGAGCAAAAGTTAAGGATGTTATATAAGTGGATCCATACATAATAAGCTATAAAGCTATAAAATGAAGGCAATATCGGAACCGCTCAGGTTACCAGTTTCATTTTTTTCCCCTCAAAGCACATTGCTTACAAAAAGCAGATTTTATTTCTGAACTGTCCTGAACCTTAGTGCTCTCCTCACCTCACCGGGTGTTTGTAACCTTCACTCTTGGTTCTCTCCGAGCCTGTTTTATTTCTTCCCAACAAGATCATCATCAAAGTTTGAAAGACAAACTTCCTGGCAAACAGCCTGAAGTTTTAGCCACACAGACAGCATTTCCACCCCAACCATAACTTGATCCGTTATATTAAAATATGGTGACAATTCTGTTTAAATAAAAGCTCCAGATTTGTCTCAAATGTCAACAAATCCAACATCAGTCAGGGCGCTATCCTGTCATCAGGTTTTGTCTCTGTGAGATAAGCCAAGACTCTTCAGCTTGTCCATGGGACAGTGGGTTTATTAAACAGCTGATGGGGAAGAAATGCGGCCTACGTGGAAGAACATATTCTTCACTCAGCCTGATCTTCCAGGCTTTGGAGATCACCAGGAACCACCCATGCATTTTCTCTACTCCCTACTGTCAGACTCGGTCTCATGACATTAACTCTTCACTTCTCTCCAAAGTACCCATACACCCTTGCATGGGGGGATAGCATTGAGCAGGCTTGGAAAGTTGGTCTTCTCTCTGATGTAGGGTTGTGATTAGGAGCAGGCAAAATGCCTGGCTTCTGCTGCACACACCCAGACACAGCTGGGACTTTGGGATGTCCTCGGTTGACAGTTTCCTGGGTGGAATTGAATATACTTCATAGCCATTGTTAGCTCATGGGGAGGGAGGCTGCTGATTGTGAATCAGAAATTTTCCACTTGAGCTGGGTATAATCTTAGCAAAAGCCAAATTCTAGAAATGAGTTGGAATATGAGGAGTATTTTCTACATTTACACAAATGTCATTGGAAATGACAACTTGTGTGTTAAATTGTAAGTATACAGCAAGAATTTACATGTGGCTAGTAGAATTCACTTTAGCCCTACCCAGTTTGGCTCAGTGGTTGGAGCATCAATCCTCGGACTGAAGAGTCCCTGAGTTCAATTCCTATGCTGCATGCCTGGCCCCAGTCGAGGTGCATGTGGGAGGCAACCAATCCATGTGTCTCTCTCACATCAATGTTTGTCTCTTTCGGTTTCTCCCCTCCCCTTCCACTCTATCTAAAAATCAATAGATAAACAATTTCTTTTTTTTAAAAAGAAATAGGCAAATAAAAAATAAATGGGGAAAATATCCTCAGGTGAGGATTAACAAAAAAGAAAGAAATTCACTTTATTTTTAATGATCCATATATTTATGTTTTAAGCTAATGATCTATATGTTATATTCTTATTATTTAAAATTCAATAGGCCAAAAAGATAAAAGGTCTTTCTCTCTCACTTATACCTTATCCACCCAGTTCTCTACCCTCCCCTATTCCCTTCTCCCACCAACAACCAAAGCTATATTACTCTTGCCAGTCCTTTCCTGGTCAGTAATGCAAGTTCACTCATTCATTATTTTCTTTCTTCTCTTTGAATAAATGATGGTACCCTATATAAGCTATTCTGCCCCCTGCCCTTTTTTTTTCACTTAACATAGCTGAGAAAAAAATTAAAAATCAGTTCATAGAGATCTTTAATTTTTTTATGGTTACATAGCATTTCATTGCAGGAAAATATTATAATGTATTTAATCAATTCTGTTTTAAACATTTAGATAATTTCTAATCTTTTGCTGCTTTGTTGAATCATATGAAATACTACAATTTATAGCCTTGTATGTGTCATCATGTCACCTAAGTACAAGTATATCTATAGGATAAACAACTAGAAGTTGAATTGATAGGCCAAGGAATATATGTATTTGTAATTTTGAAAGATCTTGGTAATTTATACCATGACCAGCTTGGCCAACTATGTCCTTAAATTTATTGATTTCTGAAAATCTTATAAGAAAAAAAATATAAATGTTAATATATATAAATATATATATGTGTGGTGTGTGTGTG
>NW_005871105.1:4058733-4071978 GCF_000147115.1 Myotis lucifugus | reverse complement strand
TTAGATGCCCGATGCACAAAATTTGTGCAAGGGGCTCGGCCCTCACAGCCCTCGCAGCCCCTCGCAGCCTTGGCTGGCCCTTGTAGCCCCTCGCAGCCCCGGCTTCGTCCAGAAGGTCATCCAGATGGTCATTCTGCTGTTCAGTCTAATTAGCATATTAGCTCTTTATTATATAGAATATATACATATTTTTTCAGCATAATTTTATCTGTATTTATCTTATTATAACTGAATTTGAGTATCTTTTCTTATGTACCAGACACATTTTTATTTCTTTTTTTGTTTGTTTGTTCCTAGTATGACTATTTATAGAGTGTCCACATTTTAGAATATGTGTTTCCTAAATGAGATTTCTTACAAGGGGTTCATCAAGATCTAGAGTGTTTAATTTAATTATGTAGCCACTACCTCAAGAGAACTTGACAATAAGATTTTCCTTTAAGTAGGTGAAGAAAGATTTAAGAAATGGTCATATTCTCTGTCATATTATGGTTTTTATCATACATGATGGAAATTAAGTTAACAAATTTATAGAAGTCTACATTAATAATTTTTCTAATCATAAATTCTATAATCGTAAAATGTTTTTAAATTTATCTCCCCAATTTTATTTCTTCTACTAAATAATAATGCTCCATTTTCATTGCTATAGTATGTTTTCTTTATTTGCTAGAAAGATTGCATACAATTATCCAATTTATCTGAAAACTACAAGGAATATATTTTCTGTTTCTGAGCAGTCTTTAGTCCCCAAGTTATAATACACTTAGAGGATACCCAGGAACTTTTTGGACCTGAATAAAGTTATTGTTCAATGAGTTAGATGAAATAAAAGGAGATTTGCAAAGTTCTAAGGGGATCATTCTGCCATTGTTGAGTAGATTAGAGCAATTTTAACTTTTCTGGCAGTGAAGTTTCAGGCTTATTGAAAGAAAGTGTAGGAGGGTGTGGAGCTTGGGAGTATGGGTTAAAAGTAATTGGCAGAATGGGGCCAAAAAAGGGGAATGAGGAAAGGAATCTGGGTGGTTTTTTCCACTAAGCCATGTTCATGGTAGTTAATTTGTGTGGTAAAATCAATATTCCTATAAATGTCAACTTGCTGAATGGCACTGAGTGTGTTGTACTTTGCCATTCCTACTTTTACTTTTGTTCTAAAAGAAATCATCAGTGTGACTTGTTAATAAAGTCATTGGTAAAGTTAACTCAATTATAAGCAAATACTTTTTAAGGGCTTACCATGGCAGACTTCGCTCTAGGCTCTGGACATACAGCATCAAATAAGAGCGAGAAATCTCCAGCCCTCTAGAAATTTACTTTCTTGTGGGACAAGACAAATAATGAAAACAAAAGGTACAGAATATAAGAGAAATAGAGACAAAAAGACAGGACTTGTAGTTAATAATTGACTAAACAATGCATCCTATGTTTAGTCTTGTGTTCCTAAGGCTTATTGAACTTATTTTTGAAACAACCTATGTATCCCACATGAGTTAATTAGTTATGATGTTAATAAAATAAATCACTCAATTGGAAACAGCTGCAAAATACAGTCTACTAAATTTCTAATCCTCTGCGATATATTAACAATTTGCTGGAGTTCAAGTCTAACATATATTTCTAAGAATGTAATAAAATGCGTATGAAAATGTTTGACAAGAACCCTTCCTTGGACAAGAAAAAGATTAAATGATCTGGTGAAAAAAAAATGCATTTGCTAACTGGAACAGTGGTCCAAATTAGACCAATGGGGGAAGGAAATATAAAATAGAAACCTCAAAAAGAACAAAAATGAAATTTAAATAATTGTAAGATGAGAGCAGTAAAGGAGAAAAGGCTTAGAGAAACTTCCAAGGGCATGAATTTGGCAATGCTTTAATTGTAAAATATGATTAATGAATATGACAGAATTTGGAGAACTTAAAAGTACAAATTGTTTACAATCCTAGTGCAGGCATAACTGCTGGCTAAATCTGTAGCTGTTGAAGATTTCTCCACTGTTTTCTTACTTAATCTTCAGCCAAGTACCCATTTCCTTTGCTCTTAAAGCCAGATTAATGACATTTTAATTTTTACATGATCTCTTTTTGCTCCTACCTATCATTTTAGCAGCAGTTTTTTCTAGTCAACAAATTAAAATTGAAAGCAGTCCAGGGAAAAAGCGATAAACCAAGGAGGAACGTTCTGAACGTTACTTCAGATGCGCAGAGCGTGCTAAGTGTCTGAAACACTTGCTCATCCGTACATCACTTATTTCTTCTCTTCCTCCCCACTAGGATAGAAGCTACCTGAGGACAGTGCCCTCGTCTACTTTCTTCAGCACCTCCTCCCCCAGTACCTTTCAGAGTACCGATCATACAGTAAGTGTTCCTGGAATATTGATTTTACAAACAAATCCAAAAACAAAATGTCATTTTAAAAATAGACTTAAAGTCTAATTTAAATTCCTTCTCTGCTACAGCTTAAAATTATTTTCTCATGTTTCACCTCTATTTGATAAAGAAACATTAGTTTACCATAATAAGAGAAATGATTCCTTAATATTTTGATGATGGACTTCAAAATGAATCGGTGCGTGTCTGGTGACATGCATGGAGGTAAGGCTATTAACTCAATCTGGAGATCCTTGATGACCAAATCTTTTTTGAGGATCTTATAGGTCACAATAGACAGATGTCCTGATTTATTTTATTATATGTTTTAGTCACATGCACCGCCACGTGTTTTGAAAAGATTTCAGTCAACTTCATGGATCCACCGATGTGTTGGTTGCTATTACTGCTATTAAATTCTCAAATTACCTTACCCACTGTTAGGCACATACAAGATCCCCAATACATCCATGAGATTAGACTATTTACTCAGCAGAATTTCTAACGTGATTAATGACACACAGAAAATAATGAACACAAGATCTTGGGTTTAGTTTTCTCCTATGGTGCTTATACTGACTTTGGACTTCCCAAACTCCCTCACACGCGCATGTCAGTGCCACCTGTCTGTGGGGTCCTGTCCTACTTATGGCTTAATCCGGGCTAACGCCAGAAGCTGGGCCCACAGCTGGCGAGTGCAGCGGAGGTGGTGGGAACCTCTGCAGCCACACTAAGGAGCAGCGAGCCGAGCGGTAGGGAGCAGCAAGCAGGCAGGAGGTAAGGAGCGAGGAGGCATATTCATCATTCTAAATGCCCCATTGGCTCTAAAGCTCTAAAACAGACATTACATTTTGTGAAGCACAAACTGAGGGAATGACTTGGCCATTTTGAGCTCACCAACTTCCTCGTATCTACAATTTGAAGTTACATTGTTTGAGAAAACAGACCTTACATTCAGGAGCTTTAACCAATCTCCCATTGTCTGTGTTGCAGTTTTGCCTGGGCTCTTTACGTTCAGCAACTTACAAACAAATATTATATTTATTATGAAGATACATGGAAATCAATATGACCTTTAGCTACACAGACCAGCCCTCAGGTGACAATCTGCAAAAATGATAATGGGTTTAGGGCGTTATAGAAAGTACTAATTCTAAAATAGACACACATGTGGCCGTTACAAAAAAGAACCAGGGACTTTTCCAATCCAGTGCCTGTATTTTTAAGATGTAGACAGCCAGGGTATCAAAACAAACCATTCGTGTTATGTCTCCTGTGTCTATTCAGAATGAGAAGTTCAAGAAAATTTGCCAGGTATTTTAAATAAACATTGCTGTTTAATGTCCCTATGCCAGAACAAGCAAAATCTTAAGAGACTCTATTTCTGGTGGGTAGAAAATGCTTTTTATATCCAAAAAAGTAAACTCTCATACATAAATTATAAATTTTCTCACTAAAATACTTTTCTTTAGCCCGGTTGGCATGGCTCGGTGGTTGAGCATCAACCTATGAAACAAGAGATCATGGTTTGATTCCCAGTCAGGGCACATGCCCAGGTTGCAGGCTTGATCCCGGATGGGAGATGTGCAGGAGGCAGCCGACCAATGATTCTCTCTCATCACTGATGTTTCTATCCCTCTTCCTCTCCCTTCCTCTCTCTGAAATTAAAACAAAACAAAAACAACAAAAAAACTTTTCTTTAAAAATAGAAAAACCTCAAACAGTACGATATATGTGGCCTCTCCTCTTCTGGAATTTGAAGTCCGTAAGGGCAAGTTCTGCATCTATTTATTTCCCTAGCCCCCATACAACTGACAGCCTTGTGCCTCTTGAAAACCATACTCACTGACCGCTTAAATGAACGGATAGAATCTATTGATCTCAGGTCCCTTAAGAGTTTGCTAAATCCAAAAGCAGACCAAGGTTACATTTTGCTAAATAACTCCATATTACAGTCTTTAAAATTAAGCAAATTAATTAGCTGTTCAAGAGCAGCAAAACAATTTTTTAAAAAAAGGACAAGTGACACATGTACACACACACACACACACACACACATTCACACACACACACACATTCTGAAAGGAAACTTTTCCTTTTGATAAAAACGGAATGTTTCTATTTGGTTGCTAATTTCATACATTATTTTGCCTAAAAGGTACAATTGAAGGCTCCTTGGGGAATAATACAATATTTTGGTAGCTCTGTAGCTCTGTAGCTAAATGTGCAAAGCTGTACTTCGTTCCTAGTTAGTTTCTAGTCAGGAACAAACCATGAGACAAACTGGCAAGTTTGTTCATCAGAGATGGACACTGCCTGCCACTCCTGGCTGTTAAGCCAGAGGCCTCTTTTGAAATGGTCATTCTCCTTCGGGAGAAGAACATCTTCTAAAATTTAAATCAGTGTTTCCTAAGTGTGGCCCTCGTCATTACGTGGCGCACTGAACAAAGCAGGGCGATGCTTGGGCTCCTCCTGGGCCTGGTGAATCAGAATCCTCCGAGGCTGTGCTCAGCAATCTGTGTGTTTGAAAAGCTCCCTCAGGAAAATCTGAGAACCACCTTCGACTGACCTGACCAAGTCCCCTCCTCCCACCAATTCCTCTGTTCCCTGGGGTCTGCACGCTCCAAGCTGCTGCAGAGGGTCTCAACGTTAACAACCTAAATGAAGTCTCAAATTACAAGGAAAAGTTGGCTTTCCAGGGACTGCAGGCTGCTGTTGTTTCCGCTGGAATGTGGGAATCCACGGAGCAAGTTCGTTCCATCTCCAGATACTTGAGTGAAATTCTTACGGAATAACTTTCCACGAACACTGTCTCTGGAACCTGGTACAAGCCTTACCGACTTCTCCCTTATCGCACCCTTCATACGGCCTACATTCTCAGCCTGTATGAGCCCCAAACCGAAGCTGCTGGGCACCCCCCCAGCCCCCATTCTGTTTTTCACTGGTACTCTGAGTCACCAAATCATCCTGACATCATGATACTATTTCTTGTCCACTAACCTCGTTGCTAATGTCCATTCCATTGGTGTTTTATTCATAGTTCCCTCCAGCTCCCGTTGTACCTTCACTGAAATATTTCATCCCTCATGACCTCTCACCTACTGGGAGCAGAGGCAGCTCATTTATCTAGCACGTCACACTTCTGCAAAGTCTACAGATCATGTCAGCCTCACGGCTCTGTCTCTTGAGGTTCATGTTATCTACCTCATGAATATTTCCCCCCTCAAATGCCTCTTGACAAATAAGTGTCTTCATTTATAACCATCCATTTATTTTTCCCTTTTTCAAATATAGTTTTATTTATTCAGAGAGGAAAAGAGAGATAGAAACATCAATGATGAGAATCATTGATTGGCTACCTCCTGCGTGGCCCCTATGGGGAATTGAGCCTGCAACCCCAGCATGTGCCCTCACCAGGAATTGAACCGTGACCTCCTGGTTCATAGGTCAACACTCAACCGCTGAGCAATACCAGCCGAGTGATCATTCATTTATTAAATAAAGTTTATTGAATGTTTAATATGTGCCCAGTGCAGGGAATAAAAGATATGTGACAGAACAGTAAGGGAAACAGAGTGTAAGTCAATGATCATATTGTATTATAATTATCATATTATAATAATATATTCCCTGATATTTGAAGAAATTATTGCATTCATATGTTCAACTGGCACAATAGAACTCCAAATCTTACTTCCAGATCAGGTGGATCTTCTGACTTTTTTACAGTGGTTGCCAAATTTTATGAAACATTTGAAGCGAAAGTTGCCGATATTTTCCCCTAAGCTCCTTCTCCTGGCTCTCCTATCCCTCATTATCATTAGCCATGCAGGTCACTCAATTAGAAACCATAATACATGGGTAGAAAACTCAAAATGGTTACAGAGGAGAAATAAAACCCATAAATGAGTGATTAAGACAGCGGTAAACAACTGGGAATGGTGAAAACTGTGGCAGACTGAAAACCATGGCCTTAGTTATAGGAGATAGTCACCAGTCCATTCCTAACCATTATTATAGCTCAGGGATACTGGCCCAATGTTGCCACATCTTTCAATTTTTTACAAGAACCTGGGAATCCAGATTTTTTAGGAGCAATTTCCTAATTTTTCTAACATTGTGCAGCCAGTTAAGGATCACTAAGGTATGCAAAAAGCAATGCATGGAAGGTTGTTTGTTAGGGAGCGGTATAGACATAGCATGTTAGTTATTGAGTACAAAAAGGAAAAAACATCATTACAATGAGAAGTCTGGTGTAGACCACCTTGAGCATGTGATCAAACTTCACATCACAAATAACAATAAAAAGACAAACTGACTTATGTGCCCCTGCTATGATTCAATGGAAAGTACTGCCCAGGCAGCGTGGCTCAGTGGTTGAGCGTGGAGCTAAGAACCAGGAGGTCACGGTTTGATTCCTGGTCAGGGCACATGCCCGGGTTGTCAGCTAGATCCCCAGTAGGGGGCATGCAGGAGGCAGTCGATCAATGATTCTCTCTCATCGTTAATGTTTCTATCTCTCTTTCCCTCTCCCTTCCTCTCTGTAAAAATCAATAAAAAATAAATTGTTAAAAAAATGTCACAAAAGACTTTCCTCCCCTTCTTAGTCTAGCATTCAAAACCCCAGTCACATCCAGTAGGCAAGGGCATGTACTTTGGTTGCAGGCTCGATCCCCAGTAAGGGGCATGCAGAAGGCAGCTGATCGATGTTTCTCATCAATGTTTCTAACTCTATCCCTTTACCTTCCTCTCTGTAAAAATCAATAAAAAATATATTTAAAAAAACCCAACCCAGTCCCAAATCAACTTCCATAAGTTTCAACGCGCTCCTCTGAAAGCATGAGGGTACTCTTGCTGTGTTTCCACCTACATGTCTATTGTACTCTGGTCTCTGCTGCGTGTCTGTCTCCCCTTCAAATTGCATTTTCCTTGAGAGGAGAACCCAGGCCTAGAATGACAGCTAGTGCTTCAGGAACCTAAATAAACATGTAATGAAACAACTGACTTTTAAAAATTGCTTTATTCAGCCTGTTTCTCTTTTAATACTTTCTCTGCAAAAGCTTAACTGTGCAGGAAAGGTACAAGATGGGTGCCCTGGGAGAGGGAACTAAGCATTCAAAGGAAGGTAACAGAAAACAAACTGACAGAGGGCTGTGGAGAATCGCTCGCTTCAAAGGCAGAATCGAGTCTCTGGGCCTGTCTCCGATGAGGAGAAAATAAATCCCAGAGCCAAGGCCTTCAAAGCAGGACAAGAAGAGTTTTGTTGCTGTGAGGTGTGAAAGGCTTAACTTCTCTGCTTCCAAGTGTCTGTACTCGCAAGACCTCCTTCTGTCCCTTGGGAAATTCTAAACACGTTGCCGTGGCCTTTTCAATGCAAGGGTCTGTTTCCTGTAACTCCGTGCCTCCTTTCAATTAAGATCAAATGGAATCTAACATTAAGCGGAGCCGCGACTCTTCCATAAGTTAACATTAATTATAACTTTCGTGGATGCGTTGCAGCTTGTTCTCAACTATCTGATTTTATGAACAGGCAGGGGCAAAACTTCAAGGAGCCTGAGTATTCTGCCTCTATGATTGCCCTGTTTGCCTGGAATCACACATAGGAATTTTTTTCTTCCCAGAAAAACCTTTATGTATTTCTTATACTGAAAACATCAATCTTTCCTAAAAACTAATGATAAAATTGTCTTTTTTATTCATTCTTGCTGTCTTTTTTTTTTTTAAAGGAAATGTTTATTGATTTTTTTTTTTAGAGAGAGAGAGAGAGAGAGGAAGGGAGAAGAGAGAAACATTGATGTGAAAGCAGAACATCAGTGGGCTGCCTCCTGCATGCCCCCTACTGGGGGTCGAGCCCACAACCCAGACATGTGCCCTGACCAGGAATCAAACCAGCAAACCTCTCAGAGCAGGTGACAATGCCCAACAAACTGAGCCACACTGGCCAGGGTCACTTTTGCTATATTCTTTAGGTAATTAACAGATTCTCAGATACTTTGTTCTTACATATTTAATGTGAAATTTGCTACCTCAAAAAATATATTCACATAATCTACTGTAGTGTGATAGGAAGACAATCACCTCTGAACCAGTCTTCGGAATAATACATGATATCCTAAGTCAGTGATGGTGAACCTTTTGAGCTCGGCGTGTCAGCATTTTGAAAAACCCTAACTTAACTCTGGTGCCGTGTCACATATAGAAATTTTTTGATCTTTGCAACCATAGTAAAACAAAGATTTATATTTATATATTTAAATGCCATTTAACAAAGAAAAATCAACCAAAAAATGAGTTCGCGTGTCACCTCTGACACGCGTGTCATAGGTTTGCCATCACTGTCCTAAGTGAAGGTCACTGACAAACCTCCAAGGTGGGTACACATCACAAGAGTCAACATACCTACTGTTCCTTTAAACTAGAGTTTACAGAGTGGTGGGTGACATAGGTAGGTTTGCTAGATAAAATACAGATAAGCAGATACATTCAAATTTAACTGGAAGTCCTGTATTTTTATTTGCTACACCTGGCAAGTCTACTTGTAGGCTGGGTATATTTAGTAAATGTACTTTTTTTTATAATCCATGTTTTTTTTAATAGAAAGGTCTGGCAACATAGGGCTCACATGTTTTTATTACATGAGCTGGAACTCAATATACACGTCCCATTTTTTAAAATATATTTTTAATGCATTTTATTCTTAAATGCAGTCACCACCTGGCCCCTTCTTGATTCCTGGATTCTTGCAGGCATGAGTTTGCAAACTTGCTCTGATCCACTCTCTTTATTTACAAACGATGTAGTTGCATACACCCACCAGCTGTGTCGCCTGCACCTTGACCATGGCCAAATTGCACTTGAGAAGCAGGCAATTTTGTTATGATGGTGCACATGGGTACTGTCAATGTAGGAAATGTCCAAACCTGTGGAGAATTTTTATGAGTTTATTTGAGCTAAAACTGATGACAGTTACCGGGAAGCAAATCCCAAATGCTCCAGAGAACAGTAGTTTGCAATTTCTTTTATATATTTGAAATTAAGAAGAGAATTTAAGGAAGATTGCATGAAGGTGAGAGAAAGCAACATGGGAATTAAAATACAGGATGGTTAAGGTCATGTGCTCTCTTGAGGGTGGTATTCTGGCATTCCAGAGGTGTATTAACCGAGATGCACAAGAACAATAGACAAAGTTGGCTTAAAAACTTTTCACTAAAGAAGTTATAGGTCTGAGGTGTAACTACCCACTATGACCTACCCAGTTAGGAATGTATATTTATTATAGCACCCCCCCCTTTTTTTTGACCACAGTACTTACTGATTATACATTGTTGTATCCCATCATATATATCTTAAAAATACAAGTTATTTTTCAGATATTATGTAGTTTTTTTCTCCAGCCCACCAGTTAGTTCAATCTCAGCTCTCAGCATTTTAGATGAGATGCCATGCCATAGTGGAAAAAGTAGTGGATTTTCAGTAAGAATGGGGAACATTTTAGTCCCTGGCTTAATACCCAAAATAATCATGTGACTTTGGAAGGTTATTTAGTTTCCCAACATCTCAGTTTTTCCATCTGAAAAATGTAGATGTTTGATAAAATGGCTATGGCTTTACATTTATTGTTGTTAAAAAATGACTCTATACAGTTAGTTTATAGTCAAGGCTTTCTGAAACTCTACAATCAGAACATCAACTCCTGAGGCAAATAGTTTAGTAACTTTCCTGCATTACTGTAAAGTTTTATGACATTGGAAAACATTTATCTGTTGTCAGACTTGCATAGCATCACTGCAGATTGCTAGGAGACAGTAAATGTTTTTACAAGCAAAAAGCCTTTGCTTTTTCCTACTGCTATCTATTGCAAAAAAAAAAAAAAAAGAGGGTGCACAGCTACTGATTCAAACATACTCTTAATTGACTCAGAGCTATAGATATGCCTTTTAAATATCTAAGTGGGAGAAAGGGGAAAAGCTGCTTATTTTCTTTTGATCCCCTTAGCAGCTCAATGAAAGGAGGGAAAGGTCTGTGTAGACAAATCCGAAAACAATGTCCTTGAAGAACAATCCCAAACAGAGCTTTGGTTGATTTAGATCTACCAGACACAGTGGGTTTTAAAAAGCAGGGATGACAAACTGTCTTCCAGGCCGCAGAGACAAGACCACACCTGAATACTCCCACTCTCCCCGAACGTATTAAGCACCTACCTCATTATTAAAACCTCCCTTTATGCAAACTAACCAGATTTCCTCAACCTTAAATGAACACAATTAACACTTTCTCAGTAGATGCTCTTATCTTTCCTCACAGTTTTTTTTTAATGTTTCTGTAATTAAAGATCATTACTTCTCAAAAAGGCCAACATCAATCCTTCTCTCATTCTCACAATTAACTTCCAAATTTAAATTATTCTGTTGTAAAACTATGAGCCAGACAAATGGTATCCTGGAGAGAGAATTGGTTAGCCATAGGACCAGAAAAATTATTCTAAAGTTTATTAAAGTTCTCTCTTTAAAAAATAATAATAATGGTCCTGATCAGTGTGCTCAGTAGTTACAGCATTGGCCCATGTTACAGGTTTGATCCCCAGCTACGTACAGGGTTGGGAGGGGACAACTAATCGATGTGTCTTTCACATCAATGTTTCTCTCTCTCTCTCTCTCTCTCTCTCTCTCTCCCCCCCTTCTTCCTCCCTTCCACTCTCTTTAAAAATCAATGGAAAAAATATCCTTGGGTAAGATTAACAACAACCCAAAAAATTATAATAAGCCATTGTTATAACTAGTAATTATATTGAATTAAAATGAACCAAAGTAGCCCAGCCAGTGTGGCTCAGTGGTTGAGCATCAACCTATGAACCAGGAGGTCACAGTTTGATTCCCAGTCAGGCCACATGCCTGGGTTTCGGGCTGGATCCCCAGTAGGGGGTGTGCAGGAGGCAGCCCATTAATGATTCTCTCTTATCACTGATGTTTCTATTCTCCCTTCCTCTCTGAAATCAATAAAAATATATTTATAAATAAAATGAGACAAAGTAAAGTAAAATGAGAGAGCACAATAAAAGATGTGATCAAAATTTACAGAAAAAAATCAAGATTTTTGTAATGACTCTATTCTGCCTATTATTTAGATTTTTTTTTTAATGTAGCAGAAAACATAACATTTCATTGTTAGGCTCTGAATATAGATTATATGTGCAACATTATGTATTACCCATATCTCTAGAAGTTGCACAGAAAAAATTTAGTCATGTTCCTGTGGTAGGCAGAGATAGACATGAGCAGAGCAAGGTCAATGGGCTGGTACAGAAGGTTGCCGGGTAGAAAGTCCCAGGTGCCTAGCAAAGGGCAGTTGTATGATGGGACCTTGTCCACAGGGTGACCTTTCCTCCCCTAGCAAATGAGGTTTGGACCCCCTGACCTTTTCTCCCTAGAGATAACATCTAGGCCAGTGGTTCTCAACCTTCCTAATGCCTCGACCCTTTAGTACAGTTCCTCATGTTGTGGTGACCCCCAATTTCATTGTTACAAATTGAACATAATTAAAGCATAGTGATTAATCACAAAAACAATATGTAATTATATATGTGTTTTCCAATGGTCTTAGGCGACCCCTGTGAAAGGGTCGTTCAATCCCCAAAGAGGTCACGACCCACAGGTTGAGAACCGCTGATCTAGGCCTTCAAGGGAGAACAGCCTCTCCTTCCTCCTCCCCCTCCCCTCTCCCCCACTCCCCAGGCGCATTACCATTAGCCTCCTCACTCCCAAGCTCCAAGGGTCCTTCCTTTGCCTCCATAACTTGTTTCCTCAGCCCATTTCTTCTACGAATTACTTCTTCTACCTCTGTGATTTAGTAAATAAATGTTCCCTTATAGTCTGAGTCTTGGCTCTGAATTCTTTCCTAGCCAGAACCCAAGTACCAAGGTTGCTACACTGGGGCCTGGTCTGACCCCACCTGTCTAACACCTCGTGCCCCTCCCACCGCTGCCAACAATACTATTTTGAAATTAATAAAAGAAAGGCATTAATACAGATATGTTACTGCAAATAGTATAACATTATCCCCCAGAGAGTAAGCATTCTAAATGTAACCTCAATCTACCTCATCTCTATTTAATGTGTTTGACCTCTCAACAATGAAGTATAGTAAGAAAGAAAGAAAAAAGATAATCTCAATAAAACAAAGATGCCATGTCAGTGCGCTGCCATTTCATGTTTAGTGTATAAGCAAGTCAGTAGATGTTAACAATATATTATACTTATAACTGATAGTAGGCCCAGAAATGCCTTAGAAAGAGAACAAAATTACTAATTGATGAAGATTAGGAAAAAATGTTGGAGCAGTTTAGAGCAACCCAATTAAAAGGATATTTTAACAAGGATGCTAGAAGTTCTATATACCATGTATGCTACGGCAGCATAGAGCCTCAGTATACAAAAGGCAGTACTAATGAAAATGGTTTTAAATGATGCTCAGAAAACCTTTCTGAGCCTCCCCGCTTCCCCCTTTTTTAAAGAAAAAATTAAGAATAAGACTGTGGTTATTTTGTGGTTAAATATATACAATTACATATATAAAACAAACCTCATAGAACAGTGCTTAACACAGATGAAAAATTTTAAAATACTACCAGTAGCTATTCCAATTTTGGTTTGTGGGAGGACATAGCAGGAGCAAAAAGGCAGATGAGAAAATTATTTTTCTATGAAAACCTCTTCTGTAAAAGCGCACAAAACATGTTCTACATTACTTGGAAATAACATTGTCTTTTGGACTATGTAACTAAAAGTTTGAATTCTGACCCTTTAAAATTTTGATGGAGAAAATAAGAGATGTGGCCCTACTAGTGTACATGAAGGTGGATGTACAAACACAGTGAGAA
>NW_005871105.1:4056378-4058588 GCF_000147115.1 Myotis lucifugus | reverse complement strand
GATTGGCTGCCTCCTGCATGCCCCCTACTGGTAGTCAAGCCTGCAATCTGGGCATGTGCCCTGACAGGGAATGGAACTGTAACCTCCTGGTTCATAGGTCGACACTCAACCACAGAGCCATGCCGGCTGCACCACCCACACTATTTTTTAATTGTTAAGTGTAAGAGTTAAAAAATTAAAAAAATACAAATATACTTAATAGTGGGGCTCATTCTTATAAGATTGATTAGACAATTTCTAACACATTTCAAGTCACATAATTACACATTTCAAATATGTGTAGAAAGTAAAATATATAGCTTCATCAACTGTTCTTTATTCCTACGAGAAAACTAGGGGCTCAGCATGCGAAGTCACGTGAGACCCAGGACCCAGAGTCCCGTGGCTCGGCGGGACCGAGGCTGAAAACACTCTATATGTTTTTCTCCCGCCTCTCCCCCCCCTGCCACCACCGCGGGAGGAAGGACCCAGAAACCACCTGCGCCTCCAGTCAAGTCCTCCAGAGTCAAGTCCCCGCTCCATCCAGCTCATGCAACCTCCCTGCTGATTGGTCATTAGGCATGATGGCGTGATGACCACGGGCTTTTTATATAATAGATGAAGGCTTTTATTCATACCTGAAAAACTATTTACCATTGGGTCCCACTTTGTTTTAAATAATGTGCAAGGCACTGAAAATGCAAAGATACACACAGTGTTTGTCCTCAACTCATCCCTTAATTTATGGAGAGAAAAACTATCTTTACATGCCAAAGAGCAGCACAGAAATATCATATTCAACAACCAGGGTAACATTTTTCACTGGAGTGTTGGCGATCACTTGGAAGAAAAGACAAAAAGAAAAATATTTAGAAAAAATTAAATTAAAACTAGAGAGAAAAAATAGGAAAGGAAAAAGTATATAAATTCGATCTAAGTGGTATGTTGAGAGTTGATAATATACAAAGAAGAGTGGTGTTGACAGTAATGTTTATTTAAGGTTAATATGTTTAAAAAGAATAATTTTAATCTCAATTTTCTTACTTTGGAAAATCAGTGATGAGAAATACAAGATGCAATGTTCAAAAAAGTCAAGCGATTACAATTAGACCAAAGGATGTGTACTGAAAAGATATGTTTAGGCTTCATTCTCACCCTGTAATTCATGTTGAGTGGTGGAATAGAATGAGATCATCTTGGTGATTCACAATGGTTCATTGGGGGGAAGAACTGGCATAGTGCCCTTATGAGTAATAAATGCTAAGTGTATGACTATAATTAACAGTAATATAGTAAGAAAATTTTAAAGTTTAAAACTAATATATTACACATGAAAGGTGCAGTTACAGAAGTGCAAAGGGAAAGTCAATTAAGTAACATTTTATTGAATATATTTGTTTCTAGAGTTTAAGCAGTGAAACACTGCTCAAAATATGATCAATTGCACAAACATATAAGGATTTCCCAAGTAAAATTGTTCTCCCTGCAAGGAGGTAGCATTACTTTAATGAGACCTTCAAGTTATAGCTTATGACTCTAGAATTCATGAATAAACTTGAAATGGAGAAGTCATAGATGACTGAATTTGGGTTATGTAACCCAAAAAAGACTGGGGTATAATTGCAAGGCCAATGTATGTGTATTATATTTACTGATATTTTGCAGCAACCACTAAGCAGAAGTGGCATAGCTATATTCCTTTCATGTAGGCTGGTCTCCATGGAAAGTCAATTTATGATTGGATAGTTGAGCAGGAAAGGGAAATCAGTTGTGTGATTGAATATTTAATGGCACTAGGCACCACAGGGATGAGATACCTACCTCAAAACTTTTATTATATACATGTCAATTTCTGGCTCATTGCGATTTTACTTTATGTTTTCTAGCTAAATATTTCTTTTCAGTTTGAGATTTTTATACATTTTACATTTCATTAGGCTTGAGTTGCTAAAATGATATTTTACCCAGCATGCTTTGTTAGAGTTTTGGGTGTTTCTAAGGTCTTTAGTTAGAAATTTCAACCATCTTTCTGGTTATTCCCACAGGTAACTGATCATACTGAATAGCTGTAGATTGTACTAGTTTAATTCTCAGAAGCCATCTTCTTTCAATAATTTGCAAGTGGTTGGAATAATACACATTCTTTTCTGGTTCAGCTTATAAACTTTATTTTTGGTCATATAGCAACCTCTCAAGTGAAATTGGGGCGGGGGGAGAAATATACATTTTTT
>NW_005871105.1:4055072-4056266 GCF_000147115.1 Myotis lucifugus | reverse complement strand
CTCCAAAGGCTCCTAGTGGTGCTTGAGGGTGAGCCTTTGAAAGGATACTCGCCCAGCCCAGCCTGGGGGCCGGCAGCCTGTGGAGGTGAGGCAGGTGTCGCCCATCTTCTTGATGAGTTTCACCCCCTCACCCCGGAAGTGGTTCTGCAGGAAGTCCCAGAGCTGAGGGTCTGCGCGGGCAGAACCCAGGGCCTACAGCTCCACAAGGGCCTGGTTCAGGTTCTTTTCCAAGGCCAGAGCAACTTCCATGGCTCCTGAGTTTTGCCCCAGTCATTCTGGGAAGGTTTCTGCACGTCCTGGGAGAGAATGCGGCCACCATGCTGGTTTTGCAACTTTAAGATGCTCAGCGCCCTCGGCTTCTTCTCTGCCAACTCTCAGAAGAAATGGCCCCGCCCTGGAGAGCCACATCACGGTTGGTAGGAATAGAAGCCCAGAGAGAGGTAGGTGTGGGGGGCCCGCAGAGGCAGGCTGGCCAGGCGGGTGACCGCAGCCTCCTCGGTGGAATAATTCTGATGAATTTGGGAGCTCATGGTTGTTCAGCAATAAGGACTTAAGGTAGAAAAAAACCTGGGGTGTTGGCTGGTCCCGGAGGTGGTCCTGAAGGTGGTGACTGATAAGACGCAGGAGAGAGGCTGGAGGCTGGAAGAAGGGGTGTCCCTGGGTCTGTTCCGTCCAAACACTGTTGACACAAGAGACAGATCCGGGACCTCTGAGTGTGCTGCCAAGAATGTAAATATTAATGACTAAAATTAAATTATATCCATCCATGAAATAGATAGTAGTACTATTCATACCTTCAGAATTCCAGCTACCACGCAGATTTGAGGACACAAGATTAATTTTATATGGAACAAGTTATGTTTGTATTCCTTTGAGTGTTTTTCCAGAAGACAGTTACTAGTGACATATGCATCTCAAGGATAAAGAAAGGGTAGAGTCCTGGCTTCAGTTGGTTGAGTGTCATCCCATGCACCAAGAGGTCGCAAGTTGGATTCCTGGTCAGGACATATGCTGGGATTGCAGGCTCCGTCCCCAGTAGGAAGCATGTAGGAGGCAACTGATTGATGTTTTCTCTTTCCCGTTCCCTTCTTCTCTTTCTCTAAAAATCAATAAAAATGTATTTTTAAAAGGAAAGAAAGGATAGACAACTATGCCTTGGTTATGACAATTTATGTCATTGACAATTATATGAGA
>NW_005871105.1:4052924-4054146 GCF_000147115.1 Myotis lucifugus | reverse complement strand
TGCTTCTGACCGTATGTGGGTCCGCTGAGTGCCCAGGGAGTCGGCAGCAGACCCTTCGCTGGCTGTAGCAGACCACTGCACTTTCCTCTCGGTTTGCTGTATGTACCGGGATATTTCCATCTGCCTTGGCTAGTCCCCCCTCCCCCACCCCCAAAACCTTTGACTTCATATCTTCAATTTTCTAAAGAACAGCTACCCATATTTAAAGCTTGGACCCTAGATAAATGAAATTTCTTTTAAAAAATATTTTTTTATTGATTTCAGAGAGGAAGGGGGAGGGAGAGAGAGATAGAAACATCAACAATAAAAGAGAATCGTTGACCAGCTGTCTCCTGCTCACCCCCAATTGGGGATCTAGCCTGAAATCCAGGCATGTGCTCTGACCTGGAATTGAACTGTGACCTCCTGGTTCATGGGTCCACACTCAACCACAGAGCCACACTGGCTGGATTAAGAATTCTTAAAAGGAACAGATTTAAAGAACAAATCCATATCAAATTATAACTTTGGAAAAAGAAATCAGGCAAAAAGTTTAAAAAGAAAGTGTTAATTCTGCGTGAAAAACTTTAGAAAGTAGTGTTTCTGACTCTAGACAGATTTTTTTTAAGATTTCATTTACAGTCATCAGCTTTGCCTATTACGAACCATCCTTAGCTTTGAAGAAGTACGATTGATATGCCAAGAGAAGAAATACAGTGGAATCATATGAAATGCTTACCTAATACCAGAGAAGGCAGCAAAAAGAATAAAACACATAAAAGAACAAGGCCATGAATAGAAAACAGTTACAAATTTGGTAGATATTTATCTCCAATGTGCTCAGAAACAGAACTGTCTGCTACTGTGATGGTGACAGTTGCCACCTCTTCTGCTTGGATCACTTTGCACACCAGCCGGCACGGGTTCTGATACTTAGAAGCCGTCCCTGCCGATGCTGGTGATCAGAAGAGTGGACGGAATCTTTTACACAGCAGTTCCCCCCTTATTCATGGCTTCGCTTTCCATGATTTCAGTTATCCATGGCCAACCGCAGTCCGAAAATATTAAAGGGAAAATTCTAGAAATAAAGAATTCCTCAGTTTTAAATGGCATGCCATTCTGAGTAGTGTGATGAAATCTGACACCAGCCCGGTCTGTCCCACCCTGGACGTGAATCATCCCTTTGTGCAGCGTATCCCCGCTGCTTTACTTAGTCACTTAGTGGCCATCTGGCTTGTCAGAT
>NW_005871105.1:4047694-4050444 GCF_000147115.1 Myotis lucifugus | reverse complement strand
CCGATCGGCCCTGATCACTGGCCAGGCCTAGGGACCCCACCCGTGCACAAATTTCATGCACCAGGCCTCTAGTATGCATATACGCATGGCCCATGGACACAGATGAGGCCATGTATATATGGGGTGGTGAGGGCCTGGGGCAGGGGGGGAGGGCTGGAGGGCATCAGTGAGGGAAAAAAGGGGGACATATGTAATACTTTCAACAATAAAGAATTATTAAAAATAAATAAATAAATAAATAAATAAACAAAATAAAGTTCTCTCTGACATTGCCGGGAGCCGGTCCATCCTTGCTGCTTGACACAGTCGCTGAAGAGAAGAAACATCTGCACAGCATATGTTTCAAGGGACCTGGCATATATGGCATACTGTTCTTAATATGTTTGCTCCCCTTCTTGGCGCTATGTGTTTTAACCAAGGTCACCTCTACGAGAAAGGTTGTTTCCCCAGGTAGGAATTTTTCCCTGAAGTTAGGGAGGGAATAAAACCCCTTAACTAAGTGCCAGGCGGGTAGTTAATCACTTTAACTAAGAACAATCACGCTTAAGCTACATAATCTTTACTCCCTGGAATGGAGATAAGAAACAACGCCCTAACCTTTGGAATAGAAATTGACAGGATTAAAATCAACTAGTATAAATACAGATGTAACAAGACAACAGGAGACAGAACCTAGAAACAGAACCTAGAGACAGAACCTAGCAGGAGAACATGGCAAAAGATCCTGGACAGAACCTGGCTACAGAACTTCGCTGGAGAACCTAGACAGAACATGGCAAAAGAACCTGGATAGAACCTGGCTGGAGAACCTGGCTAAAGAACCTGGCGACCGAACCTGGCTGGAGAACCTAGAGAACCTGGCTGGAGAACCTAGCGAGAGAACATGGCACCAGAACTTGGTTGGAGATCCTGACCAGAACTTGGTTGGAGATCCTGACCAGAACTTGGCTGGAGATCCTGGCTAGAGAACCTGGCTAGGCTGCTGATCAACTGAATGCTGCCTCCGTGTCATTCCTTCTTCGCCGACTCCGTCCACACCTTTGGGGACCCCTGGACCTGCTGGGGTTGGACCCCAGCATGACATGGCCCTGGATTGCAAAGGAAAGAATATTTCAGAGCAGGAATAAAAATACATAAGCTTAACTCCTTGCCTGTCCTTCCTCTTCTGTTCCTTCTTGATCAAGATTACTAACTGAATAAAGTATTTTTGACCTTTTACTGTGATTTCATAACCCTATTATCTCTAGCTTCCCATCTTCTCACCTTTCCCCTGGATGCAATTCACAACAAGCAGAGAAAAATATTCTCATCTGTTGCTCAAACCACAACCAGCCCACTCCTCTTTCATGGCATTTCTTTCCTTCGCATTATGACCAGGTTGTTTACTAGAAAACAATTTATTTTCTCAAATTAACTTTTGAACTAAATGAAGGTATTGTGTAGATTTGGTTTCTACATTTGTTTTCAGAAAAATTTTATGTGCAGAAGAATTGAAAATAATACATTACTGCAGAAATTACTGGTTTATGTAAGTCTTTTAGGTCTGGTAAGAGCCTGTGACTCAAACCTTTGGATTTCAAAACACCTTTAGAGAGTTAAAAGGGTTTAAAGTAGCATCTGGAAAAATAGATAGATTAGAACATTTAATAAAAATAGATTTCAGAATAGTAGACTGAGCTCTAAAACACCCTTCTAGGTAATAAAATCTATTCTGAAATAAAAAATTAACTTTTATGAGGCCATTATAACATAAACTAGACACAGGTTTGATGGACCAGAACTGACTTTATAATATATAAATTATAATGTAATATAGGAAGCATCACAAATCAATGAGAAACAGATTGGGAATTCAAAAAACTGCATTGGCCTAAAACTTCAATGTCATAGTAAGGGTAGGAAGAGACTGTAATGACTTAGCAGACACAACAGAATGTAACATATGGACTTTGTTCAATCTCTGATGCAAAAATGTAAAAAAATACCTCTGAACTATCAGGAAAATCTGAATATGGACTGAATATTAGTTGGTATTAAGGAATCATTATTAATTTTGTTACATGGGACAAAGAAATGGTAATTATATATATTTTTTAATGGAGGTGTCTTTCTCAGAGAAACAAACTAGATTACTTAAAGGTGAAATGACTGGATGTCTAAAATTTGTTTTAAAGTATTCGAGATTTAAAAAACCACACAAAGCCCTAACCAATTTGGGTAGGTGGAGAGAGCGGCAACCTGCGGACTGAAGGGTCCCGAGTTCGATTCCAGTCAAGGGCATATGCCAGGTTGTGGGATCGATCCCCAGTAGGGGGCCAGGAGGCAGCTAATCAATAATTCTCTCTTATTATTGTTGTTTCTCTCTCTCCTTTCCCTTTGTCTCTTAATAATAAAAAAAGAAAAAGTGGAGGAGAGAGGGGAAATAAAAAAGACAAATAGTCATTGGTGAAGTCTGGGAATTCATTATGTTATTCTTACTATTTTTGTGTACTGTTGAAAATTTCTACAATGAAAAGCTATTTTAAAAAACAGCAATCAATCTGCCAGCATGGTTCAGTAGTTGAGTGTTGACCTATGAACCAGGAGGTCACAGTTTAATTCCTGGTCAGGGCACATGCCTGGGTTGTGGGCTCAATCCCCAGTGTAGGGTGTACAGGAGGCAGCCAATCAATGATTCTCTCTCATTATTGATGTTTCTATCTCTCTCTCCCTCTCTAAATCATAGGAAATATATATATATATATATATAT
>NW_005871105.1:4038788-4047594 GCF_000147115.1 Myotis lucifugus | reverse complement strand
TATATATATATATATATGATTTTTATTTTATTTTTTTTAAAAACCAACAATCATTTATTCAAATGAAATCTCACATGGAACAGGAGAAAACAGGCAAAGCATTTTTCTGGAGGAAGAGAGAGGAGAGGGCTGCGAGCTCCTCCTACTACTTCACCCTTTCCCGGGAGAGCCCCGGAAAGGTCTCCATGGAACAAGATTCGAAAACTGCTGCATCTGGTTCAACTCCCTAAGATAGCAGAGGCTTTCTTGAAGCACCCTTGGATTTTGGCTAATTTTTAAATTCTTTTCAAATGTTCTCTAATAAATATTCATTACTTTTATAATTTTGTTAAATATCGTCTGGAAATATATGCATTTCACTCGCAGTGTTTATCATTAGTGTTTCTTGGGAAAGAATGGCATAGAAGTCAAGCAGTCTGAACCACTCCCTGATCTTCAGAGTGATACACTATGTCATAGTGAGACTTATTGGTCCTTTAATTACAGGCCTTTGTGTCACGCAGCTAGGTAGGTAGAAAGTGAAAAGAAATGGCTGAGTCCAGATGAAACAGAGGTCTCTGGTAGAGCTCTCGAACTTCCCTTAGCAAAATGCTCAGAGATTATGAAAGATAATGCCTCATATCATTCTGAACCAATACTTTTTCTACCATGAGCCAAACATACTGTCAATCATATTAAGAACCATGTGCTGATTAAGGAGCATGATGAAATATTTGAGATATGTCACTTAGGGAAAAAAAAGGGCATTCTACTGACTGAATTTTTTTCTTTTAAATTTAAATACACTGCTAGGATATGTATAAAAGTATTGCAATACTATTTGTTATAATGACATATTTGAGGGGGGGGACTGAAAGCCCAATAAAAGAGGAATAATTAAATATAGTACAGTATTTTATTTTGTGAAATATTATATAGTAATTAAAATGAGGTAGATCCATATATTTTGACATGAAAATTTATTGTTAAGAATAAATCAAATAAAAGGAGACTTGTGTAATTCTTTAAACAATAAAGAATTTAAATTAAAAAAAAATAAATCAAACAATTCACAAACTGTATTTTTACCAATGTATAATTTGGTTACCTTTTGGAAGTGGGTTGGAAGGGGCCTTCACTTTTTTACATACTTTTCTGTCTTTGTTTGCATTTTTGTGATGAGAAGATGCTGCTTTCTTTTTAAGTATATTTTTATTGATTTCAGAGAGGAAAGGAGAGGTAGCAATATCAATGATGAGAGAGAATCATTGATAGAAACATCAGTGATGAGAGAGAATCATTGATTGGCTGCCTCCTGCATGCCCCTCTCTGGGGACTGAGCCCACAACCTGGGCATGTGCCCTGACCAAGATTTAGAATAAAACTGTGACGTCCTTGTTCATGGTTTGATGATCAACTACTGAGCCACACCAGCTGGGAAGAAGATGTTGCTTTTATAACTAAAGGAGGAAGAGTAGGAAAATAAGAAGAGGAGGAAGAGAAGAAAGAAACAATAGTAACAGTACCACCAGAGCAGTAGAGCAAGAATTTAAAAAAAAGGGGGGGGGGGTTTGCAGCTGCTCCATCAAATGGACATAAGGCCATTATCTCAAGTTGGCCTTGACTATCCAGAGAGGGTGTTATACCACAGCATTATCTTAGTGAAATCAAAGTAGGCCAGAGTACAGTTCTAAATTTTTGCCCCTCAAATGTTGGTTTGCCAAGAGCTGATTTATTTCTGATCTACCTATTAGGTAGGCCTAAAGTTTTTTTCCAAATATGATGCAGATTAAAAAAAACAGGGCATTGGAAACTAAAGATAAAATAAACAAATGGGACTACATCAAAATAAAAAGCTTCTGCCCAGCAAAAGAAACCACCAACAAAACAACAAGAAAGTCTACTTCAGGGGGGAACATATTTGTCAATGTTATCACCGATAAGGGTTTAATCTCCAACATTTATAGGGAACTCATACAACTTAACAAAAGGAAGATAAACAATCCAATCAAAAAATGGGCAAAGGACCTAAATAGACACCTTTCAAAAGAGGACATTCAGAAAGCCAAGAGACATATGAAAACATGCTCAAAGTCACTAATCATCCGAGAGATGCAAATCAAAACAACAATGAGGTACCATCTCACACCTGTCAGACTGGCCATCATCAACAAATCAACAAACGACAAGTGCTGGAAAGGATGTGGAGAAAAAGGAACACTTGTGCACTGCTGGTGGGAATGCAGGCTGGTGCAGCCACTATGGAAGGCAGTATGGAGGTTCCTCAAAAAATTGGAAATGGAACTCCCATTTGACCCTGCGATCCCACTTCTAGGAATATATCCCAAGAAGCTAGAAACACCAATCAGAAAGGATATATGCACCCATATGTTCATAGCAGCACAATTCACCATAGCTAAGATCTGGAAACAGCCTAAGTGCCCATCAGCAGATGAGTGGATTAGAAAACTGTGGTACACTACACGATGGAATACTATGCTGCTGTAAAAAAGAAGGAACTCTTACCATTTGCAACGGCATGAATGGAACTGGAGAGCATTATGCTAAGTGAAATAAGCCAGTCAATGAAGGAAAAACACCATATGATCTCACTACTCATGGATAATAAAGACCATTATAAACTTATGAACAAAAATAGATACAGAGGCAGAGCTCCTCGAACAGACTGTCAAACTACAGCAGGAAAGCCGGGGAGGGTTTAGGGGTGGAGGGGGAGAGGGGTGGGTAAGAGATCAACCGAAAGACTTGTATGCATGCATATAAGCATAACCAATGGACATAAGACACTGGAGGGTAGGGGAGACCAGGGGATTGTCAAGGGCAGGGAAAAAAAGGAGACATATGTAATACTCTTTGTAATACTTTAAGCAATAAAACAATAATAAAAAAAAAAAAACCTGGGAAACCACTGCATACATTTACAGTTAGAAACAGCTATAAATGTTGGACCGGAGACTCACATTCTCTGATGAGTTTAGTCCCCTTTCCATCAAGGCCATTTGGGAGAGCAGAGTAGTTAAGAGCATGCAAACATGGTTTCAGATCTTGACTGGGCCACTTACAGTACAGTACTGACTTTTGTCAAGTTACTTAACCACGGTTTACTAATCTGTAAAGTGAAGATATGATAGGCAGACAGACAGAGCATAGCCGGATGATGGGCCAGGTACAGAAGGCCACCAGGGTGGAGAGCCCTGGGTGCCCAACAGTGGAACTTTTCCTCCCCTAACATATCGCTGGTCAATTGATTTGGACCCCCAGACCTTTCCTTTCTAGAGATAACATCTAGGTCTCAGTTGTACTTCAGCTCTGGGCCCAGATAAGCAACAAAAGCAGCCGTGGCTGAGACAGGACCAGCTGCACTGAATAATGACCCCCTGCCCTGGTGTCAGCCAATTAATCAATAAAAAGCACAACCCTGAAAGGACACATGTGGAAAGCTGCTGAATCTTCTATTAAGAACTTCCCTTTTCTTTTGCCTCTGTAACTTGTTTCCTGAGTCTATTTCTTCAACCACTCACTTCTACCTCTGTGACTTTCTAAATAATTTTTCTCTTATACAGTAGTTAAAAAAAAAAAAAAAGATCTTTTCCTGGGACCCCCCTAAAATCTCCAACCTTAAAACCCTTAGGATAGAGGACTCTGCACTCTCCCTCTCCTGGAGCACGCCCTTCCCTTATCCTTTCCTTTCCTTCCCCTTTCCCTCTCCCTCTCCCTGCCTCAGGCACATTACCATTAACTTCCTCATTCCCAAGCTCCAAGGACCCACCCTTTACCTCTAAAACTTGTTTCCTAAACCCATTTCTTCTAGGATTTACTTCTACCTGTGTGATTTACCAAATAAATGTTCTCTTACAGTTTGAGTCTTGGCTCTGAATTCTTTCCTAGCCAGAACCCAAGTACCGAGGTTGCTGAACCCAGGTTTGATCTAACTCCACCTGTCTAACACCTGGTGTAGTTCCTGCCACCTACACCAAAGACACTAGCAATTATTTTTCAGGTTTGTTGTGCAGAAAAGGACATATTAATATACTGAGGAGGTAATTTGATTAGCACAGAAAAATGAGGGGGAAATTTGATATGAAAGACTAGTTTAAACTTATGTACCTACCTGCCTAGTGGGGATATAGTTGACATAGAAGCCGAGAGTTATACCTGCTACAATTGCACTCATTAATTAGCGGTCAGAAATTGTTAGTATTTTCGTTATTACTATGCTAGACAATACAGCAGAGAAACAGACAGAAAAGGCTCCTGTTTGCACAGTGAGTACGTAGATTAAGGAAGTCAGACTGAACCATGCAGTCCTTGTTGGGATAAGAAGAGAGAAAGTGTTATGGGGGTATAGCATGGGCAGCTCCAGGAGGTCAGAGAAAGGTTCCGGAAGGAAGCAAGGTTTCAGCTAAGGATTAAAGGATGAGTAGGAGTGAGCCAGGTGAAAGAGAAGAAAGAATGTGACCCAAACGGGAAATTGTTCCTGCAAGGAACCTGGGTGGGAAGAAACTGAGAGCTTTGGAGATGGAGTCTAGAACTAGTATGGCTCAGAGAGCTATGAAGAGCAGTGAGATAGCAAGATCCAGCTGATGTGCTATTTTAGAGGCATGCTGAGAGACTGTGGTCATTATTTCCATAAAGATAAAGGGAGCCATTAAAGATTTCTAAACTGGCCCTACCTCAGTGGTTGAGAGTTGACCTATGACCTCCAGGTCATGGTTCCATTCCTGGTCAGGGCACAGTGCCTGGGTTGTGGGCTTGATTCCTAGTAGGGGGCCTGTAGGAGGCAGTTGATCAATGATGTTTCAATCTCTCTCTCCCTTTCCCTTTCTCTCTGAAATCAATAAAATATATTTTTTAAAAAGATTTCTAAATTGGAAATGTATTCAGTCTACCTCCTCTATTCTTTTCCTTGATATGTTAATAATACTCCTTCTTCTAACAGCTTTATGGTGGGGACTCATTCTGACCCTTAGTATTATAAGTTGATATTTATTCATCAAATTCTCATTTCTGAAGCTCATTATGTGTGCCTATCTACTGTAGAAATTGAATTTATTTAAAGTGCTTGTTCACCTTTTCTCTTCATATTTATACTATTCTTGTTTTCTAGTCCTCACAACAGTGAATGTGATGTAAGGAACTAAGGTTTGTTGTTCAATGGCCTTATGATTATACAAATTGACATATCATTGTTTTACTTATTACGATATTTATAGAATTACAGGTAATGTTTTGGTACTCAGAATTTGACCATACTGGATTTCTTTCCCCTCCCCTTGGCAGGCCTAACTTTTCCTTTGTTAATTTCCCTTGAGAGAAATTGCAACCATCGGTTAATACCTCCTATTTACCAAGGAGTTAGAACATATCTTACGCACTTTGCTCATATCTCCTTTAACCATCACAATCACCTTGCAGGAATGAATTTCCATTTTTGTTTATAGTTGGGAGACTGAGGCTCAGAGGTTATACAGGTCTCCCCTGCTATTTGAAAGTAGGGCATTCCTAACTCAAAATGACGTAAAAGCCAAGAAGCAATTACCATCGGACACATCTTGCTAACGAACGCACAAAATAAATGGAGATAAAACACAGATGCTCACCACACAGTTCAAAGCTATGGCAGCCTGATGCCCAGATGCTGACTGTAGCTCCCCGGGAAGGAGCTGGGTGGGTCACTTTCTGCTCAGGATGTTCACTGACTTGATAACAGGTCAGCTTTTTTTTTGTTTTTAATCAAAGCAAAAATCCTCTTTGTATTTCTCCCACTTAGTGAAAACAGCTACTAGTATAAATCTTTTGTGAAAGCGAAACTTTCAAAAGCAGGGGATACCTGAGTGTCTTGCTGAAGGTTAATACATGACAGACACAACCCAAAGTAGTCAGCTTCAGCTTAGCTGTGTTTCTACCAGCTCCAAAAATTCCTAGAACCATAAATTGGGGGGGAATAAATAAAAGTATTCCTAGAAAGATGCAAAAAAAAAATTACATTTGAAATTATTGGTATTGAAAGCGTGAGAGGAAAAGTATTCTACTTCTCAAACTTCTAGCCCACAAACAACTAAGAATATGCAAAATCTGATCATTGATGAAACATGTTACTTGCTATACATGGAAATGAATAGTAGAAGTAAAAGTAAGTACACCGTGTTCAAACCATCACTACAGCTTTGCCCTGACATATGGTTTTATTTATGGTTTGGGAAGATACTAAAAATAACAAGAAAGGACACAAGACTTGTTAAAGCACCATCTTTTAAAAATGTGTAGTGTATAAGGATGAACATAAGACCAAGTCTTATTTAATGTGGCAAGAATTTTTTCAGACACCCTTTTGCAAATTTCTCATCAAATTCCAATTACATAATTTTTTGCTTGACATAGAATTTCACCACAGAGCACATGTGCATTGATTATCCAAATTTTCTGAACACTTTTCAAGAGGCAACAGAGTTTCTGTTCAACAAATATTGGAAATTCCCCAGAAGTCCCTGGACTTTTGGAAAATCTTAAGACATTCATGTTTCTAATTCTTGAAAACATTCGCAGCTTTAGTGTAATGTGGCTTTTAAAAACAGTGCCTGGTTTTTAAAGGTCATCCTGCATTTAGCCACAAATTGAGCTGTTAAAAAATATTTTTCAAATAAAAAGGAAAATCCTGTCTAAATACCTGAACCAATGATCAGGTTATCTTTGTTACCATCAACTCTGGGCTTAGCCCTGTGTTAGACCGATCCATGGCAAATTTAAAAAGTGGATTTTTGTTGTTGTTGTTTTAATAATTTATTTCCAAAAGCTATGGTGCTGCCAATACACAAACAGAAACCTGTAAATTCCTTTTGTTAACCAGATAATTACACTTTTTCCTATCATGACTACTCTTTTTTTTCCTTACAAGGTTAGAGTACTTTTACATCAACAGTTCTTCACACTGAAAATTTTCTCTTACTTAATGTAACCTGTAATACATTAGTGCTTCTTTAGCTTTTTATTTTTTTCTGTCACACAGAATAGCTAATTCTCATGTGCAATCATCAGTTTAAAGGCAGAGCTTGATGATAATGCTGACTAAACGTGGTCACGTGCCAATGGGCACCCTGGCTCCCACATGTGCCCCCTCTGGAGTCTTAGATAACCAGCACCTACAGTTCCTGTTACCTTCCATTCCCCAGCGCAGCAAGTCCTCCAGACAAGTGAGGACCAGAGTAAAGATGAAAAGTAAATGAATTTTTTGATGGTTTCCACTGATTATAAATATTAAACATCTGCTACATTATTCCAGAGTCATTCTTGAAATGTTTAACTTGGCAATTATTTGTTAAAAGTCAATATTCAGGGGAGCCAGGTGTAAGTTAGATGACAAAAAGAAGTGTTTGGTACTACAAATTAATACACAAAGTCTAGCAACAAAACTGTTCTGTGTGTGTAAAAAAAAAAGGATTTGATGGAAGTTTTCTGTCATTTAATCCGTTTGAACTTGAACTGCAGATTCAGAGTAGGAAACAAATCACAGAGCTGAGAACAAAACCTGAAAAAATAACATATATATGTGTGTGTGTGTGTGTGTGTGTGTGTGTGTGTGTGTGTGTGTGTGTGAATGGGTATATATATTTATAGCTATCACAAATCAGAAAATTCTGGTGAGAGGTTAGACTGGAGAAACTAAAAATGTGAAAATAGAGAAGAAATATGATTTAAAGTTAACCTTAATCACATTATAATTTATTATACCTGCTGTCATTTTTATTTTTAAATTATAAAATTTTAAATTATAAGCTACTTTAAATATACAGAAAACAGCCCGGCTGGAGTGGTCCCAGTGTTGACTCAGGAACCAAGTTGTCACTGGCTTAATTCCTGGTCAGGGCACATGCCTGGGTTTCAGGCTTGATCCCCAGTAGGGGGTGTACAGGAGGCAGACAATTAATGATGTTTCTCTCAGTGTTTCTATATCTCTATCCCTCTTTCTCTCTCTCTAAAAATCAATAAAAGCATTAATATACATATGTATACATATATGCAGAAAATAATATAGCAGACAAATCTCTGTTATAATTCTAACTTACATTGAATTATAGATAATAAGAAGCTGGATGTAGTTACATTTAATTCCCAAATTACTTCAGTCTCACTGAATTTTGAATGTAAAGTGGTTCCTCCAAATATTTAAAAATCACCTGCCCACAAAAAGGCAGTCATTAACAAGCTTAGCCAAAATATGTAAAGTTGTCTCAGAATTAATGTTTTCTTCAACTAGTTCTCCACTTGTGTCTATCTTTGAATAGTGAGTAGCTTGGATGATTAGAAATTAATATGCTAGAAAATTATAAAGGTCAATTCAATTCCACTTGCTTCAGCCACATTCACATTAAGTCTTCAAAGGCAAAAGCCAATTCACACTCTGGGATTCGGCCAGCAGTTGAGGTTTGCCACCCTGTTTTAACCAATCTCAGCATTTTACCGTTTATCCTTTAGAATGATTTGCATTCAGTTCAATTGTGTCATTTCTCAGAGCTTCATCTCAAGGTTAGTTTTAATTTTCAGAGGGAGGGGTTTCTAAAGTAGGCAGCTGTGTTCAGAATTAATAAATGTACCTGCATATATGAAACATCTAACTCTGAATCAAGTTTTTTGAAGCAGAAAGCAATTCTACACTTCTGTTTGCTGCTCAAATAAATTCACCCTCATGGTTTCTGCTAACAAAGCAACTAAAAACTATCTTTCTATCTATACTAATTCTTTTTTTAAATACATTTTTTATTGTTGATAGTATTACAGATATCTCCCATTTTCCCTCCTTTCTCCCCGC
>NW_005871105.1:4023761-4038688 GCF_000147115.1 Myotis lucifugus | reverse complement strand
TCGTTGCAGCAACTAAGGCTTGGGCCCCGGGTTTGCTTTCTAAAGTAGGTGCCTCTCGAGACAGTTTTTATAATTAGCAGGGAAGTGTGTGGGCACTGAAATTACTCTACACGTCATAGCCCAAATAAGCAGTTGGTTGTTTGAAAGAAACATCCGGAGCCCAGAAGAAATAATCTGACTTAAAATTTCAACATTTTTGAAGACGAAGAAACAAATGTAAATCCCCCCCCCCCCCATCCAAACACCCCCCATCCAAACTGGCTTTCTTCCTTACAGGATACTCTTCTTATTCTATTCTTCTTGAAGCATTGTTTCTATGGTGTTGTTCCACGTCTGCTCTTGAGTTCTGAAAATTGCCAGCTGCAAATTCTGACACGCCAAGGGCTCAGCTATATTTGCCCAACCAAGAAAAGGTAAAAACAGAATCCTGGAGCCAGTAGATTATAAACATGTTTCTACCCCGTTGGTGTGCTGTTTATAAAAAGAACTCACTTTAAGACTTTAATAAGCCCCCAAAGTTCATTATTTTGCTCTCCCTCCACGTATAAAGCACACAGATGTTTTGGCGTGTTGGTATTTGAAGTTTGGAATTTTTAGGAGAGGCCATGTGTGGGCAGGGAACTAGCACCCTGGGCACGTTGAGGTTCAGCAGTTTTTTTCAAAATAAGGTAAAAGAACAGCCTATGGCGTGAGAGCTTAACGAAGACCCACAGGGGCTGGGATGTTAGTACACTGAACCAAGTACAGGCACTGGACTTCTTCCCAATATTTGAAGACATTAGACAATCCTGCCACTTGCTTTTTTTTTTTTTTTTTTTTTTCTGGACGAGAGGCTTTATTTGGGAAAAAAAATCATGCTACACCAACTTAAATTCTTTAAAATGAGATTTCAATATGATGTTGTGTATCAGGGCACTTTGCAACTTTCTGGGTAATATTAAAACACAAAGAAGAAGGGATGCTTTCTGTAACAAGGTGGGTAGGAGGTAATTTCAAAAGAGCACACCTATAAGAAGAAGAAATCCTAATCGCCAGAATACACGGCCTTGTTTTTTTGGTACCAATATGTAAACGTTTAAAGTTGTCAAGGTATGTCAGAAGCTTGCAGACAATCCTACCACTTTCAAAAATAGGCAGCATAAGTTGGTGTATAAAACTCTGAAGTAAAACAACGGCAATATAAAACATGTGATTAACAAAAGACTAGGGGGAGTTCATATTAAAGCAGAAGCTTTACGTAAAGTAAGAGTCTGCTATTGTTTACACAGTAAGAAATACTGTTATGATTATAAAAAGGACCTTTATCTTCCCTATTCCCATTTCTAACATACTATCCTCTCTTCAATTTCCACCCAATATTAAACTCCCCCTCCCCCCCACTCCAACAGGCTCTAGAACTTCACTGCCTAATCCATAGCCACTAGCCACATGTGGCTAAATAAAAGGAAATTCTTTTTCTTTTTTTATTTTCCCTTTATTGATTAAGTTATTACAAATGTGTCCTTATCCCCCAATGTCCTCTCATCCCCCCAATCCTGCCCTCACCCTCACCCCCTGTTGTCCACATCTATCGCTTATGCTTATATGCATGCATACAAGTCCTTTGGTTGATCTCTTCCCCTCACCCCCAACCTCCCCTACCTTCCCTCTGAGTTTTGAGCGTCTGATCGATGCTTCTCTGTCTCTACATCTGTTTTTGTTCATCGGTTTATGTTGCTCATTATAATCCACAAATGAGTGAGAGCATGTGATATTTATCTTTCTCTGACTGACTTATTTCACTTAGCATAATGCTCTCCAGCTCCATCCATGCTGTTGCAAATGGTAGGAATTCCTTTTTACAGCAGCATAGTATTCCATTGTGTAGATGTGCCAGTTTTTTAATCCATTCATCTGCTGATGGGCACTTAGGCTGATTCCAAATCTTAGTTATTGTAAATTGTGCTGCTATGAACATAGGGATGCATATATCCTAAAAGGAAATTCATTTTTTTCACTCATTGGTCACATTTCAAGTGCTCAAAGCTGTGTGCGACTAGTGGCTACCATAGTGTACAGAATAAAACATGTCCACCATCACAAAGTTCTACTAGTTCTAGAAGATTCAAAATTTTCTGATTTTTAAACATAAAATTTTATGCAAAAAAAACCCCAAAACTAGTTGTAGAATGAGACTGCATAATTTTCTCATCATTTTTAGTTGTGGAAAGCAGGCGGCCAATTGAGATAAGTAAGATGAGTGAAGCAGCATTTTTTTTCAAACTTATGTAAGTCTTCACATCCTAAGCTTCGTGGGGCAGGGACTGTGAGGTCATTCTAAGAACCACCACTACTTAGGGTGGAGTCTGCAACTTTTAACAGGAATTCCTTTTGGGAATTAAAACTTCTCTGATGTGTATGGTGGAGAATGCGGAGAGGTGAGAGGTTTGATTTCCTATTTCATATGCTTTTGTAGTTTAAGATTGCATATTTATCACATGCTTAAATGCTTTTTTGCAGTGAAAAGCATTCAAGTTGGGAAATGTTTAGGATGTACTATGACTACTTCTCAAAGATGTAGCTTGCCCTCCCACCTCATCCCACCAGAGCCCCATTTTTAATTCCACCTTACTACTCAAACATTCAGTAGTATGGACCACTTGTCCATCCACACACAGTGACCCTGCTTGTGTAGGATAGACGAACACATACATTCAAATCTTCAGTTTCTTTATTCCCCATATTAAGTGAAAACACTCCAGGCAGAGAAAACCTACCTCTCCCATTGGATTCTCAGCCAGCCAAATGATACCTGAATTGCTGCCACTATTAATTATGTTAATTGACTGGGAAGCTGTTTATTAAATAATTCTTTGATTTTAAGAAAATCTCATAACTTTTGTTAATCAAAATAGAAAAAAAAGCAACTGAAATGGACTAAATTATTTCAAAATTAGTATTTTTATGTTCCAGTAATCTAAGTTAGCTTTGTGCTAATACTTATATAAACAAACCTAATAGGTTAAAAAACTTTCTGGAAATGTGACTAAAAATGTCAATATACTTATTATCAATTGCCCAGAATTGTTCTAATTCCTCTAAATAATTTGGTTTTCTTTGGGCATTAAGAATTTTTTTAGGATGGATGGACCTGGAGAGTATTATGCTAAGTGAAATAAGCTAGTCAGAGATAAGTATCACATGATCTCACTCATATGTGTAATCTAATGAACAAAATAAACTGGTAACAAAATAGATCCAGAGACAGAAGCATGAAACAGACTGATGAATTTCAGAGGGAAGGTGGGGGTTAAGGAGTGGGTGGGGACCGGGGAACTTATATGCATAGCCCATGGACACAGACAATAGAGTGGTGAAGGCCTGGGAGGGGTAGAGGGGTCATTGGGAAAACAAACAAATAAACAGGACAGCAGCAATATTTTCAACAAGAAAGATAAATTTAAAAAAATATTTTTTAAAATCTTATTTTCTGTATTTTCAGTATGTTAAAATAATAAAATCATAAATATATTTCATTTTTTTTGTCACAGCAATATCAGCACTTGGACATATTCCAGATTTAACTTCTATACTTTTTTCTTCTCAGTTGAATATCCAAAAATGTTAATACTGTCGCACTAAACCCAGCCAATGATAAGTATTGTCCTTTCAAAGATTTCTGAATCTTGTGATCCTTATTTGCCCAAATCCTCATAACCAATGGAAATGTCTTTGATGATTGTGAATAGATACAATAAGTTTTAGAAATCACACAGGATGTAGAGGCTATTATTACACTAAATTAAAACTTTATTGAATAAAGAACACTCTCCAGAACACATGATCCGATGGACTAGGCCTACGTTACATGCAATGAAGTTGAACTTGACAGTAGTTTAACATGGAATGTCAAACAAATTAGTATTTCTCATTGTACAAAACTGTTCATGTAGATGGCATGCAAGAAGAAAGCTGTAATACTCTGCATTTTCACTAATCATCGGTGATGAGTTTCAAAAAGGCATCTGAAGAAACTGGAAGATTTCTTTAACATATATTTCAAATAAATTAGTTACAGGTGTACTACTGAACTGCCTTCAATCTCTCTTGCATACCAAATAAAATCTTAGTGCAAACATCAAAGTTGCTGGTCACTCCAAAAGACTGTCAAACTCATTAACAGAATACAAGTTCTGAATTAATGTGCATTAAGTAGGACAAAACCAAAAATACCAGTTACTGCAAAATTCATTTAGGCACACTTAATAGTCCATTCTAAGCACTTCTTCTAAGTCTCTCACATTAATTACTAAAGCCTGTTTACAGTACTACTATCATTCAAGCATCAATGATTACATTTCAGAAAAAAAATCATTCATTTCAGCAATAGCATTATTGCTATATTCTAAAAAAAAAAGAAAAAAGGAAAAATAAAAAAGAATCATAGTTAACAAAACCAGTATCCACAATAGGATACACAGGGAAAAACATTTTAGGAAAAAAGTGTGCTTTACTTGCACAGCAGGAATTATAATGTAAACACCATTATTGGCCCACATCACAAAATCCATGAGAAAGGTTCAAATTTGAACACTGTGGGTACATTATTTTCAATTCTGTTTGTGAGTTTCTTCTGTATCTGTTTGTACCAATACATGACAAATAAAACACACTCTTTCACACACGTACACATAAAAGTGATTGTTAAATATTGAGCATGGCTTGCTTCCCTGACTCAACTCAAAAAAATGTTAAGTGACATACCAACTGTTTTTAAAAAATGTTTACAGAAATCATCAAATGAATGTGAATAGTAGTTGAGGAATGATGAAAAAGTGGCGGCAATACAATGTGAGTGGATGTAAGAAAGAATGCACATGGAACTTGGCTGAGATTTGCATGGGCAGTCTTTTCCTGTGGGCCTTGTCTGAACTTAACTAATACCAATAAAACATATAGCAACACAAGTCCCCTGACACCTGGAGGGTCACGCCTAGAAAGCTTACCTTCAAAGTGCAAATTTTAACAATGGAATGTTTTAGCAGGGATATAAGGACAATCCTCTGTCTTTTTCTTGATTAAAAAAAAAAAAAAAAAAGATGTTCAGAAAGTATTTTTTTTCCTGGATACAGCTATTTCAGTTTCTTGGTAAAACAAAATGTATTTAGCCAAAATATCACCCACTCTTTCACATACACAGAACTACCCTTAGGGGTCTGGGGGAGAGAAAAAGCCCTTACCTATGAAACACCTAATGCAACTTGTATTAGAACGGAAGTCCTCTGAATCAACTACATTAAATACCAACATGTACCTCCCTTACCCCCGCCCTCTCCACCCGCCTATCCCAAGCACCCCCAATGAACCCAGGTATTCTAACATCTTTGTGTTTCCTAAGCCTCATGACGAAGGCTGTTGAGTACCACCTTCACTGGAACAAAATGAACACCTAAGGTGCACTTTCTACAGCACCTTTTTCTTCTCCACAACTGAGTGGAATCTTGATGCTCGCAAGCCCGGATCTAGATCTCCAGGTCATCGGGCCGAGGTCGGCTGCTGGCGCGGCTGCTGGCTCTGCTGGCAGGCCGCTGGTCCACAATGGCTAGCGGCTGTAGTTCGTGTCCAGCAGCCAGCTTTTTAGAATTCTGGTTGTCATCGGGGAAGTCAAAAGGCTGTGCGTGGGAGTTGGAGATGGTGCTTCCTGCCTGCCCCATTCGATTTTGTTCTGCACTGTAATTAGCCCAGTTTTGCTCACTGGCTTGCTTGTTGTAATTGCGACAGGAAGAATTGTTTCTGTCTCCAGTAACCAGCTTGTACCCGGGAGGAGACATGGGCGAGAGGGGAGCAGTTGGCGAGGAGCAGCCATTGAAATAAGTGTACTTTGGAGATCCACACTCTTTGGAGGGGCTCAGTGGGCCGGTGTTGGCGTGGTAAGGATCGCTCTTCCCCTTCACACGGTCCTTCACACCCTTGAAGAAGACATAGAAGAGTTCGATGATGTTCAAGGCAAGAGACACCAAGGACACGACCAGCATGAAGATGATGAAGATGGTTTTTTCCGTGGGACGCGAGAGGAAGCAGTCCACCTGATGTGGGCAGGGATCTCTTTTGCAAGTGTAGACGGCGCTCAGGGTGAATCCATAGATGTACCACTGGATCAGCAAGAAGGCCACCTCGAAGACGGACTTGAAGAGGATGCTGATGATGTAGGTGCGCAGCAAGCCCCCGCGCATTTTCACCTTGCCGTGCTCCTCGATGCCATACTTGAACTTCTTTATTTCGATCTGCTTCAGGTGCATGTCCACATTCATCCCATCGGTTTGGGCAACTTTGAGTTCCTCCTCCTTCTTGTTCAGCTTCTCTTCCTTGCGCATCACGTAGAACACGTGAGCCAGGTACAAGAGTGTGGGAACGGACACAAAGATGATCTGCAGGACCCAGAAGCGCACGTGAGAGATGGGGAAGGACTTGTCATAGCAGACGTTCTCACAACCAGGCTGCTGGGTGTTACAACGAAAGGCAGACTGCTCATCCCCCCAGGCTGACTCAACGGCTGTTCCCAGCAGCAGGATTCGGAAAATGAACAGCACTGACAGCCACACCTTCCCTCCGGCAGTGGAATAGGCTTGAACCTTGTCAAGGAGTTTGCCTAAGGCACTCCAGTCACCCATGTTGCCTGGGCGCCCTCTGAAAGGAAACAAAAATACAGCTGAGTGATCATAGACTGCAAATTATTAGTTTAATATAGTTTCTTTCAGCAAAGTATTGCAAAAGGTCTCAGATCTTTCTAGCAATCTTACCAAAAAAAACCACCAAAAGTAAACTCTTCCTGCCCCATTTCCCTTGCCACTGCCCCCACCCCTGTAAAAAGGTGTTATCAGTTTCTTGATACAGTAAGACACAGAAGCAACAGAGCCTAGGTGCCAATTAAACAGCAGTCTTAACCTGGGAAGCTGTAGTGGTTGCTCTTGCTCAACCACTGCCTCTGCACGTGGCTTCTGGAGCTGTCTGTCTGCTAAGTGCCTCTTATTTTATCCCTCGGATAAATGACAGTTCTGGCCTGGTAGGCCTGTATCTGGATGCCTGCCTAATGCTGATGTGTGTTATTCAAAAAGCCTGGTATCGCCTGGCTGGTGTGGCTCAGTGATTGAGCGTTGACCTATGAACCAGGAGGTCACGGTCCGATTCCGGGTCAGGACATAAGCCCAGGTTGCGGGCTCAGATCCCCAGTGTGGGGCATGTAGGAAACAGCCCATCAATGATTCTCTCTCATCATTGATGTTTCTATCTCTCTCTCCCTCTCTTTTCCTCTCTGAAATCAATATATATATATATGTAACCTGTTTCCAAACCTCAATCTTGTAATATAGCACTTTATTCCTAATTGTATTCTGAAATGTTTCTCTTTGGTATTTCAAGTGCAATCTGTGCATTCTATATAGTACGGTCATTTATATTTGTTTCATCCTAAGCAGTGACTTAATGTGGTTCAGAATTCTTTCTTCTGCCCAAATAAAATATGTTGTACTGAAATACACCATTTTGACACAATGTGTCATTATATGCAGGAACCTACTTTCAAAAACAAAAACTAAATGCCCATTACATTTCAAGTAAAAGTTCAACTTGTCTCCTTTCTAATTGTACCCTGGAAAATAAGAGACCACTTTCAAGTTTACCTCTAGCAAAAACAATTGGTTTTCATTTTTTTATTGCTCTATACTTACTTCAAGTTTCCTTACTGGGTTTTGGGCCTCTCAGCCCAAAATGTCTCCATATTGGAGATGAGAAAAAGGCCCAAGTCTGTAGACATGGCAGATATCCCAAAAGTTGTTTATTTCACTTTATATGTCTAATTACCAATAACTCATTTAACTGATGAAAAATTGAGGTCTTAAGGGTACAGGAAATATTTAGCTATCAGTAGAGGCAGAAAAAGAGTTACGATCCCATGTTCAAGGCTTTCCAATGCATCACACTGGTTATAAAATTATAGTAAAGCTGGCTTACGGCTAGAAATGTTTCCATGCTTTGATATATACAGTCTTGTTGAGGGCCAAAACTTGGGAAGAAATAAGTAACATCACATGTGGCACGCAGAGAGTATATCGTCTAATTTTCACCAGAGAATAGTAATGGGAGGATTTAGAAAAGGATGAAGTAGTCAAAAGATTATTTAATAATTAAAAACAAGTGAAGCAAAGACTTTCCAGGAGCTTAGTAATAAATTTTAAATAGTGTAACTAAAAGTAGGATTATACAGGCTTTTTAGAATTATGCTCGTTATTTGAATATAGAGTTTTCTCATCTGGTACTGAACCACGAGCCGTTTCTCCTTGGAGGAAGTAAATGAAATCCTTCTTCCCCACCATGCAACATTACATTCCTATTAATGCTTGCACTTCCTGGCTATGGAGGCAGAAAAAAAAATGAAATGGAAATCTTTTCCGTAATTTCCTGAATGAAGCGAAGAGATGGCTGATCCATAAAGTGAAACTAAGCACCAGCTATCTAAATGAACAGATGATGGGTATCTTCGAGGACAGCCTCGAGACTGGTGCCAAAGAATGATGGGGTAGGCGTGGGAGGAGACGGGGCAGGTCACAGAAATAATGCTCTCCCAGTGGTCATAAAACAGGGAGCATCCCTTCTACTTTTAGGAAGGACCATTCTAGATTCCGTGGTCACAAGTTGGACAGTAAAATTGATGTGTGAAAAGAACAGTCAAACAAGAACAAAGGATTGTAGGGTTGACAAAGAGGGTTAAAGCACCTCGGGAAGGCTTGACGTGTGAGAGTAATTTAGCTTTGATGGACAGTTTGAAGGTGAGAGAATGTAAAAGGAAAAAAACAAAAACGAAAAACCTACAACGTAGCAGAAAATACTACATGGAGAATGAAGAAGAACAGCCCACGAGGGTCAAACAAACAACAGAATTTTTGGAGCTATATCAATAGACAGTTTCTATGTGATGATGTGTAAATTGGCCCTAATTCTGTTTGTAGAGAATTACAATATTTTGCCAGTGTCATCTGCTTTTGCTCAGATATCCCAATTGTGGTGAGGGGTGGAAGTAGGGAACTACAGAAACAGATAGAATGGTAAATTGTTTGCATACATATCACATTTACACAATGATCGCGTCCATGACAAACTTAACATATTTAGACATGTGACCAGGCACATTGAGAAGTTGTCATTTCGGTCAATGTTTGATTATTATTTGAAGTAAAATAGAATTGTATAGATGTTTGTGGCAATTAACTACTACATTTTTTTTTACCGTCTATTCAAAGTAAAACTTGACTTTCATGTGATTTTGAGATGCCACAGCAACACCCCATCCTTCCACAGTACGTGAATTAGGTCATTGGGCAAATCTCTAGGGGGTAGTCCTTCATTAATACACCAACAACTTAATTGCAAAGTTGTCTTTCCTTTAAGCACCCACGCAGTTTTCATTTGCATTAATGAGGTATACTCTTTCATCTAAATAAGAGGAATTATCCAATTGGACACCTAGAATCCTGTAACATGTAGATACCTGTCATTACCACTATCATAGAGATCATCAGATTATGTTTAATGTGATGGCTTTATGTTAGTGATTCTCAAGGAGAGGTAACAAAAATAGTAGGAACCTTCTTTGGTAGTTGTTCACTTTGTTGTGAACCAAAAGTTCTGTCAAAGGATTGCCTCCCCCCATTAATATTTTCATTTTTTTTCAAGTTTTAGTTGAAAAATTAATGTACTTTTAGAGGGCATAATTACGTGTATAGAATCCCTGGTATTGATTTATAGACTATATGCCTCATTCATATTCACCAAGATACAGGTATATTCCTTGTTTGACATGTGCGAAAACCTCAGCAGCTAAACGAATACGATGTGAGTTTACGCCTTCACCTCCAGGTTCCAAAGTTGGAACTTCTTATGTAGATGAAGGTCTAGGTTAAGGAGTTGTGCAAAGTTCTCATTGGGAGCCAGTGCTTGCCAGCAGCTGGACCGGCCTTCCCTTCATGTGCCTTCTCTGTACCATGTTAGAGCACACTCCCTGTGTGATCTAGACTACAGGCCAAAAGTCACAGGCACCCAGGGGCGAACTGCCCAAGGACCCGCTGGTCCTTTTACAGTGTGGTGTTTGTACTAATTACAATCACTTGGCAGCATTTGTTAAAAGCATACATTCCTTGGCACTCACCAGTCTGAATGAATCTGATTTTGGGGGAGGTGCAAGGGACTGGGAAATCAGTCCGTTTGTTTCTTTTCTTTTTAATATATTTTTATTGATTTCAGAGAGGAAGGGAGAGATAGAAACATCAATGACGAGAGAGAATCATTGATTGCCTGCCTCCTGCATGCCCCGCACTGGAGATTGAGCCCGCAACCCGGGCATGTGCCCTGACCAGGAATCGAACCGTGACCTCCTGGCCCATTGGTCAATGCTCAACCACTAAACCATGCTGGCTGGACTTTTGTTTCTTTTCTTAAATAAATAAACAAACAAACAAACAAACACACTAGGTGATTCTGAAGTAAGGTTTGAGGCTAGGAAACAAATAATGGTTCAAAATATCCAGGAGAGCAGAGGGATAGACAGTGTCTAAGAAGGTTGGGGGGGGGGGGGTAGGGGCACAGCAGAAGAGCAGGGGCTCTCTGGACACCTGGGAACTGAGCTCACGCACCCTTCACTGCCCCCACCTCCGCGTCAGTGTCACCACCAACACCTGCTGCTCCCCAAGAGCACAAGGACTGAAATACTTTATTAAAAATGAAATTAAAGGTTCAATTTAAATTACTTTCGACTATCTCGTTTTGCCAGAACCTTAAGAACAAATCACTGTGCCAAGGCTGCAGTCCAGTCGCTTCGCCTCACTAATGTCCTAATAATTACTAGAATTAGAAAATATCTTCCTTTCAATTTTAAAGATTTTCCCAAGAAGAGACAAGTGTAGTGAACTGAGAGTGGGGACTTAAACACTTAGGGGAGATGAAGGCCATTAATATGTGAAAGAATAAAATCATGAAATCTAAAAATGCATAAGGAAATGTCTATGGAAGTTCCTGGCAAAATCATTTAATGGATTTCTTGGGCCGGGGGTGGGGTGGTGGTGGTGGCATGTGTGTGTTTTTAATGCACCCAAAACCAAAAAGTTTCAAGCCCCAAAGCTTAAATGCAAACCCCTGTACTTTGCAGTCAATGTCTGAGTGGGCTCAGTTTTGACCATTCCTCCACAGTTACAACATCCAGATGTTATTTTGGTAATATTCATACCCACACATAATCACCATTACCCATTTTCAACCCATCAGCAAATACTACAGATTTATCTTCCCCACCAAAACCTAGACTAGGACTGTCACCACCACTCCTGCTCTTAGCCGGTCAACTTGCCAACCTGTTCTCCTCAAACAGTCAATCTTGAAAAAATAAACAAAGGCGCGGATCTGCCTCCATCAGCTCTGCCCCATCTGCATGGCTCACTTGAGGTCTCGGCTCTGGTTACACCTCAGCAGCCATCAATCCAGCCCTGTCACTTCCTATTCCCCTTGTCCGGCTTTTTTTTCTTAATGGCCTTTAGCTCTATTTGACATGGTATGTATTTACCTGTTCCTTGTTTGTCTCCCTCCATTACAAGGTTTTACTATCTGTTTTCTCCACTACAATATGAGCTCCATGAAGGAGTTTGTTTCATCTAGTATATCCAGTGCTTAAAAGAATAAGAGTAATAGATAAATAAATATCTATTGAATGAGTTAAATGGGGCCTGTATCCAAAAAACAAAGAAAAAAAACACCAACCCCCCCCAAAAAACAGGTATCACCAGGTTTGTTTGTTTTTATATCCTTGGGATTTTCTTAATTGTATGTGTCCCAAATTTCTTAAGTTTCAAAAAGGGAACTTTCACAGTAAAAAAAAATATTGTAAGCATCTCATATTAGGCAGACTATTAAATATCCAAGTGCCAATTGCTGAAACAGAACTGTCTGTTGAAACGTGTTTCCAATACTTTGTGAGCAGGCAATAGGACTGAGCCAGGGTCCTTGTGACCCGGGATGCCTGCAGAACTGCAACATGTATCCCAGATGTTTATTCAGTTTCGCTGTTGGTTGTTGCAGGTTAAGATCTAAAAATAACAACAAAACCATGTTGTTGTCCCCACTTCCATAGTATTCTAAGTCTGGTTGTACCACATGATTTTATTGTCACTGAGAACGCAACTGCAAGAAGAAATAGCCTGCTTATACTTGTGTTGATTTCAAGATGACAAATCTTGGGCGAAGGTTGGAGTCGGAAGAGGAAGAGGAACAAGACCTGATGTCCACCCTTGTGAATATAAAACATCACTACATAGTCTTAGTCTATGCAGGAGGCTGCCTCATGTGTCAGGTGCCATGGAAAATATTCCCAGTTTGTCAGAAAATACACAACCTTTGCTTCCTTCTATCTGGACAGTGAGCCTAACTTTGTAGTGTATCAAATTCCATGTACTAGTAAACATCTTTTCAATTAAAAATCCTGCCTCTGGCTCCCTGATTCTCCTTAAATTTTCTTTGTAACATTTCCACAGGTATTTGTGCATGGCTTTGAACGGCATAAAATTTTTTGTGGGGGGTGAAAAACATACCAACAAGAGCCTCTTTCCTTAGCTCTCACCCCTCTTCACTGCATAGTCACCCTACATGGGCCTCCACAGAACAATGAGATGGGGGTTAAGGGGTGAGAAACTCCATCCAAAGGGCGAGTGATGGCTGCCAAACAGAGACAATTCAGTCCCCAGCAACAGCTCTCACCCAGCTCCCCCATGAACACAAGTTTCTCTCCCACTTCAGGGGTGCTGGACAGGTTAAAGGCCGCGTTCTCCTATTATAGCGTCAGATTTACAAACTTTTCTCAGCTCTTGATGTTTCCCCCCAACCCTCACCTCCAAATTTTTACTGAAAAGCCTGATTATTTTATCTTCATATAAACATACCCCACTAAGACCCTTACAGTGTATTAAGACCAATCTATTTTCTTCAATGAACACTGAATGAGATACCTCATGCAAATGAAGCTCTTAATAAGAACTCAGTAGAGTTAAGCTATTACTCTTTAGATGTAAATACAGCTCATTTGTTTTCTAATTTGGCATCTTTTCTTTAACAAAATAACAACTAAGAAATGATTAACATTTTCCTAATGGTAATCAAAATGAACTAGTTTTCAAGGTGCTTTTGTAATGAGTAGAAAGTTGCTATTTTAGCAATCCCTTTATGAGAATTTGCTCTTTATCAATTGATAGGGAGAAAGGCCAAGAAGAGTATCTGCCTTCCTTGTGTTTCTTTTTTTTAAAATATATTTTTATTGATTTCAGAAAGGAAGGGAGAAGGAGAGATAGAAACATCAATGAAGAGAATCACTGATCGGCTGCCTCTTGCACACCCCCTACTGGGGATCAAGCCTGCAAAAGGGGCCATGTGCCCTTGATCGGAATCAAACCCAGGACCCTTCAGTCCAGGCCAAGGCTCTATCCACTAAGCAAAACCGGCTAGGGCCCTTGGAACTTTTTTAAAGCTGAAGTCATTTAGCTTAACCTCCCTGGAGGAGAAGCTCTGAAGAATTGTTTTTAACATGACTTATCTATACTGAGTATTGACATAATAACACAAGATAACTGCTGTTCTTTCCAGAGCTGATTGGTAAGCGTGGGCAAGCTCCCACAATCTGCTCAAACAGCTGAGAATCTTGAGGGGAAGTCGGAACAGGAAAGGTGGAGTAGAAGGTATTAATCACTGGTCACTTTCCTATTATTTCCTCCCCCGCCCCCCCCCCCCCGTCCCCTCAACACATGTAACATATATAAAGTCCCTGAGGCTCACACCCAGGGACACCTCTGGATAATATAAGTGAAACCGAGGAATGCACGGTTATCCTGAGTTTTCCATCCTTCTCTATGCAGGAATTGGAAACATGTAAGTAACAAGGCAACTAACTGTCGGTATCTGAAAACACACCCTTTTAGATCCTTGCTGCTGAGTATCTCTGGAACCCGTTTCCAGGGAGAGCCAGCAAGCAGACCCCACATGGTAAAGGGCAAGGGGCTGAGTGTGTGGAGATCTGAGCTGGTCAACCTTAAACTCCCCTTCCCAACCTCCCTCACACGTAAGGGCATTAGGAAAACCTGGAGTGTTTACACAGGGAGGAGAGCAAGAGCAAAGCACTACGGCTGCATTTTCCAGGTGAGAAATACACCCCGACTTTGGGAACTACAAGGCATCTCGTGCTGGGGGAACATGCTTCCGTGGTACAGGATTCAGCACATGCCGGACAGAAGATGCTTCCTGCCGTTGGAGTCACTTCCCCACACTTGGGCCTACCCAGAGGATTCATTCCTCTTCCCTGAGGTGTTTCCTATCGTAACCGGCTTCTTTCCCTGGGGATGGAGTTAATTTAATGAGATCTCCGCATGAGGACAGGCTTTTATCCTCAGTAGTCCTTATACAAAAGATGAGGCTTCTCTAAAAATATACAGATTTAAAAAAAATCTCACAATCTCTTTTTTTTTTTTCACTTGGGGGGGGGGGGCACTTTTGACTGAGTTCAAGTTTGCCCGCTTTTCCAGAAGGTGAAATTAAGCATCTCCTCATGGCTAACCTGGTTTGGGAAGCAAAGGGAATTGAACCCACCTCCAAATAAAGCCATGCCTGCATTGCCCAGCGTATGGCTCCCTCTCCCCACCCCTTCTCTGCCGGCCAGAGGAGCACAGGGGCGCCTTACGTGTGAGGGGCTTGGGAAGGGGAGTTTGAGGACAACTTTGTCAGAGATGCTCAGTGAACATGTGGATGGCTAAGGAGGGGCACCGTGTGGGCGCCCCGCTGCTCGGAACTCAGGGTTGATTTCCGAATCCTGTACCCATCAGATGTTTGGACACGTCATTAGCTCTTACCTAATTTCATGATGCCCC
>NW_005871105.1:3970208-4023228 GCF_000147115.1 Myotis lucifugus | reverse complement strand
CCCCCCACCCCCGTCCCCCGCTTTGTATGTAACCACCCACCACCCATTCAAGGGATTTCATCTCCTCAATTGCCAACCTGGTTAGGTCCAAAGTGGCTCTCCTGAGGGTCCCAAAGTTTTCCACGGTGGTTGCGAAAACAAAAAAGTAACTGTTGCTTTAAAAACCTCAATATTTCAACACTGACTCTGATACCTTTTTGTTTACCGGGGAAAATTCTAGGAAGGGACCACGTGGAAGTCAAGGAACCGCAAGGTCTTAACAAAGCACTTTGTTAAGAAGCTTACTTTGCAAGGCTATAGGAACAGCACTCAAGATTTCCATCTGAAAAAAGCAAGGCGTGTAGGATTCCCTGGCGAGCGCGCCGAGCAAATTTGCACTTTGATTCCGGTGACATTGTCAGTCAAATTCCCACCCCAGGCCCCCAGCTAATCCCCCCACCTCCACCCCAGTTACAAAGCAGTGAGGCTGTTACAGAGTGCGGAAAAAGTAAAAGTATATTTTAAAATGAAGAACCAACTATCCCGTAAAGCAGTGCTATCTTCTCATCAGAAAGATCTGGACCTTATTTTACCTGTTGCATTAATACTTTTTTTTTTAACCGCCCAAAAAATAAACACCTAGCATTCCGTTTAAACTTTCAAACTCCAGAAACACTTTCAAGTTCATCATTGCAATTACAGTCTCATGGCAAAGGTACATTTATATAAAGACACTTAAAAACTAGAGAGAAGTTTTACTTGTAGAAAAAGAAACGAGTAGGTAGAAATTTTAAAAAAACACACACAAAACAGCAAACTTACTCTTTCTCTTAAAAGAAGTGAAGTAGGCACGCCAACTGATCCAACTCCTTAGAGGGTGAAGTAAAATGAAAAGGCAGGTCCAGGCACTCAGACCTGCCTGTACTTAAAAGTTTTAAAAGTCTGCTGCTGTTTGGTCCTTTCCTCACTCCTTCCCCCTAATGAAAGAAAAGTGCTGGTACCTCGTAAAAGCTTTTTTCTAACTTGGAGCACAGAGCTTTTAAAAGTTTCAAGCCACTGACTCAAGAGAGGAGGGGCTAGCAGGGAGGGGCGGGGAAGAGGAAAGGCGGGGAGAAGGGAGGGGAGCAGGCCCGGGAACGTGCGGGAGGGGGAGGGGGGGTGCGTGAAGAGGCGAGGTGGGAGTAGCCAGAGATGATCAAGTTGTAGTTTAAACTTGCTGATGAGAGGTATGAAAGCGTGAGCGACGTGAGTGCTGCTACTTGTTACTCTCTACAGATAGCAATTACTGGTTTTAGTTAGTGCCTGCTTTACCAAAAGTCCGGGGAAAATAAAAAGTTGTATATTTTATAATACTACTACAAACTTTTCTAAAGTAAAAAAATATACATATATGTATATTAAGTAAATGAAAATGATGGAAAAGAATATAGCAGTACAAATTTGTTTCACATTGGCCAAGGTGTGTGACGTTAAAGGTAGGTGTGAGTTACTTGATCATCTAAGTCCTTTTCTCTTATTTTAACTAAGGACAATTAGCAAAGGAAATGGACGGGATGGGAGAGAGAAAGGAGAGAGAAAATGGACAAAGGCGGTGGTGTTCCCACCCCAAAGCCACCTTCCAACCCCTGGACTGCTGTGAATTTTTACTCTTTCCTTGTATGTATAACTTTATACATAATATATTTTGATCTGATATACCTCTATCGGATCTCCAGGGAACTGAAAGTTTAAACTACCTCAGTCCCACTCATGCCAATGCACTAGACACTGAATCTGCTTTGTAGTGAAATGTCAGATAGTTTTGATGAAATCCTGATGTGATAAGTTGGCATTAAGTGGGTCTCAGAACCATCAAACCTTGAGACCCTCTCTAGCGCCTGCTGGAGAGTGCTCCGCCCAGTGACAGTGGAGCTGGGCAGATCATTTTTAGCCCCTTTCCACCGTTTCCATGTCTCTTCCGGGTCAGCACCCTGTGTTAGGGTGTCCTGAGTCATGTGGCCTCTTTTTTGGAGTGGGCAGCCCCCTGAGGACTCCCTAGACACCACACCCGAGGGCAGTCTTAGGACAACTCCCCATAAACAGGCTTCGGTGATGCTCCCCAGGATGGGCAGGGAAATCTCTGGCTATTATTCTTGGAAAGAAAGCAAATTCACCCAGGCTGACTATTCCTTATCCTTTTCTTGCTGATACAAATATCAGAAAAAAGGAGCAGGGCAAATGTTTTCTGGGAGATACCTTTCTCTAGATATAATTTCGCTAAAATGATTAATGAAACACCTTTTGGAATGTTACAGTTTTACTACATGAGTTTGCTCTCTCCTGTGTTGGCTATCCTGTTTTCAAGATTATTTTCTCTTTAAGTTAGGGGGAAAAAAAAGAAGTAGAAATTGTAACCTGACTTTCAAGTTCAGTAACCCATAAGTATCATTTTGGTCTTGTATTTATATAGTTTACTTTCAAATGTTTGGTCCTAACTAAAAATTATTTCATTTGATTCAGAATACTTTTCATGAAAATATGATTTATTCTTTTTATTATAAGAAAACTTGCTTCTCCCTTTCTTTTTTTAAAAAGAATTCTATGCTTCATTAAATTTACATAATTACTTGGTATATTTTTGTAAAATTATTCAAGTACAATTATTACTGAAATTACCGATTTTATTAAAAGGGTCTCCTAAAATATGAATTCAGAATTAGTTGCACGAATGAAAAGTTGCCATTGACTATTATATAACAGGGTTATTAAAGCAAAAAATTGTGTTTATTTCCAGTTATGTTTTGTTAGGTCTATCAAAGGACTTTGATATCTAAGGATTTCTTTTTAGTCTATTGCTTGTGTGACAAATTGGAAATAAAACCTAAGAACTTCTTTCTACCAAATTAAGTTACTCATGGATATCACCTGAACCATCTCCTCAGCTAAGTCATAGCACGAGCCACTAATTGCATAGTTCTCTCAACATGTGCGATGTACTTACTATATCTTACATTTCTAAAACGATTTTCCCATGATCTTTCGTAAAAGATGAAGACATTCAAGTGAGTTTCTCTCCTTTTGTAAAAATGGCACCCAAATGTGGCCCAATGAATAATAATGCTCAAGAGAAACAGGGTTACTGTGAATGGCTTCTGTCTTCCCTGTTGGAACATTAACAGCACAGTTTTCTCTCGTGGACACTTAGCAAATGCCGAGTGGTAACTCCGATTAGACCTCCTACGCTAGCATCAATGCCATTTCATTACCATCAACACTGACTTCCCCAAACGGTACCATCTCCGATTGGCAGGCCTGTCTACGCAGAAGAAATGGGTGCAGCCTGATTTGCTAGTCAGGCAGCCCTGCTCAAGGGGGATGAGAGACAGTCACAGTTCGTATCTGCAGGGTTTCATTATCATGACCCTGGCCAGGCCTTGGACTCTTATTCCTGTTGCTGTGTGTCTTGAGGAGTGCGCATTGTTGGCCCAGCGGAGAGTGGGCTCTATTTCAGAATTGTGAAAAGTATTTCTTAATCTGAGAACCAGCTGCATTTTTGAAGTTTTACCTGTGTTTCCGAATATCAATTTCTGGAATTATAAGAGATGGATGGATTAAATTTTAAAGACTTTCAATGCCTATCTCACACAAATTCTGGTGAATCACTCTCACTTTGATGAGTAGCATAAATATTAAAAAATATTTGGTGGCTATAGATTGGAGATTATTAAGGAGAATATTGTAATGACTGTACGAAAAAGGGGTGCTGTAATAAATCATGAATCTCTAACCGGGAAGGCATATAACTTTAGTAAAAGGTTTATCTTTTCCTTAAGCCCTGTCCATTGTTTCTTGTATCTAGATTAACACACCTCTTTAATCACCCTATCAGACTCCTTCTTCTAAGATGTAATTAGCCTTAAAGAGCAAATCATCTGAACTACCCTGTAATCCAATCCCCACATTCCGATCTCCCACCTCCATGTAATCTTTCTTATGTCTCTTCCTTAATTTCAAATTCATAAAAGAAACTGTAAAACTGTTAGGGTGGTTAAGGGACTGGGTGAAAAGGTGAAGGGATTAAGAAGTACAATTCAGTAGTTGGGAAATAGTCACAGGGTTATAAATTACAGCATAGGAAATACAGTCAATAATTTTGTAATTAAAAAAAAAGAAATAATTATGCTGTAATACTATGTATGGTGTCAGGTGGGTACTGGAATATCAGGGGAAGCACTTTGTGAAGTATATGATCATCTGACCACTATGCTGCACAACTGAAACTAATATGAAACAATATTGAATGTAAACTGTAATTTTAAAAAAACCTACAAAGAAAACTTTAAAAAAAACCTATTATTCTCTGGAGCATTTGAGATCTTGCTCCCAGGATATGTCATCAATTTGGCTTAGATAAACTTTTGTTAAAATTCTCTATAGATTTGGATGTTTCTTACACCGACATGGTAGAGGAATGAGTTATAAGAACCCAAACTGGGGTACTAGGGGTAAAAAAGGAGAGGAAGGTAGAATTATCAGAAACTGATGGCAGATTGAGTGAGGAGGACACGGGAGAGAGGTGTGGAAGCCGATCGTGGAGTTTTGATTAGGAAAAAGTTAGTAACACCAAAAAGGAAGTCCAGAGGAAGAACTGATTGGCTGAGATTTAACGATCTCAATTTGGAATATTTTGGTCTGAAGAACTGAAATAGCTAGGTAAAGATATCTGACTGGCAACGTAAACAAAGGACTGTGGGGTTTAGATTAAAATTGTTATAAGATTTCGGATTATGCTCATAGAATTGATATTTGAAACCACAGGTACAGATGAGATTACTAAGAGAGAGGCTGAAGCAGTATGCAAAAAACAAACAAACAAAAAAACAAAAAACATACACAAAAAAATAAACTGCACAGCTTGGTGGATTCCCTCATTTAATGCAAGTGAAAAAAAATGAAAAAAAGAGGCAAAGTAGACTCTGGAAAAGGGAAGGGCATTTAAAATGGCTACAGGTGGGCTTGCTGTTAGGAAAATATCCACTGGGCACTGTGAGGAGTTTCAACTTTGAAAAAAACGAGTTACTCCTTTGAAACAAGAGAGAGTGCAGACTATAAAGGAAAACAATTGTTTTGAGGTGGAGAGTATGGACATTGGGAAGCTAGGATTAAAGGCGGCCTCACAAAGAAGGTGGGGTTATCAGCTGACTGAGATAAGAGCAAACTGAGCAGAGTTGAAAAGTTTGCAGTACCTCTGGGGGAATCCAAAGGCAATGTAGAATAAATGGATTATCCAAGACTGGGAGGGTCTAACTTTATTGTAATGGAATAAGACTGCATTGTCTTATGGAGTGCCTTTCATTAGCATCGGTATATTCCTTTCTATGCACCAAATTTCCATTTTATCTAATATTACACAGTGAGGAAGGAGAAAAAGGTCATTGGGACCTCAATAGTATGCAGGTTTAGAAATACTCCACCCACTTTGGTAAAACCAGACAAAAATGGGTTCTTAACATGACAGCTGATTAACCATATTTCCCTTAGAGCAGTGAAGATTTCCCATCATATTACTGACTTGTGCTGGAATCCTTTTTCAGTAGATATATTTCTGGGATCTGACAATTTATTTTATAACTCCAAAGTATTCCCTTAACTCAGCGGTTCTCAACCTGTGGGTCGAGACCCCTTTGGGGGTCGAACAACCCTTTCACAGGGATCACTCAAGACCATCGGAAAACACATATATAATTACATATTGTTTTGTGATTCATCACTATGCTTTAATTATGTTCAATTTGTAACAATGAAAATACATCCTGCATATCCGATATTTACGTTACGATTCATAACAGTAGCAAAATTACAGTTATGAGGTAGCAACGAAAATAATTTTATGGTTGGAGGTCACCACAACATGAGGAACTGTATTAAAGGGTCGCGGCATTAGGAAGGTTGAGAACCACTGCCTTAAATGAAACTGCTTTCCCATTTATTTAGCATTCTATCATCCTTGAGAGATTTAAGGATCAAAGTTTGTCTCAACCTAAGTAATGTCTGTAGCCCACATCTATTTCCAATTAATCTTACTGTAAGCCTACACACAAAAGAAGTTTTTTTGTCTAGGGAAGAGTTTTTGTTTCGTTTAATGGGAAAGAATTTCAGTCAGTGGATACATATGTCTTTGGCACCACCTTCTGTACAGAGTGAAAATTAACATCATAAGGAAGTAACTGGTAATCCATTTAATTCTTTCTCTTAAAAATGTCACCTTTTTATTAAATTTGATTGATTTTTATGATCATCTGTGAATATTTACATTTATTAATTCAGCAAATATTTATTACGTCTCAGGAGCCATGCTACTGAGAATTTTTTAGTTATCCTTTGAAGACAAAATAGTATCAGGTTGTACTTCATTTAGCTTTGGGCTTTGAGTATTTTAAACTGAATTTTTAAAACGTAAGCCAATTATGATAAGAAAAATAATACTAGCTTGTTTTTTAAGGAACATGTTCTCTATAATTCCACAGGTGATTTCTATTTTTAAACATCCTATTAATGGTGTGCCCACTTAAAAAAAATTATCAGGCCCTAACTAGCTTGGCTCAGTGGATAGAGCGTCGGTCTGCAGACTGAAGGGTCCCAGGTTCAATTCCGGTCAAGGGCATGTACCTTGGTAGCAGGCACATCCCCAGTAGGGGGTGTGCAGGAGGCAGCTGATCGGTGTTTCTCTCTCATCAATGTTTCTAACTCTCTATCCCTCTCCCTTCTTCTCTGTAAAAAATAAATAAGATATATTTTTAAAACAAATTATCAGAAGCAAATATAGAAATTTTTCAGTCAAATGCTCTACCCCTGAGCTATACCCCCAGTGCTAAACATTTTGGATCTGAAACTCTTTATTTTGCACATATAAGGAGAGGAAATAAGGCATTTGTATGGATTGACAGCTGTTGCTTTAACAATTTAAGTCAGCTGAACATCAGCTAAGAAATGAGAAAATATAATATTTTAGGACAAAACAATGAAAATTACTTAAAAATTATTCAGCAAAGTAATTATCTTGTCAGTATAATATTTACCATCATTTTGTGTTTGGCAGCGGAAATTTGGAGAACATAGGAAACATTTCATAAGTACATTGATTCCTTTATGTACAAAAATGTTTGCAAACACTTAAGAACAAGAACATAGTTATAAGAGCAAATACATAAACACAATTATTTACATGTTTGTTGGATGGATGCCAAAGAAAAAGAAAAGACTTAGCATTGCTTCAGAAGTCAGTAGAGATAAAAATTCCCAAATGAAATATTTATATGCTTGGTTATAGTACCACTTACTAAAGTCGTTAAAATGCCTTTCTGTTGTATGTCTAAGTCTGCTTTGGTGCACAGGGCCGGGTACCTATGGACAGCTATATACAGTGCATGTCCTTTATGGACATCCCTAAATTTATAGAGCTTTCATTTAGGATAGCGTGAAAACAATTATCTCTAAGAAATCATGCATCCTAGTAACTTTACATTCTATATGTATTAAAAATACTACAACCTTCACGGTTGTACGGATGACAAAATTAAAGTCCCCATGAGACTTTTAAGAGAGCCTCCAGTTTTCTTATTATTCATTTACTACTGGAAATGAATAGTACTTTAGTGTCGGTTTGTTGGGATATAAAAACAACATCTGAAACTGTTGTAGCAGACTTAATATCTTCGGAAGATTTAGTTGTGTTTTAAACTATTGCAAATTCATGTGGTCACCTATATATAACAAAACACTAGAGTCCATGGCCAGCCAAGTATAAAGTTAGAACACTATCACCCAATGAAAGATAGCTTTAAGGGCATCCAAAGCCTTTCAATCCCAAACCATCTCACTACTTGATCTCTATGGAGACAAGATTTTCCACTACAAAAGTTCCACCTTTGGGTTAAGACATTGGGGTCTTTAAGAAGGCAAAAATGGAAATGAAAGTATATTCTTGGTAAATGTAAAACAATATTAACAAAATGAGTTTACCATTGTGACTTACAAAAAGAGCTTTACAAGACTGGAGATATAAATACTTATGGAAATAAACAAATAAATCAAGGGGTTTGTGAACTGAGCAACGTTAATTTGGTTGTGCACAATTTTTAAGTGTTTTTTCCCCTGCGTCTATTAATGGCCATCACAAAAGATTGAGGTGCATTAAGGCTCTTTCCCCATTACATTAGTACCAGCTTAAAGTAAAACAAGCCTTAGAACCAAGTTTGACTTCACATTTAGATACCGATTCAATAAGCACTTATTAGAAAACAGGTACTAGCCCAGCTGGTGTGGCTTAGTGGTTGAGTGGTGACCCAGGAGCCAGGAGGTCATGGTTCAATTCCAGTCAGGCATGTGCTCGGGTTGCAGGCTCCATCCCCAGTGGGTGGCATGCAGGAGGCAGCCGATCGATAATACTTTTCTCTTATTGATGTTTCTATCCCTCTATCCTTCTCTCTTCCTCTCTCTGTAAAAATCAATAAAAGCATATTTTAAAAAAGAGAGAGAGAGAGAGAAAGCAGGTACTAAGCCTTTCATACAACATGTTTTGTATTCTCTGTGAAGCCCCAACTCTCTGTTCTCTTTTGGCGTAGAGACCACCATCTTGCATAAAAAGTTCTTTTAAGGCAGAAGTGATGATATTCCAGAAACACCATCATATTATAATAGAAAGACACAGCCACCAGATCTCCTCGAAACCAATGATGGGACACAAGGCCATCTTTGGGTTAAGTCACTGGTATTTGAATCTATATATGTTGGATACCACTAATTTCACCAAGGAGAGCCTTTTCTAACATTCATTCTGCTAATCAGCAAAGCAGTAACCTAGCCAGTGAAAATCCATATGGGACATGCAGGATGCTAATTAGCAAATGTCTGGTGTGTTTCAAAGACTTGGATACAGAAGCACTTGTAGTCATCTTTGAGGTGGCCTTTCTGATGTATATTTGCCACCCATCCCTAGACCAGCATATGTTTCAAGGGACCTGTTCTTAATATGTTTGCTCCCCTTAGCGCTATGTGTTTTAACCAAGGTCACCTCTCCGAGAAAGGTTGTTTCCCCAGGTGGGGATTTTCCCCTGAAGTTAGGGAGGGGATAAAACCCCTTAACTAAGTGCCAGGGGCGTAGTTAATCACTTTAACTACAAACAATCACACTTAAGCTACATAATCTTTACTCCCTGGAATGGAGATAAGAAACGCCCTAACTTTTGCAATAGAAATTGACAGGATTAAAATCAACTGGTATAAATATAGATGTAACAAGACAGTAAACACCAGAACTTCGCTGGAGATCCTGACCAGAACTTGGCTGGAGATCGTGGCTAGAGATCCTGGCTAGGCTGCTGATCAACTGAACGCTGTCATCGTGTCATTCCTTCTTCGCCGACTCTGTCCACACCTTTGAGGACCCCTGGACCTGCTGGGGTTGGACCCCAACATCCAAGTACCCACCAGTAGACCCCGAACCCTGAACCACACGGTACGTGGAGGGAAAATACATCAACAACAATAGGGGAATTTTTCCGTCTTTGAATAAGGATTGCTGCACTGGACAACTTCAGAATATTACTCACAATGTCATCGATCAGGAGTCAGAATCCCCATGGACTGAAGCAGATTGGCCTTGACCAGATCTGGGATGACCTCAGAGCCGGAATCCAGCAGGTATACACCAGACAGAGTATGGCAAAATCCAGATACATGGAGCTCTACACTCATGTTTATAGCTACTGCACGAGTGTTCAGCAGTCAAACCAAACTGGAGGGGCTGGCGTCCCTCCTTCTGAATCGAAAAAGGGGCAAACGCCTGGGGGAGCGCAATTTGTTGGATTGGAATTATACCAACGACTTAAAGAATTTTTGAAGGATTACTTGACATATCTTCTTAAGGATGGAGAAGACTTGATGGATGAGAGTGTACTGAAGTTCTACACCCAGCAGTGGGAAGATTACCGGTTTTCCAGCAAAGTTCTGAATGGAGTTTGTGCCTACCTCAATAGACGTTGGGTTCGCCGTGAATGTGATGAAGGGCGAAAAGGAATTTATGAAATTTATTTTCTCGCATTGGTGACGTGGAGAGATTGTCTATTCAGGCCCTTGAACAAACAGGTAACCAATACTGTTTTAAAACTGATTGAAAAGGAAAGAAATGGTGAAACCATCAATACAAGACTGATTAGTGGAGTTATACAGTCTTATGTGGAGTTGGGGCTGAATGAAGATGATGCATTTGGGAAGGGTCCTACGTTAACAGTGTATAATGAATCTTTTGAGTATCAGTTTTTGGCTGATACAGAGAGATTTTATACCAGAGAGAGTACTGAATTCCTGCAGCAGAGCCCAGTTACTGAATACATGAAAAAGGCAGAGGCCCGTCTGCTCGAGGAACAACGGAGAGTGCAGGTCTACCTCCACGAAAGCACTCAGGACGAGCTAGCGAGGAAGTGCGAGCAGGTGCTCATCGAGAAGCACCTGGAGATTTTTCACTCAGAGTTTCAGAACTTGCTGGATGCTGATAAAAACGAAGATTTGGGTCGCATGTATAATCTTGTATCTCGAATCCAGGACGGCCTAGGAGAACTGAACAAACTTTTGGAGACACATATTCATAATCAGGGTCTTGCAGCAATTGAAAAGTGTGGCGAAGCTGCTTTAAATGATCCCAAAATGTACGTGCAGACAGTGCTGGATGTTCATAAAAAGTACAACGCCCTGGTCATGTCAGCATTCAATAACAACGTGGGCTTCGTGGCCGCCCTGGACAAGGCTTGTGGGCGCTTCATAAACAGCAATGCTGTCACCAAGATGGCTCAGTCATCCAGTAAGTCCCCCGAATTGCTGGCTCGATACTGTGACTCCTTGTTGAAGAAGAGTTCCAAGAACCCAGAAGAAGCAGAACTAGAAGATACACTCAATCAAGCGATGGTTGTCTTCAAGTACATAGAGGACAAGGATGTGTTCCAGAAGTTCTATGCGAAGACGCTGGCCAAAAGACTCGTGCACCAGAACAGTGCGAGTGATGATGCCGAAGCAAGCATGATCTCCAAATTAAAGCAAGCATGTGGGTACGAGTATACCTCTAAACTTCAGCGGATGTTTCAGGACATTGGCGTGAGCAAAGATTTAAACGAACAGTTCAAAAAGCACCTGACAAATTCAGAGCCACTGGACTTGGACTTCAGTATCCAGGTGCCGAGCTCCGGCTCGTGGCCCTTCCAGCAGTCCTGCACGTTCGCCTTGCCATCAGAGCTGGAACGTAGCTACCAGCGATTCACTGCTTTCTACGCTAGTCGTCATAGCGGCAGGAAGCTGACGTGGTTGTACCAACTCTCCAAAGGAGAGCTGGTCACAAACTGCTTCAAGAACAGATACACTTTGCAGGCATCTACATTCCAGATGGCGATCCTGCTTCAATACAACACGGAAGATGTTTACTCGGTGCAGCAGCTGACGGACAGCACTCAAATAAAAATGGACATTTTGGCACAAGTCCTACAGATTTTATTGAAGGCGAAGTTATTGGTCTTGGAAGATGAAAATGCAAACGTTGATGAGGTGGAATTGAAGCCAGATACCCTGATAAAATTATATCTTGGTTATAAAAATAAGAAATTAAGGGTTAACATCAATGTGCCAATGAAAACCGAACAGAAGCAGGAACAAGAAACTACACACAAAAATATTGAAGAGGACCGGAAACTGCTGATCCAGGCTGGGATTGTGAGGATCATGAAGATGCGGAAGGTCCTGAAGCACCAGCAGCTGCTTGGGGAGGTGCTCACTCAGCTGTCCTCACGGTTCAAGCCACGGGTCCCGGTCATCAAGAAATGCATTGACATTCTGATCGAGAAAGAGTATTTGGAGCGAGTGGATGGTGAAAAGGACACCTACAGTTACTTGGCTTAACCCTTGTAGATAGAGGGTCTGACTGTGCCACCGTGGCCAATGTTCCTGGTGGGCAGGATGACGACCAGTTCCTAGCAGCTGCCTGCACCACTGGCCTCCCTTTTAAAACTGAGACCAAGACTCCCAGCAGCTGGTCTCAGATGTACATCAGAACTGCTCAGGATCGATACATTTCAAGTCTGTGAATATGGACACCGACGCCATTTAACCTAATTTAAGAACAGAGGAGAATGAACTGTCATGCTGAGGGCTGCATGCTACTGCATCTAGATCAATACATCGACTATGTGCTAACAGCTGCCTCCGTCTCGGCAACACTGAGTGTCGGCCATACTTTGAGAGGAGTCTGAATGGACCCGCGTGTAATCTGCTCTGAAAACCATTTGTATAGTGTGTTTCATTTTTTTAAAAATTAAATCTTTGCCGAAACCGGTTTGGCTCAGTGGATAGAGCGTCGGCCTGCGGACTCAAGGGTCCCAGGTTCGATTCCGGTCAAGGGCATGTACTTGGGTTGCGGGCACGTCCCCAGTGGGAGATGTGCAGGAGGCAGCTGATCGATGTTTCTCTCTCATCGATGTTTCTAACTCTCTATCTCTCTCCCTTCCTCTCTGTAAAAAAATCAATAAAATATATTTAAAAAAAATAAAAAAAAATAAAAATTAAATCTTTATTGTTCAGATTATTACATTTGTTCCTCTTTTTTCCCCACCATAACTCCCCTCCTCCCAGTTCCCACCCCACCCTCCGCCCTCACTCCCCACCCATTGTCCTCATCCATAGGTGCACGATTTTTGTCCTGTCTCTTCCCGCATCCCCACACCCCTTTCCCCCCCAAGAATAGTCAGTCCATTCCCTTTCTATGTCCCTGATTCATTATAATCACCAGTTCATTCTGTTCATCAGATTATTTATTCACTTGATTCTTAGATTCACTTGTTGATAGATGCATATTTGTTGTTCATAATTTGTATCTTTACCTTTTTCTTCTTCTTCCTCTTCTTAAAGGATACCTTTCAGAATTTCATATAATACTGGTTTGGTGGTGATGAACTCCTTTAGCTTTTTCTTATCTGTGAAGCTCTTTATCTGACCTTCAATTCTGAATGATAGCTTTGCTGGATAAAGTAATCTTGGTTGTAGGTTCTTGGCATTCATCACTTTGAATATCTCTTGCCACTCCCTTCTGGCCTGCAAAGTTTCTGCTGAGAAAACAGCTGACATTCGTATGGGTATTCCCTTGTAGGTAACTGAATTTCTTTCTCTTGCTGCTTTTAAGATTCTCTCTTTGTCTTTTGCTCTTGGCATTTTAATTATGATGTGTCTTGGTGTGGTCCTCTTTGGATTCCTTTTGTTTGGGGTTCTCTGCGCTTCCTGGACCTGTAAGTCTATTTCTTTCACCAGGTGGGGGAAGTTTTGTCATTATTTCTTCAAATAGGTTTTCAGTATCTTGCTCTCTCTCATCTTCTGGCACCCATATAATTCTGATGTTGGTACGCTTGAAGCTCCTTACACTATCTTCGTATTTTCGGATTCTTTTTTCATTTTGCTTTTCTGGTTGGGTGTTTTTTGCTTCTTCGCATTTCAAATCTTTGACTTGATTCTTGCGCTCCTCTGGTCTGCTGTTGGGAGTCTGTATAATATTCTTTATTTCAGTCAGTGTATGCTTAATTTCTAGTTGGTTCTTTATCACAACATCAAGGGTCTCATTATATTTATCAGCGGTCTCACCAGTTTTTTCGAGGGCCTTACTAAATTTATCGGTGGCTTCTAGACAGTTCTTGAGAGACCTTAAAAGTGTGGTTTTGAACTCTATGTCCTCCATTTCTGACATTTGTGTCCTGTTTCTTTGTATCTGCATTTTTTATGCTTTCTTGGTGCACCCCCTAGTGGTCTTTGTGCGTAGTCTTGTTGTAGTTAAGCCTTGATTGTTGTAGGTAATAGTGGGAGGGATTTGACCTCCAGGCCAACTGGCTGTGAGAATCAGCTGTGTCTGCAGTGGGAGAACTTCTGTCCTCTAGGGAGGTGCTAATCTAGCCTTTGCCTGAGGCTATCGGGCAAATGCCTCTGTGCAGGGCTTGGGTGGGGCGGGTCCCATGGGATCAACAGGGCGGGGCTAGCAGTTATGGCTGCTCTCAGTCCCATCCCCATGGGCTCTGCCTCTCAGAGTCCCAGCAACCGCTGCAAACCTCAGAGAGAAAGCTGCCTTTGAGTTCCGACCGAAGCCAGACAGTCCTGCTTCTCCTGTATGAATCTGGGTCCCTAGAGACTTGCCCAGAACTGGAGCTCAGAGCCTGAGACTCCCTCCCGATTGAAAAAGACAACCGCGCCCTCAGCCGCCAGCCCGCTCCGCACGCACCTCCGCACCTTAGTATTTTACTTCCGCACTGCGCCTCCTCTGAGTCTCGGTATGCTTTTCTCTTTCTTCTAGTTGTAGAACTTCCACTCAGCCAGCCTTCCTGTGTTCTGGATGATGTCTGTTCCGTCTTTTAGTTGTATTTTTGAAGTGGTTGTTCGAGGCAGCAAACTCCGGCGTTAACCTATGCCACCATCTTGGTTTCTCCTGGTAATACAGTATTTAAGATTTTTTTAAAGCATTAACAGAGTCAGTGATATAATTCTTGTTTCATGGGTTTCTATGTAAAGAGTTTTAGTAACTTGCTTGGCTTTTTACTAGTATAAAACAGCTTATTTGCCCAGTGGGGGAAAAACTCCAGAATTGTGAATCAGACCTCTTCATTACACCCCTCCATAAACAGACAGCATATTATTGTGTGTTTAGATTAAATTCTAAAATATAGCCAGCTTTAACAGACATTTAAAATGAATTGACCAGTAAACCAGATAGGACATAAAATCAATCTTTATTTTAGACCTTAATGAGGCAATGAAAACTGCAATTTTGGATTCAGATGCAACCAAAAGTTATGGAAAGCCTATTATTTCTTTAGTATTTCTGTGGTTTTATGTGCAAGCAATTTTGATGTCAGATTCATTTGCAGGAGATTCCAATATCCTTAAAAATGAAGACATGGCAAAGCCCGATTATAAAATGCGTGGTATACTTTAATAGCTAAATTAACTAATTAACTATTTTAATGAAAACCCCCAGAAAGCTATATAAGTTTGCTATTCATATATCATATGTTACAAGACTTATTACATAAAATTGCCTAATAATTCATCATGAGGCAGAATGAGGCCCATCCTGTTTAAAGGTTTTTAATGAACATATTCTTCTTTTCAAGTTGTTAGTTTATCTCCTAATTATATGCGTAATCTTATTTGGAAATTATATCAAACCTCCACATTTGAGGCCCTTCATGAATAGAAGGCCCAGGCCAAATGGTTCTTCTGATAGTGGCCTTTCTATGAACAGATCTGCATTCCAGGCTACAAGTTACATCTCTGCCTTAACCGATGACTGGCTAGTGGTCACTTTTGCTCTGGGTAATTCCCTCTCTGTCCCTTTTTTCTCTTATACCAACTTTTGAAGAGTAACACATCTGCAGAGAGAGAACATTTCATAAATGCATAGTTTGAAGAAAATTTTTGCAAATCAAGTACACCTTTTTAATTCATAGCTTATCAAGAAATGGGAAGTGACATCAATGGCATCCTGCAGCTTTCCTTGAAGCCCCTTCCTTCCATTACTTCTCCCACAGCGATTATCCCTATTTAGTCTTTCCTGTTTCCCCCCTCTTTTTAATTAAATGGAATCTTCAAAAATGTACTTTTTTTGTATCTGGCTGTTTTCACTTTCATCCATATTATTTGTTGCAGGCAGTCACAGATCATTCATTATATTACCGATGTGTAATATATCCTTGTATAAATATACCACGCTTTATCTTTCCTGCTATTAACGGACTTTTGGGTAATTTCCATTTGGGGGATTTTACAATTAAAAATTCTCTGGACATTTTAGTACAAATCTTTTGAGTTTTCTGACACTTGTTGATTTGTAGGAGTTCTTTATTCTGTCTATGACTCCTTTGTCTGATGAGTATATTGTGAATATTGTTTTTCCCCTCTGGGTTGATTTTTACTTTCTTAATCATTCCTTTTGATAAAGAAATTGGTAGATTTAATACAATCTAAATTATCATTTAAAAATAATTAGCACTTTTTATAATCTTTTAAAGAAATATTTGCCTAATTCAATCAAAATCAAGAAGATATTCTCCTATGTTTCCTTCTAAAAATTGTATTGTTTCACATTTATAACTGCAATATCCATGAAATTGATTTTGTGTATGGTATAAAATAGAGGTCAAAATACATTTTGTCAATGTAAAAATTCAGTTGATTCAGTATCATTTATTAAAAAGACTATCCTTTCCCCATTATACCACAGTGTTATCTTGGGTATTAATCATGTGACCACATATGTCATGGTCTATTTCTGAACTCTCTCTTCTGTTCTATTGGTCAGTTTGTTTATCTTTGCACCAATAACATATTCTCTTAATTATGATACTTTTCTGATCCATCTTAATATAGGATAGTATAAGTACCCCAGCTTTGTTTTTCTTCAGATTGTGTTGGCTGTACTTGGACATCTATTTCTATATAATTTTAAAAAATTATCTTCTCAATTTTCACACACATACAAAGTAGAAAATAAATAAGAAAAAAAAAACCTGTTTGGATTTTTATTATGATGGCATTAGGATGACTCTATAGATTTTGATTCTTTATTTTGCTTTGTTTTGAAGAATTTGTTAATTATTATTCTCTGATATGTTAGGTGTTATTTTCTGTTGCTGCTCTCAAGATTTGCTTTTTATCTTTGGTTTTTAATATTGTAACTAAAATTTTTGTCTTTCATCAAATATGGGAAATTTTGGTCATTATATCTTCAATTAAAAACATGTTTTTTTCTATTACATTCTCATTCTCATGTCAAATTTCCTTCCATCACCATTTATCCCCCCTTTACCATCCCCTACCTCCCTGCACCTCAGCACCCACTGATTTTTTTAAAAAAAACATATTATATATTTTTTTGGTTCTGGAATTTCTATTTGGTTTTCTTTTTATTATTTTTATTTCACTACTGAGATTTTTCTATCTTTTTTCCCATTGTAAACATATTTTGTTTTACTTCATTGAGGTTAATATAGCCACTTTAAAACCCTTAACTTCTAATACCTAAACTTAGGTCATATCTGGCTTGCTCTTGGTTAATTTTCTTTTCTATTGGCAGTGCATTCCATTTATCTGGTTTTTCATATGTCTGGCAATTTTTAATTATATCTTAGAAATTATAAATTTTAAGTCCTCGAGATTTTGTAATTTTCCCCTGATATGTGCTATTTCTTTTGTTTTAGCAGCCAATTGTTTTATTGGAATTTGTGTAGGATAACATTATTTTGGATTAGGACAGCTCTATGATTATCTCCAGGGACACCTGGAAGTCTGAGACCTAACCTTGGCCAAGGAAAGCTCAGTCGGCTAACTAATGATTTACAATATGCTGTTTTAAGCTTAAAACTCCCCTGGAGAGACCCGAGACTAGCTTGTTTATTGATGAATTACATCTGTAAATAAAGATTTATTTTACTTTATCTTGGAATGCAGTCATGACCATTGTGTATGTATTGTCAATGACTGCTTTTGTGCTACAATGGCAAAGGTGAGTAGTTGTAGCCAATACAATATGGCCCCCAAACTTAATGTTCACTTTCTAACTTTTTATAGAAAAAAACTGCCAACCCTTACTCTTAAAATATCCTTGAGATTCTCTAATTTTTTTCTGTCCCACTCTTCACATCCAGGGAGGCCTAGTAAATATATCTATGACTAGAGCCCAGATCTCTTCTCAATTTAGCACTTAGAAGTAAGTCTTTATTTTTAAATATATTTCATTGATTTTTTATAGAGAGGAAGGGAGAGGGAGAGAGAATTAGAAACATCGTTGAGAGAGAAACATTGATCAGCTGCCTCCTGCACACCTCCTACTGGGGATGTGCCTGGAACCAAGGTACATGCCTTTGACTGGAATCGAACCTGGGACCCTTCAGTCCACAGGCCGAGGCTCTATCCACTGAGCCAAACCAGTCAGGGCAGAAGTAAGTCTTTTTTTAAAAGGCTCATGTTTATAGAAAGACATGGGTCTCTGAGTAGATTTTGTTCCAGTCTTTCTCTAAATCACCTCCCACATGATGAATTAGGTTTATAAGCTAGAAGATTATTTCTGTTAAGTTCACAAACATGAAATCAAATTGCAGAACAACCTGTGTTAAAAGGCTACATTTTTACCCAGATACACATAATTTGGCAGGCTATCATTTAGCAAGCCAATGTCAATGGGTGGAAATAGTTTGTTCACTTTACACCTGCTTTCCCTAAATTACCTAACCTTTATATTTACTGAAATTTTCAGGTGTGTAATTGGTTATCATTCTAGTTTCCAAAGCTTTAAGATTGATAGTAAAGCATTTCAGAAAGTTAACAGTCATGTATATAAGAAGGAAAATACTGCCACAGCAGGTGTCATTCTAACGTATTATGTGCATAAATTTGCCCGTTATGTTTCTAAGGTGTAAGGTCTAATTCTTAACATTGATTCTTTCTAAAAATCAAATCTGGATATGTGCAGAAGACTTCAAGCCTAGTTTTATTTGTGTATATAAGCTAAGCCCTCCATCCATAGGCACAGATGATGATAGGATGGCAGACTGTGCGGCACAATGAAAGCATTTTTACCATTAAAATGTTGTTAAGCCCAGCCGGTGTGGCTCAGTGGTTGAGCGTTTACTTATGAACCAGGAGGTCATGGTTTGATACCCAGTCAGGTCACATGCCTGGGTTGTAGACTCGATCTCTAGTGTGGATGTGCAGGAGACAGGCAATCAATGATTCTCTCTCATCATTGATGTTTCTATCTCTCTCTCCCCCTCCCTTCCTCTCTGAAATCAATAAAAATATATTTAAAAATAAATAAATAAAACATTGTCCAAACAGTATTCATAAAGGCTTTTACTTAAATCATTGGAATCCCTCTAATGTTTTAGTAGGCTGTGGAATAGTGATGCCAAATTTGCAGAAATGATATTTAATTGGTGAACGTATTTTAAATCTGGATGGCTGGGATCCACCAGAGGCATACTAAATCTGATTCTTGGGGTGGGAACAGTTAGGGACCTTTATTTTTAAAAAGATCCCCTAGCTGTTTCTGAAACACACTGAAGTCCCTCTGGCAATAAGGAAATTGTTTTCATCTGACAATCTGGAAAACTGTGTTCCCATACTGGCTTTCTTGTTACATTGCAGTGTGGCCCTGGGCAAGTCACTTAAGCAAAATAAAACAAACAAATATCAAAGGTTAAAACAGGGAGGAAGGGCTCCTATTGAAAGTATCTGCTTTTCTCTATTTCTTTAGTTTTCTCATCTGTAAAATGAGAATAATAGTATCCACCTCAGAATTAGTGTAAGAATTAAGATCATGCAGATAAAGTGTTTAATATGGTGCCTAGCACATAAGAAAAACTCAGTAAAGATTAATTGATTATATTTTATCATAATGTTTATTAGTACTGATAGCAACATGACGTAGAACTGTAATTCAGTATAATATACATACTATTTCCCTGTACAAAGTCAAGAAAGAGCTGGCCTTATTTATTTGCTCATTTATCCCTCCATTTATTATAACAGGGTAACCATTGTGTCCTGCCGGGTTCTAGGCACTGCACTGCACTGAGGATTCAGTGCTGAATGCTGTGGGTCTCTGAGCTCAAGAAACGTACTTCCCAGTGGAAGATAAAGACAAAACAAACAAATAAACAAACAAAAAACCCAACTTAATATTCCTACAGTTTTCCCTTTGAAGTACAATCACTTCAGTAAGAAAGTAAACTGGTGCTATGAGGCACTTCTGGGATCTTGTTCTTCTGTAATGAAACGCACAGGGCATTGTTCACACTCAAATACTCAGCAAGGGAGAGAAATAATGGCTCCCTTCCACAATTTGCAGTATCATACTCGCATCATCATAGAATTTATATCCGCCTTTCAAAAGACATTATAGTTGAGCATCAAGCTGCTGTTTTTCTAAAGAAGGCCACGAGCGTGTGGTGAAAAGCCATTTCATCCACTTCCACAAACACGATAATAATTTCCATTCGATAGCTTTCTCTCTCTTTTTGAGTCATGTGACATACACATCTTAGACAAATTTGCATTTTTGGAAAACTTGTTGCTGTAAGAATATTTTAGATAAAATGAGCTAAAAGAATCCAATTAAGCTCCCCACAGTCTGATGGCATTTGCTGTTTTGACTTTTAGAAGAGGCTTTATCATCTTAGTTGCTATAATTTAAAGACTTAATAAAATTGGTGTTAATAGCCTTTTCAGCATTTAAACTATCCTTCTTTGAGACTTCCAGAATTGCTTCTGATAAATATATCATGAAAGAGTATGGGGAATTGGGCAGCAGGATGGGAAATGGTTAGATGATCAGAACATGCATAATATCAAAGTTTACTTTATCAGAAATAGCACTAAGGCTGATTTTTAAAAAGCCAGTCAAGAGATAACATGAGACCAATCATCAGGAGAAAATGATCAAATTAATTGATATACATATGGAGTTCCTTAAGACTATGGGGTCCTAAGGACAGATCAACATATATACATGCCAACTTCTGGTCAGGAGAAGGAGTGGGGGGTGTGTGGTTTGGGACTTCAAAGGGGAGGATGGTAATTCACAGGGAGTTAGAAGAGCAAATGTTTTTGTAAATAAATGTTTGCTGGGCCATTGTTAACAATAGGATACAGAGAGGACTTGGATCAAAGGGACTTGCTAGGTTCCTCCCTGTCTATCACACCGAGTTCATATTAAACTACACTTATCCATGATGATAGCTCCGTTCCTGGAGCTGGGCCTCTATCTAAATTCTTTTACTCAGGAAAAGGTCAAAGGCTCTCTTGGAACCTTTTGGTTCTTAAAAAAAACCAGTTGAAAATAATCAATATCCCTAAAGTCATATTTTGGCAAGGCAAACTCTGCTTCCACTCAACTTGCTTAGGTCAAAAAGGAAATTATTATATCCTAGTTTCAGGATGGAATCTGCTACTAAAATTATGTCATTAGGAATCTGCCTTTAAAAAAAAAATTCTAGCTTCTTTCTTCCCTCTGTGTTAGCTTCATAGGAAGGCCGGCTTTCTGTAGTGGCCACTAGAAAATTGGGCTTATATCATAGCAGGTTAGCAATCCCTAATGAAAGGGAATGACTTTTCCACTGTAATTCGCGGAAAAAAACCCAGGACTGAATCTAAGTGCCTGAGTTGTCTCTCACTTTCAGTCCTAAAATGGTCACTGCAGCCAGGAGGGGCCAATGTCCTCCATCCCCACACATGCACCTTGGAGGCAGGGATGGAGTCGGCTTTACCCAAACCTCCTGAGGTACAGGGCGAGCCTCCAAAGTGATGTGCTGTCACCAAAAGAAGGGGAAATGAAGGACAGTCAGACATAATTAATAAGTATTTACTATACAATTTCACCCTTAACAGGCCTGTGAATCAATGTTAAGCAATAATAGATGCAGCCCTGGCTGGTTTGGCTCAGTGGATAGAGCGTCGGCCTTCAGACCAAAGGGTCCCAGGTTCGATTCCAGTCAAGGGCGCATGCCCAGGGTTGCAGGCTTGATCCCCAGTGTGGGGTGTGCAGGAGGCAGCCAGTCAATGGTTCTCTCTCATTATTGATGTTTCTATCTCTCTCTCCCTTCCTCTCTGAAATCAATAAAAATATATATATTTTAAAAATAATAGATGCAGATATATATTAATGTTTATAATAGCTTTAGTTATAATGCTAAAAAACAGAAAACAAAAAATCTTGACCCATGCTATTGCCCAACAACAGGAGAATTGTGAATTAAGGAATATAAAATGCTCTAGGGATGCATTAAAATTATATATTTGAATGGTTTTTAGTGCTTATGAGGAAAGAACACTTCATAATATAAAGCCATAAAGACAGAATATATAAGGTAATGTATACAGTGTGACCTCACCTCTGTTAAAAAAGCACACGGAAAGAAACAGGAAAATCTATTAAAATAATAATTAGCTCCAAGAACTGTTGGAATGAATTTATTCATAAAACAAATATTTTTGGAATGCTTATTTTTGGTAAGATTTTTTTATTCTGAATATTATTGTCTCTATAATTTTCATATTTTTGCATATGTTACAATAAGCAACTGAGAAGTGCACTGCATTTAGATTGAGATCTTAGCAACCTTACTTAAATCCTTATCATGTTCCAAACTTTATTCTAAGGTGTTTTCAGTTACACTGTCTCATTCAATGTGTCTCTTATGAAATCAGTTATCAGTTCTATTTGCTGGGAGTATTGTTTCTCTATAGGAGCCATAAGTAAAATCTGTGGAGTGACAGTGTGATTCATTTGTTCATTCATCCAAACATCTATGAATTATTGAAGGGTTAAAAAATTAACCTTTAAGGGAATTTCCTGAAATTGGAAAGGTAAGAAAGATTTTAAATTATCATGGGACAGTAAATAGGTTTTTATAGTAATTAGAATATGTTAATTATTCTTTGCTTTCAGTAAATAAAGAGCTAAATGAATGTTAGCAATTTTGTCAAAGCCATTGTGTGTTAAGAGGTTCTGCTCATGTACAGTAGATCAGTTGCAATCATAAAAATTATTTACATAAATGGTCTTTCTGTGAAATTTTGGACTTATTGTATCCTGTTATTAATGTTTAAATGTTATGAATGTTAAATATATGATCTAAACATTAAATATATTCAGAGTTAGTTTATTTTCTACATTTTCATGTATAGTAATTTTCATTCCATCTGCTGATCAGATGGAGTGAAAGATTATAAAATTTTCAGGCCAAAGGATCTTCAGGCAAGTCTGTGGCCCCCTGCAACCTCAGCTCACCAGAGAACATTGTTTGGGAAAGTCGTGCCTCCAAGTCTCAGATGTGGACAACTTCCACAAGAAAGAGATATAGGCAGAGATTTCCAGGCCAAATTCTGCCAGTAGAGATGGAAAAGTGGCCTTCAGGGCCAGCAGGAGATAGTAATTTTTAAAAAATATATTTTTAATTGATTTCAGAGAGGAAGGGAGAGATAGGAACATCAATGTTGAGAATCGTTGATCAGCTGCCTCCTTCATGCCCCCTACTGGGGATGGAGCCCGAAATCCGGGCATGTGCCCTTGACTAAATCGAACCTGGGACCCTTCAGTCTGCAAGCTGATGCTCTATCCACAGAGCCAAACCAGCGAGGGTGAGACAACAATTTTAAAAAATATATATTTTTATTGATTTCAGAGAGGGAGAGAAAGATAGAAACATCAATGATGAGAGAGAATCATTGATTGGCTACTTTCTGCACACTCCCTACTGGGGATTGAGCCCACAACCTGGGCATGTGCCCTGTCGGGAATCAGACTGTGAGCTCATGGTTCATAGGTGGACACTCAACCACTGAGCCACACTGGCTGGGCTATAATTGTTTTTTAAATATATTTTTATTAATTTCAGAGAGGAAGGGAGAGAGATAGAAACATTATTGCTGAGAATCATTGATCGGCTGCCTCCTACACAACCCCCACTAGGGATGGAGCCTGCAACCCAGGTATGTACCTTGACCTGGAATTGGACTGGTGACCTCCTGGTTCATAGGTTGATGCTCAACTACTGAACCATGCCAGCCAGGCTGGAGACGGTAGTCTTGACTATAAGGCTGACTGAGCCCGTATACACAGGTATTGATTGGGCGATGGTAAAAAGAGCCAACAGACACTTGAGAAATTTTCTTTCATTTTTATTATAATTCTCCCCTTTTTTATTATGACTTAGAATTTTTGTTTTAGATTCATTGGAATAATTGTTTTAGATTTTGTATCATATATCACTCTCATGATTCTCTATGTAAAGAGAATATAATGAGTTCCCCAGAAGCCATTCATGCCCTCTTCTTTTTCCCTTACAGCCGTGGTGGGCAAACCGTGGCTCGCGAGCCACATGCGGCTCTTTGGTCCCTTGAGTGTGGCTCTTCCACAAAATACCACCTGCGGGCACGCACATACAGTGCGATTGAAACTTCGTGGACCATGCGCAGAAGTCAGTGTTTTGTGGAAGAGCCACACTCAAGGGGCCAAAGAGCCACATGTGGCTCACGAGCCAAAGTTTGCCAAGCCGCAGTTTGCCGACCACTGCCATAATCTGTTTTTATGATACTAATTTCCTTGCTTTTCTGTATAGTTTTACCAAGTACATTTGCATCTACAAACACAGAAATCTATCTTTTCCACCCCTTTTTGTATCACAGTGGTCTCTGAATTGGACTACAAGTGCCTGGACCCCATTCCCTTGGGCGATAAGGGAAGAGGAGGGACAGTCACAGGTAGATTGTAATTGCGTATGGTCGCAGTGAAATCAAGCACCTTTGGAGTTGCCGGGGCATTTATAGTTCCTTCCAGGTCATTGATTTATGGTATGAGCTCTTCCTAGACTTGAGATAAAGAGCTGGTCAGTCAACTCCTGGTTGGAAGCCAGAACTACACAGTGGAATAGGCCACTACTTTGGCTTCTGATGGGGTTGCCAATAGTAACTGTGGAAGACTGTTTCTATGGAGGGTCACAAGGCAGGCAGCTTTGTGCTGCCATGCCCTGTGGTAGTTTTGAAAAGGCCAGAGGAGAAGCACTGCACACTTCTTACTCTCCCCACCTAATGCAAAGCAAGAAGATGACAGTTGTTGCCTGTCTAAACCCAGAACTTACTGTGTCCAGAAAACTTAAAAATTATTATATCTGCCATTTACTGAATGCCAAACACCATTAAATTCTGTTATGTTTCAAAAATATGTTTGCTATTGGAAGTTGAGAGGATAGGGGATAGTCTGTTAGTTCTGCGATTCTCAATATCACCCTTCTATTGATGCCAGGGAACTGGGAATTCTATTCTCCCAGCTGCATTTGCAATGCTTACCACTAGAGGGAGAGAGCAGACCATGGAGAGCAGCAGCAGGTCGGCTAAGGAACTCCTTAGCCACTTCACTCTCTTCATTGGCAGCTGATAATAGACTGAGCATGAAACTGGGGAGCCCATCTATAATAATAAAAGCATAATATGTTAATTAGACTGGACGTCCTTCCGAAGCTGGGGCTGCAAGGGAAGCCTGGGTCCCGGTGCCGGCAGCTGGGGGGAGGAAGGCCTACTCTTGCACAAATTTCATGCATCTGGCCTCTAATTGTTAATAAAAACAGATGTTTTGTTACCTAGGAGAGATTATTTTACAATCTCAGTAAAGAGAAGAGTCAAGTTGTGGAAGGTTGAAGTGAGAAAGGCTCACATTCTTATAGTAATTCTAGATTTGAATTTCACCTCCATTGACATTTTAGACCATATGATTCGTGGTTCCTGGGTATGGTGCTGTGCATTGTAAGATATTTAGCAGCATGCCTGGCCCAGAGGAATGACCTAGTAGATACCAGTAGCGCTTTTCAGAAAAAATAGGGTATGGAACCATCCCACCCAGGGATGAACTTGGTCTTGAGGGTTTTTATCTGGAGTTCTCAGGTGTTGATCTCAATAGAATATTCATCAGCTACCCAGGTATGTTCCCTCTAATGATTGGTGGGCCCCAGAGCAAGGGGGTCATTAGTTATCATAGCTGATCCTGATGTCAGCCATGGGGTCACTCTCTCCTGCCCTGCTGCTTTTCTGGACCTGGAGCTGAAATACAACTGAGGCCTAGATATTATCTCTAGGGCTTAATGCAAGGGTGAGTATGGGGGTTGTACAAGGCTATTGTTCCGCCCCCTTTATTCCTCCTCTACTGCATGGCTGGGACATACCTGGGGAGGAAGGGTCCGAACCACATGACCATCTGTATGAAAGGTCAGGGGTTTACACTGCATGACCAGCAATATGCTCGGGGAAGAAGGGAAGGGTCACCCTGAGGGCGAGGTCCCACCCTACAATTGTCTGCTAGGCACCCAGGGCTTTCTGCGCTGCCGACCTTCACATTGTTCCTCCTCTGCTCATACCTAGCTGCCTACTATAGCAGCACCATGCCCAAGGCTTCATAAGAGGCTCTGAAATTAGAGAAGGGAAAGAGGAGGAAAAACCTGCAGTTTTTATCTTCATCTCCATTCTTGGACACTAATGAAGAGAAGTAAGACACAAAATTGGGAGATAAACCTGTAGCTTCAGCCTGGCCGTCCTGGCTCAGTGGTTGAGTGGCAACCTTGTTAGGTTCATTCCTGCACTTCATTATGCCCTGCTGGGGGCTCTTGCTCCCCCCAGCGATTTTCCTATTATTCTCATTGTAGGTTTCATGATTAACGGCCTTTAGTTTCCAGTGAACCGCCTACACCTGGCCCCCACCTGCACCTGGTCCCACTGGTTACTCTGACCTTTACAAGAGACCTAAATATCTCACTTTCCCTACTCTGCCCTGGTGATGCCATTTTGGCCTTCACTTTTCTGCTAGCATATGTAACAATCTATAATAATAAAAGCGTAATATGCTAATTAGAGTGGACGTCCTTCCGGACAACCTTCTGGACAAAGCCAGGCCTGCAAGGGAAGCCCGGGTCCCAGGTACCAGAGGGAAGCCAATGCCGGCAGCCAGAGGAAGGAAGGCCTACTATTACACAAATTGCATGCATCGGACTTCTAGTAAATTTATAATTCTTTATCCCTTTTGGCCTCATGCGTTCCTCCTTCGGCGATCCTAACAGACCTATGAACCAGGAGATCACAGTTCAATTCCTGGTCAGGACACATGCCTGGGTTGCAGGCTTGATCCCCAGTGTGGTGCATGCAGGAGTCAGCTGATCAATTATTCTCACTCAACATTAGTGTTTCTCTCTCCCTCTCCCTTCCTCTCTGAAATCAATAAAAATATATTAAAAAAACAAAACAAAACAAAAAACTGTAGCTTCAACAAAAAGATTAAACTGTCAATCCTAAATGAATGAAGAAAAGAAACTAATATATTGAGCATCTCCATGAGTATATAGTCGTAATTATATCAAGTATAAAGATAAGAAACCTTAGGAACAAGAATTCAGTCACGTGGCCAAGGTCACACAACTACCTGACTAGACATTCCTGTGTGTGCAACAGGCTTCGCAGGAAGCGCTAACTGTGAACACGAGGCTAGACAGGAGTACAGCATCTGAAAATAACTGCGGGGAAAAAAAAAAGGAAGAGAGGCAGGCATGATAGAGAACTAGAGATAAGAGAGAACATGAGAAAGGAGCAATAAAGATATGCTTTAAAAGCACTGGGTTGATTATAAATTATTCTCTCCACTGAGATACTTAAATGTACAAGTGTTATATCTCTCAATATATAATGGGAAAAAACTAGTAGTTTAAAATTTTATGTTTACACACTGTTAACCTAAAAATAAAAAAGCCAAAGTGAGAGGCAACAGCTTTTTTTTTTTAATTAAAAAAAAATAGCTATTAGAAAGCACTGTTTTAGGCAGAGACCAAAATAGTGTCCAGATTAGGAGGTCAAGGCAAGGGGTATTTCTGAGAAACGGACGGGGAATAATGACGTGAACAGAAGGAAGGACAGTCTATGGGTGTTAATAAGCTAAGAAAGGATTTTCTATAGGTGCAGATAAGCTAACGCAGTGATGCTAATTCTAAAGAATGTCGTACATTTTCAGTCAGGTAGTCATAATGTCTGCTTTCCCGGGAGCTTTGCAAACAGTTTTTGAGATACAGTGCTGCTTTAGGCCCAGTCTAATGGTATTTTGCCCGGTTTTACTATTACAAAAGTTTGAGGAGTAAATCTTGCAAGGCAGTTCCTCTGGGATGGCAGCTCCAACTCCATTTCAAAGTGGCTCCATTGATTATTGTTTTTATAACATATATATATGTCTTTGTTTTACATAGGCTTACATTATGAAGTAAAATTCAACCAAAAGAAGACCTTGAAAAGAATAGTCATAACACTTCATAACCATGTAAATGCCTTTTAAAAATTTAGCATCTAAAATGCTTTAAAGAATATTCCCAATAAAATATTTACATTTCAAGTCTAATAAAATCCTTTATTTTTCTTAACATAATACATGTTTTTGAATTATTTTGAAATGCTCTCATCCATATGTATAATAATGATAAATAATTGATTTCCTAAAACACATTTTCCCACTGTGGGTTAGCATTGCTAAATTAGACTTGGCTCTGAAATGCAATGGGAGCTATTGCATTTCAGACACTCAGAGGAAATTTTCTGCCCATGCGTGGTAGATAAACATACATTATGCTATTTGCACATATTGTATTTCTTCTCTCTCCCCCTTGGGAAAACAAAGCCTATAAATTATATTTATGCTGTTAGCAATGGAGTCTTTGTGTAGTGAACCTTATAGAGCATCAGGTGTTTTTCTTCTTGGGTCCTTAAACCGAAACTTAATTGTCCCATGTCACATCTGCTCACATCAATCACGTTACATTATTTTCTTTACAATGTGTTCTTTGAGGTGATATGATTGATGTGACTAAATGTGATGGATCAAAAAGTTCTGTCAGGCACTACAGAAATTTCAAAATCCTGGGCTCACAGGCCAAGGAATCTCTATCTATGTGTAATTTGGCATGGAGTTGAATTGAGAAGGGCAATACAGTTCACCAGATTAAGAATATTTGACAGTGATTTTTGACATACTACTTTTCGATGATAAAGAAAAACTGTGAGTAATTTGCTAGGGCAGGCTTAAGGTTAGGGAGTCATTGCCCTGTTGTAAATCAGAAGGAATCCATGTGGAAAGGGATTTGCAATCGGAAAACTTGGTTTTGAATACCAGCTCCTCATGTTCCAGTTGCAGGACCTTGGAGAATCACTTTAATTCTCTGAACCACAGTTTCTCATCCTGTATCATCTATCACACAGAGTATTGTGAGAATGACAGGAAAAAATATATCTGACAGAGGGTTATAAATTGCAAAGTATTATAGCAAGACCCCACAGTCTTGTTGAGGGCCTGCACTGAATATGAATCAAATTATTTTAAAAGACACAGAAAGAGTAATGGTTAAATAATTTGTTCTTTATAAAATATAAAAAATATATATATTTCTATTGATTTCAGAGGGGAAAGGAGAGGGAGAGAGATAGAAACATCAATGATGAGAGAGAATCATTGATCAGCTGCCTCCTGCGTGCCCCACACTGGGGATTGAGTCCGCAACCTGAGCATGTGCCCTGACTGGAAATCAAACTGTGACCTTCTAGTTCATAGGTCAACACTCAACCCCTGAGCCATGCTGGTGGGGCAAACAGGAAACATCAATATTGTTAAAGAAGCTGCTCAAGATAGGGAAGGAAGAAAATAAATAATCTGATTCCCCTCCCTTTCTCTCCTCTAAATTGTGAGCAGTGGCGATAATCATAATTTGCTGCTATGGTCCAAATGTTTCTGTTCCCCCATCAATCCTACGTTGAAATCCAAATGCCCCATGTGGTGGGTTTAGGAGGTGTGGGGCCTCTGAGAGGTTATTAGGTCGGGAGAGTGGAGCCCTTATGAATGAGATGAATGCCCGTATAAAAGAGGTCAGAGAGAGTGCCCTTGTTCCTGCTGCTACGTGAGGATGGCCAGAAGCCTGTTACCAGAAGAGGACCCGCATCCCGACCAGGCTGGCACACTGATCTCGGACTTTCAGCCTCTAGAACTCTGAGGCATAAATTTCTTTTTGTTTATAAGCCACCCAGGGTGTGGTATCTTGCTATAGCAGCCTGAACCGACTAAGACACATGCTAACTAGAAACCTGGGAAAGTCAGTTTTCAGGGGCCATCCTTCCTGAAACACAGAGGAGACTGGCAGAGAAGAGCAAGCAGGACCAGGACTGACAGAAAACATTTTTCTAAAATTCCTCTCGGGATTTTCAGGTGCACCAGGAGCTCCATTTCATCTCTTGGAAGCAAGCTCCCCTGGAGAGTTCTTAGGCCTCTGGTCGGCTCTACCGAGATTAAATACCCACTGGCTCTCGGACCCTGCATCACACTTCACCTGAGGATTCCCCTTCTCTCTCTCTCCTGGGCTGGATTTTCTATTTCCCATGACCTGCATATTTGTCTTTCCAGTGCTATTGTTGAAATACACTGTTCAGTAGTTTCCTGAGAAATGGCCCCTATATTTTGAAGCCTTTTATGGTAGAAATATCTAAATATCTTTATTCTATTCTTATGTCTGCTTGATAGTTTGACTACGCATGGAATGCTAGGTAATAATTCTATATCTACCCTATTACATGATAAGTAATAGTTTTTCTTAATTGTGAAGGCATTCCAATGCCTCTCTCTTCCACTGACTATCAAGAAGTTTAAAGCCATTCTTTTTCTCAGGTCTCTCTCTTTCTGTGTTTTTATTTTATTTTATTTTTTTATTTTGGTCTTTGAAATAGGTAATACATATGTGGTAAAAAATTTAGAAGCAATCAAATGCTGAAAAAATCTTCCTCACATTCATCTCCTTCCACCCCCAATGGTTTTCCATCCTCAGAGATGCAAGCACTATTTCTAGCTTCTTATAATGAGACAGCCCAGGGACCTGGGTCTAGGACCCCAAGGACACTGGATAAGAAAAACCAGAGTTGATGCCACCCATCTATTCCTGTTTATTTCTTCAGAGAATATATCCCCAGTTATCCCCACAGTGTACCTGGGATCATTTCTATTTCTGAGTATTTTGGCAATTCTGTTAGTTAAATCAGGTTCCCCCACTTGGCTCTTAGCTTCCCCCTTTGCTACTTTAAGATTAATTTTACTCAGGTCTGCTGAGTCATTTCCGGCTTATCTATTTGTTTTCTAGCCTATAAAATTTTATAGCTGTTATCTTTGCATCTAATCTCCCTTTTGTGAGTTCATGTTCTTAAAAATCCTTTATTATCAACTTAGTGTGGTTTCAAGAGGGAACTAAAATAGATGCATGTGTGCAATGTGTCATCTATGACAGGGAGTCCACACAAATTTATCTATTTGAGAATAAAAGTAATTAGACTGAAAAATTCACATGGTCCATGGTGGGAGTATTCAAATAGAAAGTGGCTTGAGCACATATCCTGGATTTTTTCTTACTCCCTACTTTGCCTATGGAATAAAAAAGAAAAAGAAGATGAATACTATGATGAAAAGTAGAAGAGGTTAAGAGGATACAGGAATGGGTTTTGCTACTTTACATAGAATGAATGGAGAAGGCCTCTCTGGGAGGTCATATTTGATCAGAAACCTGAGAAATGTAGGAGAAGTGGGAAGAGAGTTCCAGGTAGACAGATCAGGGCTATAGGACAAGAGGCGGTTAAATGAGTCCATTCAGGTAAATGACATTGTGAGGTTGGGATGGGACTATTGGTGGATTTGAGTGGGGAGGTTTCTTTTTTTAATATATTTTTATTGATTTCAGAGAGGAAGGGAGAGGGAGAAAGAGAAACTTCAATGATGAGAGAGAATCATTGGTTAGCTGCCTCCTGCACACCCCCTACTGGGGATCTAGCCCACAACCCGGGCATCCTCCTGGGACCCTTCAGTCCTCAGGCCGAAGCTCTATCCATGAAGCCAAACCAGCTAGGGCTGGGGAGGTTTCTTAACGGGATTACTGCCAGTCTGGTCAGTTCCTTCTTGAAGAGGGCTGTGCTTCCCAAGGCCCCATGGACCAAGAAGCAAACAAGCTGAAACCAGCAAATGAACTGCGGGGCTGATTTTTTTCATTGTCTCTGTGGTTGGAAGAGGAATATTGTTTGCATTTGTTGAGACCAGAGAGCAAAGATGCTCTTTCTTCTGATTCAAAAGAAAGGTAATGTCAAAACAAGACAAAGCAAAAACCTGGCTCACCAGAGAAGATAACAAACCAACCAACTGCTGTACCTTCTATCCCTTGCTAGCTTATCCCTGTTTGAAGGAGCCTAAAGACTGACTGAACAGAGGGAGATCAAACACGAGCAAAGAGGAAGTGCTAATCACTTGAGAAGATTCAGGAACCAGAAAGGAGAAGAGCAAGGTAAAACCTGATGGCTAAATGGACTAAAAGTGGTGGAAGAAGCAGAATGAACCTTTAAAAAGAAAGCAATGAAACTTCGAGGGATAAAATTTTAGCACAAAATACTTTCCAGAATTAGGATTTTTTTAAAAAAAATATCTCATTAGATTAACTGAAAAAAGAGACCCCTCCTGAGAAATCAATTAATAGTTTGGAAAGGTAAGTGAAAAAAGTTAAGTCAAAAGAGAAACAAAATAAAACACAAAGAGATCTGGAAATTAGGAGGAAAAGAGAAGAGACTTAGAGGATAGTTTCACGAGTCAGAAACTAGTAAAATTGTAGTTTCAGAAAGAGAAAAAAGAATAAACAGAGAAGTAACAAACAGAAAATAAACTTTCCTCTGCTGACAAAGACTACAGATTTACAGGGCTCACTGTGTCTCCGACAGGATTCATTTGAAAGAGGATGACATGGTAATATTTCTGCAACGCAAGGATAAAGGAAGCTCTTTCCAGAAAGAAAAAGGAGATTAACAACCAGTATCAGACTTCTCATCTGTAATATCAGAAACAAGCGTGCAGCAAAATAATGACAACAGTCTACTGAGAGGAAAGGGTTGTCAGAGAAGAAATCATTCTTCAGAATAGCCCTTTACCCATGCGAGCAAATGAAGGGCATTTTGAGTTTGTAAGGATTCAGAAAGGACGACAATTATATATCCTGTCTAACAAAAGCATTTTAGGAAGAATTCTAGCAAATTATAATTGAATTATAAGAGAGATTTCAAATTAGGAAAAAATATATTACAATAGTGGTATATCAATTAATGGATAAAGGGTTATTTAGAATTTAATAAATCATGTTAATGGCTGTCCACAATGGGTATCACCCCATTGTGGATAAAAACAAAACAAAAACAAAAAACAGTACCTTCCTCTCATCCCATATATCAAACCAAACCCAAGATTGATTTAAGATCTAAATGTTAAGACAAAGACAATAGAAATATTAGACAAAGTTATAGGAGAAAATTTATATAAAATGACTATTAGGACCTTTAAAAGTAAGATACAAAGGAAAAGTAGGCATATTTGTCTACTCATAATTAAAAGCATGTTTTATAGCAAATTATATCCCAAATGAGTTCCAAAGGTAAATGCTTTTTGGGGAAATAGTAGACATAATTAAAATAGTAACTATCATTTAACAAGCACTTGCCAAGAACCAGGCACTGTTCTAAGTGCTTTACATATATCAAATAATTTAATTCTCACAATAAGTATTTGCAGTAGTCATATTATTAACTCTGTGCTATAGTTGGCATAGTGGGATAATCTTCCTAATTAAGAATATCTCCAAACTTGTTAAGAAAAACAACAACAACCAGACAATCCAATAGAAAAAGAAAGCAATGGACACAGACTGAATAGGAAAACAAATGAAAGAACATCCAAATGATAAATAAATACTTCATTCTATTAGTCAAGGAAATGGAAAGTAAAACAATAATGAGATGTCATTTTTATTCATCTAATTGGTAAAACTCTAAAAGAGAGACATCTAGTTTGGTGAGGATATGCATTGTTAATTAGAATACTAATTTCCTAGTTTTTGGAAAGTAAACTTGGAAAACCTATTTAAATTAAAATGCTCATATACTACAAGGAATCTACTTTATAGAAATAAAAGCACAAATGTAGCAGGATATCTGTAAGAGGTATTTACTAAATTAAAGAGAAGGTAAAATCTGGAAACCTTAATAGGATCCATAAAGTTATGGTTAGATAAAACTCTAGTAGTACCATAATATGGAATTTTGTGATGTTATATAGAGAGTTGACACAATATATTTTTTTCTGAAAGGATGTTCATGAGTGATGCAACATGAAGTGATAAATTAAAATCCCTAGTAATGTATATAATTCATTAAAAAACTTTATATATATGTGTGTATATGTCTTTGTGACATGATGAATAGTCTGAAGTAATACAGGGCTATTAGTAATACAGGACAAAGGAGCAAGGTATAACTTTATATTTATATATCTCTGTGTTAGTTCACCAGTCACCTAGAACATGTAATTCTTTTGTCAATGATTCATATATTGCCTGGCTTGTGTAGCTCAGAGGTCAACCTGTGAACCAGGAGGTCATGATTCGATTCCCAGTCAGGGCACATGCCTGGGTTGCAGGTTTGATCCCCAGTGTGGGGCATGCAGAAGGAGCCAATCAATGATTCTCTCTAATCATTGATGTTTCTCTCTATCTCCCTATCCCTTCCTCTCTGAAATCAATAAAAATATATTTTTTAAAAGATTCATATATTATATTAAACACTAGAGGCCGAGTAGGGTTCCTAGGCCTCACTGGCTATCAGGGCCAATCAGGTTCCCCACCTCCCTGCTTCCCCGCCTCCTCCTTCCCTTGCTCCCTCAGCACCCCACCACTGCTGCTAGTTGCCCGCCATGTTCTGTGCTGCTTCCTGGTGGTCAGTGCATGTTATAGCAAGCGATCGAACTTCCGGTCTTCCAGTGGAACTCCTGAAGGGACAATTTACATATTAGCTTTTATTATATAGGATTATTTAAGATTTTAAATTGATCTTTTGGTAAAAACACTTTAAAAATACATCAAATCAGAGAAGGCTGCCTGTGCTTGCAAAAAGACCATAAATTCAATTAGACACACAGTGAGATGTGTCCTTTTTTTCTAATACACTTTATTTTTTAGAAAAGTTTTAGAGTTACAGAAAAATTGAAATAATTGTATAGAGGACTACCAGATATTCCCAAGTTTCCCCTATTATTAACATCTTACTTAAGTGTGGTACATTTATTACATTTAAGGAACCAATATTGATACATTACCATATTAACCAAAGTCTATAGAAATACGTAAAGATTTCATTTGAATTTTCTTTCTTTTTACCAAATATCCTTCTATTATTCCAGGGTCTCATTCAGGATACCACATTATATTTAGTTATCACATTTCCCTAAGCTTTTCTTGGCGGTGACACATTCTCAGACTTGTTTTTGATGGCCCTGACAGTTTTGAAGAGTATTGGTTAGGTATTTTGTAGAATGTCCCTCAATTATGGTTTTCCTGATATTTTTCTCACTATTAGAATGGCTTTGTGAGTTCTGAGAGGAAGGCTCAGAGGTAAAATGCTCTTTTCATACCATGGTATCAAAGATACATGCTGTCAACATGACTTAAACTATTGATGTTGAACTTGGTTACCTGGCTGAGGTAGTGTTTGCCAGGTTTCTCCACTGTAAAATTATCTTTTCTTTCTCTCTTTCCATATGGTAATTTTGGAAGGAAGTCATTGCACTTAGCTCACCTGTAAGGAGTGGGAGTTATGCTCTAACTGAAGGGCTGAGTGTCCACATAAATTACAGATGTTCTTCGATTTATGATTGGCATTAAGTCCTGATAAACCCAATCATAAGTTGAAAATATTGTAAGTAACAATATGCTATAGAGTCTTGGTTGTTACCTTCGTGATCATGTGGCTGACTGAGAGCTGAGGCTTGCTGTCCCTGCTCAGTATCACTAGAGAGTATCCTGCCACATATCCCTAACCTGGGAAAATACCAAAATTCTAAATTCTGAATTCTAAATATGGTTTCTACTGAATGTGTATTGCTTTCTCTTCATCATAAACTTGGAAAGTCTTATGTAAAACCATCATAAGTCAAGGACCTTCTGTATTTGGAATTCTTCTTTGTGATAGATTATCTCTTCTCCCTCATTTATTGTATCATTAATTTATATTAGTACAAACTCATAGGGATTAATTTTATGCTTGGTTGTAGGTCAATACTACTTTATTTTATTTTTTTTTAAATATATTTTATTGATTTTTCACACAGAGGAAGGGAGAGGGATAGAGAGTTAGAAATATGGATGAGAGAGAAACATCAATCAGCTGCCTTCTGCACACTCCCCACTGGGGATGTGCTCGCAACCAAGGTACATGCCCTTGACCAGAATCGAACCCGGGACCCTTCAGTCCGCAGGCCAACGCTCTATCCACTGAGCCAAACCAGTCAGGGCGGTCAATACTACTTTAAATTGTGACATATTTAGTCATTGGGGTTCGCTTCCTTGTCCCTTTGACATATCTCCATCATTATAAGGCTTTGTTTTATTTTGAGCACTTCCTTCCTTTCTGACATTACAAGATGATCCAGGCATGTCATATATTGCCTAGGCCAGTCCTAGAATTAGCCATTTATCCAAGGATCACTTGTTCCTTTTACTGGAGAATGATCTTAGAAGCCAGATTTGAATACTAGGTATGCTCTGTTCTTTTGGGGTTTCATTGTCTTTAGGCCCTCTCCACTGATACAACAAGAAAATACATATGTGTATACTAACCCATGTTAGTATTCTTATATGTAACCATCTGTATCTATATTAAGCTAAACCTGAAATCATACTGATGTCTCCAACTTTAATCCATAACCACATGAATCATTCTAGCCTGCTCTACTTGTTTATCTGTAAAACTCACTCTAACAGTGAGACACCTGGCTCCACCATCTACTCACTTAGTTTATGAATTCCAACATACCTGGATACAGTCAAAAGTTAGGTGGTTTCTATATAGTTCTAGTACTTGTCAAAAAGAGACACTTCCCCACTTGGGGTTAGTCTACTTGTTGAAATTGTTATATCACAAAGAGGAAGATAATAAGTCTTCAAGACAGAGGCATCAGCCAGAACCCTTTCATTGTCCCTTTATTGGATCTCATGGGTGACAAGCAATGTCCAATACCACCTGTACTCTTCCTGCCCTCTGCTTGAAGGCGGGCTCCTTTAATTTTCCAAATGGTTTGGAGTTCCAGAGATGGGAGTAATGACAAAGAGCTTGCTCAACACCTACAGTGGAGCTTCTATCAACAGGACTGGGTTAATGTCAGAAGGGGTGAAAGTGCCCCAATCTCTTTTATTACTCTCTTCAAGGAAGAAGTTGTGGGCCCATGGTAAGACCCACTCATAATCCTCAGGCCTCATCTGGGGCACTGAGGGCGAGTTTCTCCTTATCCTCATACGAACAGAAAAAACAAGACTGATGACTAAACACAATTGCTTTGAGCTGAGGTTTACACATGGCAAGAAACTCTCTTCTCCAGCAGAGATAGCTGCTTATTTTCTAGGACAGAGCCATGGATCCTGACAGTTCTTTGAGTAGGAACCGCAGACAAAAATTATAGTCTGTTAATCTCACCTAATTCCCATGAAGAGAAAAAGACATTATTACATGGTGTGGCAGAAATGTCAAGTTTCCCAAATGAGATCTTCCTGGGGGGTCTCTCTTAGGATATTCATTTCTTCGCAATAGAAAGATCACTCACAAAACAGCACAAAATATGTTCAGAGTCAACTGAACAGCTTTGCAGATGAACTCATCTACAAATTAAGAAGGTTTTAGGTTTTACATTCCACATTTAGGGAGTCCTGTGGAACAGCAGAATAGGATGGTTTGGAAATCAGCCTAGTCTAGGTGAGTCTGGGAATCCTTCTTAGAATGTTACTAATGCTCTCACCATTCTCAAAATAGTCCCTTAAGTACTGTTTTTCCATGAGAAAGTCATTTTCTAGACAATTCCCTATAAAAGTGGCAATTTTATTTCAATAACTACAGAGATGATCGGTAAAGCCTCAGTATAGTTCATCCTCAGAGAACTATCTTTTGAGATGGTGAAGAAAAGGTCACTCCACAGCTATCACGATTGTTACCATGGTGATCACTGGATATGTTTGTCCATAGATTGACCCTTTTGGTGCTTTGCTAGGACCATTTCCACATTTCTGTTACATGCATTGCTCTCTAAAGTGACCGTGAATTTTAACTGATATCTGTGTCCTCAGGTTCACACCCATCAGCTCTATTATGCCCCAAAAGCAACAATGGAGAAATCTGATATAACTTTCTCAGGAAGCAACCCACATTCAACAATAGGATTTATATCTATTAGTTTTGCCAAATATAGACATACCATTTCCCCCCCTCACTTAAGAAAAAAAGTGCAGAAAAAAAGTGACTTGCTATTTTTTCTCCAATAGGTCACACCAAGATCTTTGTGTGCATTACTCAGTAGTGGTGACAATGGCAGCTCTAGCTGGAAAGCAAAGTGAGTAGATGAATTGGAGTAAATGAAATGCAGTTAAAAGTATATTATTTGTATCATTGAGAGTAGGACTGTTTTGAGATTCACATTAAGAAATTTTATTTCCTTATATATGCTTTGTTATTAATTATGAAATGCCTTTGCATTCCAATATTTTTTGTATTTGGGCAAGTACCAGTAATAAAATGTTTTATAGTTTATAAATTAGTTATAAGCTTTGTTTGAAGGATAGTATAATGCAGAAGTTAAGAAGGCACCTTCTAAACCAGACTGCCTGATATTGTTCTTTTTAAAAAATGTATTGTTTTACATTTAAAAAAAATATATTTTTATTGATTTCAGAGAGGAAGGGGGAGGGAGATAGAAACATGAACGATGAGAGAGAATTATTGATCAGCTGCCTCCTGCAGGCCCCTCACTGGGGATTTAGCCTGCAACCCGGGCATGCGCTATTGACTGGAGTCAAACCCGAGACTCTTCAGTCCGCTGATGCTCTATCCACTGAGCCAAACCAGCTAGCGCCAGACTATTTGGTTTTGAATACAGTGCCACTATCTACCAGCTGGGTTGTGTGACCTTGAACATTTTATTTATCTTTTTCCTGCCTCTGTGTATTTTTCAGTGTATAGATTTTTCATCTCCTTGGTTAACTTTATTCCTAAGTATCTTATTGTTTTCGATGCTATTGTGAATAGGATTGTTTTCTTTACACTTTTTTCAGGTGTTTCATTATTAATGTACAGAAACACATTTCTGTATGTTGATTTTGTATCCCACAACTTTACTAAATTCATTTATTAGTTTTAACAGGGTTTTTTTTGGGGGGGGGGGTAATATGGAGTCTTTAGGATTTTATCTTAATAAGAACATATAATCTGCAAACAAAGATAATTTACTTCTTCCTTTCCAGTTTGAGTGCCTTCTATTGTTTTCCTGCCTGGCTGCTCTGGCTAGGATTTCCAGCACGATGTTGAATAGGAGAGGTGAGAGTAAGCACGAGAGCCCATTAGAACAAACCAGTGACAGAAGACAGGGCCTGTTCCAGACCCACAAACAGCGGCGAGGGCGCTGGCTGTCAGCCTACGTCTGAGTAGGTAAACCCTCACATACAGTTTCCACACTTGAACAGACCAAATTCTGTTATCTCCTCTCAACATTCTCTTTGTCCTTGAGGGTTTATATCTTTTGTATTTCTTTATCATCATTTTAGTGAAGTTTCTGTACAGAGTAGAAATAAATGCATATGTTCAAGTTGCCATATCTAACAGGCCAAATAAATTTTACATCATAAAAATCCAGTAATAGAGACAGACTCATAGATAAGAGAGCAGGCTGACAGCTTGGCAGGGTGGGGGGTGGGGTGGGGGGGCTGAAGGGATTGAGCAAAAAAGAAAAAAAAAGGAGAAAGAACTCATAGACACAGACAATAGTATGGTGATTGAGGTGGGGAGGGGGTGGGTGCTGGAGGAGGCGGAAGGTATGGGGAAATAAATGGGGGTGAAAAAAAATAAAGTGGTGAAAAAATTCAATAAGATGCTTCTTGTCGTGTGTTTCTGGTTATAACAAAGATATATTATACAGGTGACCTTGCTTAATGGCAAAATAAGTCTTTTGAAATGGTAAGTGCTTTAAAAATTACTCAGATCTTACGGTTGGTAGTCTAACAGTACTTCTGACATTTTACTAGAATTTTATAATTCACTAGAATATTTTATAATTCACTAGAATGGGCTATGTTAGTAATTTTTTAAATCTGTATTAGGAAAAAATTTACAGAAAAGATTAATCACCAAATTCTATTAAATATATTTCTTTTTCCAATTCAAAGTGTATTTTAGTGCCTTTCTATCTTCAAAATGCATTATCCTCGTGTTCATGGTTAGTACCAACAGGAAAAGTATCTGGAAAAGAAAAGAATATGAACAGTTTTACTGTCGTGAAACTTAATATCAATACATTTGAAAACTGCAACTAAAAATATTGAATATCATAAGATATTTTAAACTTACCTATGAAAACACTGTCCTGAAAAACAGATTTCAAAAGTAACATAGGGATACGGGCAGCTGAAGAATTTAAGTTACACAATTACAACTTAGCTTAGATAATATAAACACATATGCCAAGATTAAAAGTAAAAGAAAAGTTTTTATATGGATATATAATTGATGAACTGAAAGATCTCCTCAGCACAGGTTCTTAGGACTAGAGGGAATCATTCAAAATGATATGTAGCACCCTGTCTAATTATTTGTATACATGTCTCCTTTACATGTGACATGTTTCTCCCACCAGACTGTGAGCTATTGAGGACAGCAGTCCTGTCTTACCTATCTTATTGTTCGCTGGGCCTAGCATGTCATGTAGCAAAGTGTCTAGCACATAACATATGTTTGATATATGTTTGATTAGTAGATGGCTAGAGAGAGATTTTGTAGAGATGATCAGTGACTCCAGAAGAGGAAACAGAATACATCTGCTTCCACTCCTTTCCTTTTGAGTTTTAACTTCAGCCTCGTGGTACAGCATGCATGCATTCTATTCTGCTCTCCGCCTGCCACTGTGCGGGTAGCCTGCTGTTTTACAGCTATGCTATAGGGTGAGTAAAGGCCAATTTAGTGGTGAAGTATTAGCAGGCCTGTTGTGCTCGATACATCACTCACATTCTTCAATTAAACTTTTAATGAAGTAGATATTTTATCTCCAGCTGTCTGACTTCTTTGTTTACCTCTCGGTTACTTCTGACCTTGAGTGAGAAAGAGGAGTGCTATTTATTGGTCTCCCATGTACTCCCAGCTTTTAAAAGGGCATTGTTTATAAAATGAAAGTACAAATATATGTTCATGAAAATCAAGTAGTGCAGTAGAGCGTATTACAAAAAGCAAGAGCCTCATTGATGCCCCAACCCCATCGCAGTTTCAAGTTCTCAGAAGAAATCATATTCAAATGTTTGTTTTCACTTTCTTGTTAGTTTTCTTAGTAGGTCAATATATTACAACTATGCCATTATTTACCAATCTATCAACTTTAGATGTAATCCATTGGCTTTCTTTTATAGTGAGTGAGGGCTTAGTGTACTTATACTATCCCTGCACTAAGATTTTTTAAGGTCCAGAATTATATGTACTAATATTGCAATTATGGTAGAAGAAATTTTCACTTATAGCTGTGTTATGTGTGTGTGTGTGTGTGTGTGTATTGCCTAATACACGATCATGCATTGCACATTATAGACATTCGATAAGTACATATTGAGTGAATCTATATAATCTACATTCAAATTTTTCTATTTAAAATGTGGATATTTCCCCTATGAATGCTGTTAAAAATTCACAGGAAACATTTTTTAAAATGGCTGACATTAATAGCATATGGCTGTACTATAATTTATTTAACCTTCAACACATTATGAAATATTTAGGAGGTTTTCCAATTTTTTAAAGTTACAAATAACTTGTCTGTAAACATTCTTATAATAAATCCATCAACTGCATCTCTGAACCTTGGAGTAGATTCCTAGAAATAGAATTACTGAGTCAAAAGTTCTTGATAACATATTGCCGATTTCCTTTCCAGGAAGACTTTGCTTATTTGTACTCCTAAAAACACTGTAAAAGAGTAATTATTTCATTAACTATTATTCAACCCTAAATATATTTATGCTCGAAAACTTGGCTAATTTTGTACAGTTAAAATGGTTACAATGTTTTATTTTTTATTATTTTTTATATATTTTTTATTGATTTCAGAGAAGAAGGGAGAGGGAGAGATAGAAACATCAATGCTGAGAGAGAATTATTGATTGGCTGCCTCCTGCACACCCCCTACTGGGGATTGAGCCTGCAACCTGGGCATGTGCCCAGATAGGGAATCAAACTGGGGACCTCTTGGTACAAGGTTTGGCACTCAACCACTGAGCCACACCAGCTGGACACATATTGCTGTCACCTTGAGGTGAGATGGTTTTTATAAATTAGAAGGTCTGTGGCAATGTTCATTATACTTATACTAGAGGCCCGATGCACGAAATTTGTGCAAGTGGCCTGGCCCTCGAAACCCTGCCTGCCCCGGCCTGCCCTTGTAGCCCTGGCTTCATCTGAAAGGTCATCTGGAAGGATGTCCGGAAGGTCGTTCAGCTGTCCAGTCTAATTAGCATAGTACGCTTTTATTATTATAGATATTTGATGCTTTATGATTATGTTTTAATCTTGTTCTTTCTTTCCTGTAGTTTACCCCACTTACTTTTTTGCTATTTGACTGCTGTGGTGTGTGATATGTGTGTTTTGTGGGATTAAAAAAAATCCCTGTAGTGGCCTATGATTAGGAGAAGTAAGCAGAGAAGATAGCAAGTCTTTTTCATTGGATTACCAACAAAGAAATTAACCGTGGTAGCAGTAGCAGCTCATTGACTCAAGCTGGGTCGCTTGCTTGTACCTGCTGGCCCGGAGTTTAGAGAAGGAGAATCTTTCTAATGTGGCTCCAGAAATAAGAGACACAATCGATATTTCCCCAAAATTTGCAACAGGGTAGGATCTGGTGCAGAGTATTGATTGCATAATCTTGATAAATAATGGAGCCCCTGCCTGCAGGATAAAGTTTTATTCCTTTCTTACAATGTATAATCTTGGTCTCTAATAATCTAGATGACCATGTTTCTGAGAATCAATGACACAAAGACTCTTTAAACCTGTTTCCCAACTGAACACTAATGTACTTAGGCTAATCAAGGAATGCATGAGCTTTGAAATTTATTACTAGTGTCAAGCTGGACACAAACTGATATGGTTTTGTAACTATTCTGGTTTGAGTTTCAGTTAAACTACATAAATACACCAACTAAGTGTTGAAATTATTTCAAATAATGTTTAGTATATTAAAAAGCACCTTAGCACTTCAAAATTACTGGATGTAGAACTATAAGTAATGCTGTGAAGTAATAAGTTGCACTTTGTTTGGTTTTTATTATTTCTTTCTCATAGGATTGTATGTTTATCTCAAAGAAATACTTTTATTACCAGAGTGGTACCTTTACAGCAGAACTGGCTGACCTTGTTTTCATTCCATTAGTTCAATATTTCTTGGTTTTAAACATGTCTATAAATATGAAATTATATACTGACCACCACAACTAAATAAAAGCAATGTTATGAGTAACCTATGAATTATACAATTTACTGTGTGTTTACCATACCCTAAAATAAATTTTAAAAATAGTTAGTTATAGGTACATACAAGAGATGGGAAACCAAAGTCAAAGGTGAAAGGCTATGACTTATATATAGAGTCTTGCTAGTTGAACGAGTACAAAAATATTCAGTCAGTCAGTTAGTTGTGGGAGTTAAATTGAATTCTTGCTCAGCTGTGTCCATGGATAATCAAGTTTTTACAGATTGACTCTTTCACCTTCAAACCCACACTCCTACTGTGCCTTTCTGTTCTGCAAAGGTTGTGGCACTATCAATGACAATTTTAGACTCCCTTGCAGCTAGTGTTCTGGACCTGAATTAGGTTTTGCAAATTAACTACACTTGCATAGTTTGGAAGGTAAATGTTTTATGCCTTTTCTTGGTTGTGTATGAGCTGGCAAACATGGTCATTGAAATGGGACATTTTCTGGAGCAGCATTCTATACAATTGTCTGCAGCTTCTATGTGTTTGAAACAATTTCAATGAAGATGGTGGCCATATTTCAGTGCCCAATAAACAGCTCTGTGAGATTTTATGGGCATTTGTGCTGATCATAGGGACTTCCAACTTAGGCTTTTATCCCTGAATTTGACTATTGCCTTGTGTTCACACATGCTATAGTTCTATGGTGGCTTACAAGTAGTAGTTCTACTCCCTTATTAGAATACTAGAGGCCCGATGCACAAAAGCATGCATGGGTAGGGTCCCTAGGGCTGGCTGGCGGTCAGGGCTGATCTGTGGGGTGATTGGGGGGGCCCTCGCTGGTACCCGACTTGGCTGGCCTGGCACTGCCTGTTTGCTGGTCCCACCCCCCTGCCGCCTCCCTCTGCAGGGCGACCAGTGGGGCAATGAGGGGGGGCCCGCTGGCACCTGCCTTGGCTGGCCTGTGGGCTGGGGCCAGCTCCTGTGTTGGGCGTCTGGCCCCTGGTGGTCAGTGCGCATCATACCGACAGGTGGTTCCACCGGTCATTCTGCCGTTCGGTCGATTTGAATATTAGGTTTTTATATATAGGATATGTCAGACCTGGGCAAGTTCTGTGAAAATATTCAATTCAAAGTTATAGAAATGGGCAAACATGATAATCATATCCAATGATTTTTAAACATTTCCTCCAAATTCAAGGCCTTTACTGCCCTTGTAAATGTGCTATCTCATTGCAAATCCATGAGTCCTAAGCATCTATGCCCACAGCCTAGTTTTTGTTTCTGATTAAAACAAACACATAAAAATCAACAACTATGTTTTAGGCAACTGACACTTCTACTGTGTTCATACAGTATATGTTTAAAACAAAAACCAGCACCTTGGCAAAAGTCTACCATGCACAGAACAGATATAAAGAAAACCAGCAGGTTAAGCCATCATAACAAATGCATCCTATTAGAAACATCAGGTATTGGATAATAGGATAATATATAATTGACACAATCAGATTTTTTAAGCATTTTTTTTTTTTTTTTTTAACCAAGAAACATGCTGCTAGGGCCGGCAATGACATACATTTTTGCCCCTGGAAGTAATAGCATGGGCATCAGAGTCCATTGATCCTGGCCAACATGTGGAGTCTACCAGATGTTGTTGGAGAGGGAGTGAAATGTAAGACTGGATAAGAGAATTTATTGACACTGAGCCACTTTCCAGGAGCTTGGGATTGCGTTGGCTGTTGTAGCTTGGACATGACTATGATCTGGGGATTTATCCAGATTAAAACCTGGAGGAGGAAAGCACAGTGAGCTTTCCATGAAACGGCTTATGGTGTCACTCGGAAACCCAATGGTGCCCTAATGCTTGCAGGATACATCTCTGATCCCCTAAACCCGCCCAATACGACTCTTTCCGAGGTGGGCCCCTTACTTCTCTAGCCTCCTCACTCCCTCTCTTTGACAACTAACTCCGGTACCAGAATATACTACGCCTTCCCAGGTCCCCATCCTCAGCATGTCCAGATGTTCCCCCTCCTCCCCGCAAGTCTTCTATCGGATGACAAGGTGATTCTGGGTTTCCACAGCACCGGCAGGTTTCTCAGGCCTAACTCTCCACTGCACGGAGCTGTCTTCTCTCCTTTCTCTCTGTCTGTTAGGTTTTGAGGGCGTACTCTTCCTACTTCTCAGCAAGTCCTGCAGTGGTTCTCAACCTTCCTAATGCTGTGACCCTTTAATACAGTTCCTCATGTTGTGGTGACCCCCAACCATAAAATTATTTTCGTTGCTACTTCATAACTGTAATTTTGCTACTGTTATGAATCCTAATGTAAATATCTGATATGCAGGATGTATTTCCATTGTTACAAATTGAACATAATTAAAGCATAGTGATTAATCACAAAAACAATGTGTAATTACGTATGTGTTTTCGGATGGTCTTAGGTGACGCCTGTGAAAGGGTCGTTTGACCCCCAAAGGGGTCGCGACCCACAGGTTGAGAACCGCTGCCTTAGAGGCTTAGCTGTTAAAGGAAAACAGCACTGCAACGTTTCAAGACCGCCCTCTCTTCAATGGAAACTTTACGGGCAACTTTCAGTTTCACTCCTACTGTCTTTCTTCTATTGATCCTTTTCCTTCGCACTCTTTCCCCTCCCCCACCTACAATCCCGAAGGTCAGGAAAGCCAGCGCGACCCGTTCTCCCGGAACTCGGCTGCCCGTCCACCACACTCCCCCCTCCCTCCCGGGGAGCCACGCTGGCGTGCTGACGTCACGCGCAGCGCCGCCGTCCCGCCATCAGGCCCACCGTCAGCGCCTCCCGCGGTTTTTTTTTTTGTGGTTATGTACGGGGCACCTTGAGCTCAGTTGGTACCAAAGACCAGCAGCAACGAGTACCAAAGGCGGGGCCTCGCGGACCCCCGCTTCCCCAAAGCCAGGTGACGGGTTTCCCCCAGCGACGCGCGGGCAGCCAAGGGCCCGCCCCATCGCGTTTCGCGGTCTCCCGGGAAACGGCGCAGCGCGCAGGCCGGGCTGGTGGGGGCGCGCGTGCGCAGTGCGCCGCGTTTGCGCGGACCCGGGGTGATGGGCGTTGGATGCCGACAGGATGGCCCATTTCTCCGGCGAGGACCAGGCGACGCTGCAGGTGATGCTGAGGCAGCTGTTCCAGAGCGTGAAGGAGAAAATCACGGGTGCTCCCTCCCTCGAATGCGCCGAGGAGATCCTCTTACATCTGGAGGAAACTGATGAGAATTTCCACAAGTAAAATTGCTTTTGTTGTCTTTAAGCAAACAAAACAGCTGACCCAGAAAAGTAAAAATGTAGTTGGATTTAAAAAAAAAAGTGCATTTGTTTATTGTTAAAATAGCACCCCAGTTGGAGGTTCATTATTTCATTACCCAAATACCGAAATTAATTGATTTATTCTTTCCTTATTTTCCAAAGCATCTGCTTGCTGTGTTTTTACTGCGCCACCACATTTCCTGATTCTCCATTATTTTCCTCCTCGGCAACACAGTAATTAATGATAAATTGTTCGTGTTCTTTTAGGAGTAATTCTATTATTTCAGAGTATTCCTGTCACTCTAACAGAAAAACATTGAGTTCCAAAGATTCTTGTTCCTTTGCTGATCTGGTATCTCAGTGGCGGCACCAATGATCCATTCCGAGGTCTGCGGGAATACTGAAGTGAGGTGGTTAATGTCCTATATCCCTATGAAATAGCTTAAGTTTCTGTAAAGGGATGAAGCCCATACGCAGATATCTGTTGTGCATGTGAGGAATGTTAAGTGTAGTAGAAGAAGTACGAGTGCTTTGGGTCGGGAAGGAGTAGGGGTAGGAAGTTTAGTGGGAGAGCTACCATCAGGTGAATCTTGTAGGATATTGCTTCTTTATTTTTTTAAAATATATTTTATTGATTTTTTTTACAGAGAGGAAGGGAGAAGGATAGAGAGTTAGAAACATTGATGAGAGAGAAACATAGACCAGCTGCCTCCTGCACAGTCCCTACTGGGGATGTGCCCGCAACCAAGGTACATGCCCTTGACCGGAATCGAACCTGGGACCCTTGAGTCCGCTGGTCGACGCTCTATCCACTGAGCCAGACTGGTTAGGGCAGGATATTGCTTCTTCAGCGACCTGTGTTTTTCTTTTGATTTGAATCATATAATTTAAATTAAGCCATTGAATCGTATACCGCTGGTATCTCCATTTATCAGTGGTAGTGGTATTTTTACTTTAGGTTTGCATTTTATTTTGATCTTACAGAGATGACATTTTAATTGTTTCTTGGGTCCCCTGAAGTTGTCCTTCTTTGAAACTCCTACTCATTTCATATACATGGGCATCAGGGAGCCTGGAGCCCTTTATTTAATATTTTGTGCAACAGTTTGTGTTTGCTTGCAACTTTATGGGGGAAGCATATACGTTTTCACCAGATTCTCAAAGGAGTTTTTAAAAGTGTGGAAAGAGTTTTTGTTAATGTAGAGTTTCTAATTTCATTAGTGTTTCTGGTTATACATGCGGTTGTTTTTTGTATTTTCATGATTTTCTTGTTTATTTCTTCATCAAAGTCACTACTAATAGCTGTTATTGGTTAATTTCTGCTCTTTGTATGTTTTCTTTGAGAGAAACTTTTAAAACTTTTGTAATCAATGATTAGCTCATTAATTTTCAGCTTTCTTTCTTTCTAAATGTAAGCATTTAAGGCTACACAATTGCCTATAAGTATTGCTTTAGCTGTGTCAATTTTAAGATGCCTTTTTTTTTTCAAGCTAAAGATGGATCATTGTGGTTCTTCTCAGCAGGCTAACAACTGTTATAATAGTGTAATTTCTCTTCTTCAGCAAGATTAAATGAGATAATTAAATGCCTGCAGATTAACTTGCATAGTTAATGTTTACTATTTACTGAAGATATTGACTTGAGGCCTACCCAAATTAATCTAGACACACTCAAAGTAAAAGTAAGATTTATAATCCTATCAGTAGTTGAGTAGTTTATAGTGTTAAAAGTATAGATGGTAAAATTCACGTGTTACCTGCACTAACCTGAGATCTGTGCGTTAGGAGGAAGGAATCTCTATGTAGGAGAGGAAAGGGGCAGGAGATACTTGTCTTTGGTATTTTCATAGACTCTTACAGTCTCAGAGTTGGAAGAGATCCTAAAGGTCGATTAATTCAGGTGCTCATACTTTCATTTGTCTCTTTTTTTCACTGACTTAACTCTCTTTGAGCATTAGATGTTCTTGAGTCACTTAGCGATGTATTGCTTCCCAAAGTGTTTCATGCTTCAGAATATCTGTTCTCCCATCTCCACTATCAGAACATTGCTTTCTTAAATCCACCTGCTGTTGTCATGGTATTAGCAAGAAAAATAATCTTTATTAAACAGGCCTACAGGGGAAGCTGGTGTCTCTAGGCTTTTGGCATTTTTGTAAGAAAATGATTGCTAAGATAATTGAGTCCTGCCCAGGCAGTGGTTGAACCAGAGGTCATGGTTTGATTCCTGGTCAGGGCACATGCCCCGTTTAGGGCTCGATCCCCAGGAGGGGGCGTGCAGGAAGCAGCCCATCAGTGATTCTCTTGGGGGGGCGGGGGGGGGGCGGGGGGAGAATTGAGGCGAAGAATTGAGTCTGTAAGTGATGGAATTTCAGGCATTGTAATAAAATGGGAGAAACCACAGGAGAGCCCTATCTGGCGATTTGCCCCAGAGGGCAGTTGCCCTAAACTATCTCTGCTTCCCATAGCCTCTTCCATTTTTCTACTGTAAACTCGTCGCAGTTTCTAAAAAGTTCACGTTTCCCCCCTTTCTCTGAAAGTGGCAGCAAGGATTTGAGGCCTGTGGGTGGGGGGAGAGGTAGGGAAGAGGACATTGCTTTCACTATGTGTGCATGTGTTGTGTAAATTTTTATGCTTGGACTGGCTCCCTATAAAACAGACAGCCCTGGTTTTAATCAGTTGAAGGCTGTTTGAAAAAATACTGATGAATCAAAATATCCTGGGGTCTGGCAGAGGAGGAGTGGCAGAGGCTGGGCCTTGGTGTTTTTGAAAAGCGCTCTAGGTGATTCTGATATGCAGCCGCGAAATACTTGCATTTCACTGATTATTGTATTACAGCCGTCCCCCCTTATCCCAGGAGGATACATTTCAAGACCCCCAGTGGTTTCCTGAAACCTAGGATAGTACCAAACCCTACACATACACTATGTTTTTTTCCTGTTCACACAAACCTTTTCGCTTAAAGCAGCGGTTCTCAACCTGTGGGTCGCGACCCCTTTGGCGGTCGAACGACCCTTTCACAGGGGTCGCCTAAGACCATCCTGCATATCAGATATTTACATTACGATTCATAACAGTAGCAACATTACAGTTATGAAGTAGCAACGAAAATAATTTTATGGGTCACAGCATGAGGAACTGTATTTAAAGGGCCAGAAGGTTGAGAACCACTGGCTTAAAGGAAGCACTTTACAGCTTCTCTTCGGCATATCCAAATTGACAGCATCACTATTCTTGTGCTTTGGAACCATTATGAAGTAAAATAAGGTTTACTTGAACTCAAGACTTTGATACCTCCACAGCTAATCTGATAACTGAGATGGCTAAGTGAGTCATGAGCAGGGAGCCTATAATACAGTGTGGATATGCTGGACAAAGGGATGATTCATGTCTAGAGAGGGATGGAGCAGGAAGGCAAGCAATTTCATCATGCCTCAATTTAAAGCTTATTGGTTCTTATTTATTTCTTGTTTACTTATGGAATTTTTTATTTAATATTTTTAGACAACAGTTGACCATGGGTAATTGACACGGCGGAAGGAGAAACCTCAGATAAGGGAGAACTACTGTGTAATTTTACTTAAGAAAAAAATACTTAACCAAATCTAATGATTGTAACCCTGTACCTGATATTTTTGGTTTGATATGGAAGGAACACAATAATATTTGTTGAATTGGGTTTATTCTTTGTTTTACAGAAGAACCTACCAGTGAATTTAAATTAGTGAACTCTAGTGTGTTTAAGTTAAATTATCTTTGTCATTTGAGAGACCACAAAACTCTCACCTTTTAAAATCATGATATCAATTATAATCATTGCTCTTTATTTTCAGTAAACATATTTCATAAAATAATTACCCACTTTTGGAATTCTTAACCTCTTACGTTTGCTGTATTGTCTGCAAACTGATTTTAATGTTAGCATGAACCTAACAATATGAAGGAAATATATTAGATCGTCTGAGATAGCTCTCTCTGTAAACAGAAAAGAGCTGATAGGTGGAATTTGGGTCAGTTACCTCTTTCAAAATGTACACAAACCTCTTCTAATGATTGGAGCTTAACCTTTTCCTATTTATTCCCTCATAATTGCTGTTACTCTAGCTTGGTTTTCCTCATCAGTTTGAATAATTGTAAAAATCCTTAACAACTGCTTTCCCTCTCCTTTAATGTGCAGTACACATTAAAGATGGGAGCATTCCAAAGCTGTGAAAAGACTCCTAACCCACTAAGGGTGGGATAGGTCCCGAAATTTGCTCTCCCCTTACCTCCCACTGTGTTGTTCAATGATTTGGGAGAGTAATTTAATTCTACTTTAAAGTAAGAAATCTGAATATGTCACAAAGCTTTCTGTGCTAACACTTTTTCTGGATGTGGTTACTGAGTTTGTGATATTCACTGCACTTATTTTTAAAATATTTGTTTCAGCTATGAATTTGTGAAATACCTCAGACAGCATATATGCAACACTTTGGGGTCTATGATTGAAGAAGAAATGGAAAAATGGACATCTGATCAGAATCAGGGTGAGGAATCTGGCTATGACACAGTTGTGCAGCATGTTACTAAAAGAACTCAGGAATCTAAAGAGTGAGTATGCCTACAATAATATTTTAAAGTAATTTTTCTCTCAACAGGGCTCCCTGAAAGCACTCCTAACCAATGCCCCTCCCCTCAGTCTATTTCCCTCATAGCAGCCAGAAGATTCCTTGAAACAGTGAATCAGATGGTGCCACTCTTCCTCATAACACTTTTCAAAGGGTTCTCATCTTCATAGTCAAATCCAGTTTCTTCTGTAGCCTACAAGGCCCACCGTGAGCCTTCTGCTCCCTCTCCTACCTCATTTCTTATCATATCTCCTTTGACATTGCTCTAGCGACACTGGCCTTGTTCTTACTCAAACAAGTGAAGGGATTTGTATTGGCCCTTTTCCTAATTGTGTGACGTACTCCTTCACTTTTCTTTAATAGACTTTATTTTTTAGAGTTGCTTTAGGTTCATAGCAAAATTGAGCAAAAGGTACATATTTCTTTCCCCTATACCCCCGGCTCTTATACATGCATAGACTTTCCCCAGAGAGTGGTACGTTTGTTTTAATTGAGAACCTACATTGATATATCATTATTACTCATAGTTTGTAGATTGCATTAGCATTTGGTGTTGTGCATTCTATGGGGTTTGGACAAATTTATAATGATATATATTTACCATGATAGCATCTTACAGAGTAGTTTCACTGCTCTAAAAATCCTCTGTACTCCACCTAAAACCCCCTCCTCCTCCCAACCTCTGGCAACCACTGGTCCTTTTACAGTCTCCATACTTTTGCCTTTTCCACACTTTCAGATAGTTGAAACCATACAGTATCGGGCCTTTCAGTTTGGCTTCTTTCACTTAATAATATGCATTTAAGTTTCTGTGTCTTTTCATGGTTTGATAACTCATTTCTTTTTAGCACTGAGTAATATTCCATTGTCTGGATGTACCAGTATGACATGTGACACATGTCATGCTGGGGATTAAAAAATATATACATACATAATGTGTATTATATTAATTTGTTTATAATTACATATTATGTAAGTCACATATCTATATATATAAAAGCCTAGGCGACCGGCCGACTGGCCAACTGTTTGACCAATAGCTATGACACGCACTGACCACCAGGGGGCAGACGCTCAATGCAGGAGTTGCCAACCTGCGGTGACTTGTCAGCTGTGGTTCTCGGGTGATGCACCCGGAACCAGAGGGCAGGGAGCCTTATTCCGGGGTGTGTCACCTGAGAACTTCCCTCTCACAATCCAGGATCCCTCGGGGGATGTCCGAGAGCCAGTTTCAGCCTGATCCCTGCCGGCCAGGCCGAGGGACCCTACTGGTGCACAAATTGACTGCAACGACAGTCGCTATGGTGCACACTGACCACCAAGGGGCAGACGCTCAACGCAGGGGCTGCCCCCTGGTGCTCAGTGTGCTCCCACAGCCAACCTCCTGCAGCTGGCGGCCAGCCAACCTTCCGTGGCCTTCCTTCCCACTGGTCCCTCCCCTCGGCTAAGGCTCTGGGCACTGGAGAATCTGGGTCTGGGAAGCCTGTAGGAGGAGAGTGACCCTGATGCAGATTGAGACGGCGTAGCTGCTCGGAGGGGGCAGAAGTGGCAAGCCAGCAACTACAAAGAGGTAAAGTAAGCAGCACCGCCTTCTTACCTCTGCCACCGCACCGCTCGCCCTTCTGTCCCCGTCAACCACTTCTAGCTTGGCCCTGCGCCTTTTCGGGCTCCCAACTGCTAATTGGCTAGCGCTCCTACGGCAGTGTGCCACCATTGGCCAAAGTCAGCTACCTATCATGACTGGGGGTGGAGCCCCGAGAAAATGTGTGGCTGAGGTAGGAGAGAAGACCTCTCTGTCAGCAACTCCGCCCTGGGGAGAGTGAGGTGGCCTCAGTGCGGGCAGCGAAGTAGAGCTGTATTTCCACCTCAGAGCGTAGCTGGTGTTCAGGCCGTCTTGGGGTGCCCTGTCTGTGGTCTTTGCTTGCTGCTACCTCAGCACATCTGCACAACTAGATCAGGCCTGCCGGCCAACCTCCTAAGGTTCACTCCCCTCCCC
>NW_005871105.1:3965978-3969432 GCF_000147115.1 Myotis lucifugus | reverse complement strand
CTCTTCTGCCCTTCCCTCTGAGATTCATCAGTCTATTCCAGGGGTGGGCAAACTTTTTGACTCGAGGGCCACAATGGGTTCTTAAACTGGACCGGAGGGCCGGAACAAAAGCATGGATGGAGTGTTTGTGTGAACTAATATAAATTCAAAGTAAACATCATTACATAAAAGGGTACGGTCTTTTTTTTTTTTAGTTTTATTCATTTCAAACGGGCCGGATCCGGCCCGCGGGCCGTAGTTTGCCCACGGCTGATCTATTCCATGTTTCCAAGTCTGTGCATTGAGTGTCTGCCCCCTGGTGGTCATTGCACATCATAGCTACTGGTCAAACGGTAGAATGGTTGCTTAGGCTTTTATATATATAAATATGTGAAATTTAGAAATTTAAGTGGTTCAGGTCAAATATTCCTCATTTGTAAAATAAAGGGGTGGACTAGATTATTTTATGGTCCCATTTAGCCCTAAAATTTTATTTCTAGTGTATTGCAGATCACAGTCTAATATAAATATGGATGCTTGAGATTTTGCACTTAATAAATGGGGAAATTTATTATAAGTTCTTTTTGAGAGTTTTAGATCCACAGTGGTGGATGGGATCTTAGAAGTTATCCAGTTCAAACTCCTACTAATTTCAGGAATCCCTTTTTCTTTCTTTTTCTTTTTCTTTTTTTTTTTTATAATATATTTTATTGATTTCAGAGAGAGGAAGGGAGAGGGAGGAAGAGATAGGAACATCAATGATGAGAAAAAGTCACTGATCGGTTGCCTCCTGCATGACCCCCACTGGGGATTGAGCCCGCAACCTGGGCATGTGCCCTTGACCAGAATCGAACCCAGGATCCTTCAGTCTGCAGGCCAACACTCTGTCCACTGAGCCAAACCAGCTAGGGCAGGAATCCCTTTTCTAACATCCCTGACAGTGGGTTTTCTAACCTCTTCTGAAAAGAGCCACTGACAGCTTAATTCTTATTTAGGTCTAAATTGTGGTTACAGGTGCTTATAGATAGAAATAATAGGCATGGGATAAGGAAGGAAAGAAAATAGAGGGGGGATAGAGAAAGAGAGAAATAAAACATCGAAGTGTAGAATAGGCTGTGTTTTGGTAGTGTGATATTAACAGATGAGTTGCTAATTACTGGAATTCATCTTGCCTTAGATTTCTGTCCAAGTAACCAGATGAAAAACTTCAAAATACTTGTTTTTGGGTCCCTATTAACTTTTATTACTGTCATGTAAATTCTGTTGTACCAGTAGTTCTTTAAGGAAAACTGACTTAGATTTTTTTCTCTTTAGAATTGTGTTCTTAAAGGGATATTACAGAAAAAATAGTCAGGTAGTTTAATTTAGTTGAATGTTTTCATTTTTGCTAGTAATCTTTTTCTTACTGACACTGCTTTGAATTTAAGATACAAAGAAATGATGCATTCCCTGAAGAACAGCATGATGGTAGTGGTGGAATCTATGATTGACAAGTTTGAAGAAGATGAGATGCGAAGTCGAGAGAGGCAGAGAAAAATCCAAAAGGAGAAAAGCAGGAGTTACTGCACAGACAATTGCTCTGACAGTGACTCCTCATCCAATCAGGTGTGTGGTTTAGTTTTGCATTTATGTCTTGAGATGGTGTTTAATAAACACGAGCTTCAGTGCATGCTTTATTAGCCAGGTTATTTTTCTGCTTTCTAGTTTTAAGATGCAGAAGAAAAAGAAATAATAAAGTAATCTAATAGTAAAGATTTAGTTCATGAAATAACATCTTCTGGCATTACTTGTTCACTGAGTGATTACACTCTGTCTGAGGCATGGAGAAAGGCTAAGGAAAAGTACAGGAAAGAAAAGGACCAAAAGTTCAAGCAGCATCATGGTTATGCCTAGGGCACTATTAGTGCCTTCTTGTTTGTGTTGTTTTATCTTTCAGTATTACTCATCTCACATTTCTGAGTACAAAACATTTTGGCTTTATGTCTTCTGAGTCTTATTATGTTCTACACATTGCAGTTGCTCAGCAAATAATAATAGTTTTCATTTGCACGAAGGTACACTGTTCTGGGACATTCAGCTCCCATTTAAATGCCCTGGGAAACCAAAATTCTCTATTTGCTGCCAAATCAAAATAGATCATCCCTTTCTCTTGTTCTGAATGCCTTTTTTTTTTTTTTTCGTTTTGCTTGGAAGTATATTTAAAAATCATTTATAGAAGTGCTTCTGAAAGTCTACTAAATAAATGACTGTTCTGTCAATTGTGTTACAGAGTTACAAATTTTTTCAAGGAAAATTACAATTGATTTTAGACCAGTTGGATCCAGGGCAACCCAAAGAGGTACGTTTAAAGGATAACTGTCAAGTTCATCTGTATGTGTTTGTATATATGATTAGAATCGGAAGCAGCTGGGCTGTTTCTTTTTGAAGATTGTCTTTATTGTTATGACAATACTAGACAATACTAGACTGATCGGCCTGCTAAACTTCTCAGTCTGGAAATGAAAGGTCAGAGGGAGGGACTTTCTCCTAAGAGAGTAGTCATGGCTTAGAAGAGGGAATTTTTATTTGTAGCTTTAATTTTGAAGAGATGAAGTTATGAGCAGTTTTCCCCCAAACAGTTCCTTCACTGTTGCTTTGTATATGATATTTTAGAAAAAAACTCGTTTAATATTCTCTCTACTTCTGAAAAATGTGAGCAACTTTGACAAATATTCATTGATTAGAAAAAGGATTTTAAAAGCAATCCTATTGAATTGTATCTGTTTATCTTTTAAAAGTTTGTATAAATTACTGTTTATGAAGTATTATTTCATTTGAAAGTCAGGCTGAACTAGAAAATATGATAGGATTTTGAAGTGCCTAAGACTCTTGTGTATTTCTTGCCATTTGGTCTCCACGAATGAATAGTTACAATTTACTCCCACTGATTTTCTAAAAAGTCACAGAATAATCTTTTTCCTCTCAGCATTTTGCATTCTGATTTATTTTTTAGGTTCTTAGTAAATACTATGTATCAAAAGATATTGAAATGGGATTTGAGTTTTATATGATAATAATCTTATTGTGTTTAGTTTAAGTGATTATTTGAAAATCTATACTTGTTCAGAAACCTTATCTACTTTTGGAAGTAGGACATTCCCTCCCTCCCTCCCTCCTCCCTCCCTCCCTCCCTCCCTCCATTCCTTTTTAATCCTCACCTGAGGAGTGAGGATAATTTTCCCATTGATTTTTAGAGAGTGCAAGGGAGAGAGAGAGAGAGAAAAAAAAATCAATGTGAGAGAGACATACCAATTGGTTGCCTCCTGCTCCTGCCCTGACCGGGCCTGGGGATTGAGCCTGCAACCAAGGTACATGCCCTTGACCAGGAATCAGCCCCAGGGCCCTTTTGTCCCTGGGCTGACACAAACTACTGAGAAAAACTGGCCTGGGGAAATACTTTTTATTTTTTATTTTTATTGATTTTAGAGAGAGAAGA
>NW_005871105.1:3956307-3965878 GCF_000147115.1 Myotis lucifugus | reverse complement strand
GGGGGGGAGAGAGAGAGAGAGAGAGAGAGAGAGAGAGAGAGAGAGAGAGAGAGAGATAGATAGGTAAAAGAGAGACATTGATGTGCTGCCTCTTTTACCTGCTCTGTCTTGGGTTGGAACCTGAAACCTGAGCTGGAACCTGAACCTGGGTATATGCCCTGAACAGGAATTGAACCTGTGACCCTTGGGTGCTTGGGACGATTCTCCAACCAACTGGCCAGGTGCAAGTAGCAACTTCTTAATGATATTTTAAAAGTTAGCTGAAAAAGAAAAATGTTTTTGGAAACTCTTCATACTCCTCCCTAAGCCATATCACCAATAAAGTTGTATTGAGGAATTCTTCTTTCTAAAACACATGTGTATTCTGTCTTTTTTCCCTAAAACCTGACTCCCTGATTCAGAGTGCCTGGTTTCCTGAGGTCTCAGCTCTTGTCTCTGATTTATCACTTTTTTTTTTTAAATCTCTAGGCATTGTTTTTTTCAGCTGGGAAACAACCAGGTTTTGAGGGACAGGCTGGAATCAGTGTGTTATACTCACTACTTGGAGAGTGAGTGGGGGAGAAGCTTTGCCACCTTTCATAATTGGAGTAGAGCTATTATTCTCCACTGCTGTCCCTTGGGTCACACTCTTTGAGTGAATTCTGATTGGATTTTGAGAAAAATGATTAGAAGTAAGCTTTCTGTGAAAATACAGAAATTCAATTTTGCATCATGCTGCTGAATGACTTTTTTTTCTACCTCAGTGGTTAGAAGGTCAGAAAATCTGGTGTAGCAGCAAAAAGAAGCATAGATTGTTTTGGGAGAATTTCATATTTCCTGGAATGGGAATGCTTCACCATGAAAGCCTTCAAGCTGTAGGACCAGCCACTCCCACGGGGCAGCCTGTGGGACCAGCCACTGGAAAACCTTGCCCTGGTGATCCAGTTCTGCCTTCACCCTTCCCCCTCTCCCGCTAGGAGACTCCAGGTCACAGGTCTAACACACTTGGTGTTTTTATTTTCGCTTTACAGAAAATAACCCATTTCTTTCTTGGTTTAAAAACATGTAGTTTTAAAAATGAGTTCTTAAGAATATATAATAATAAAAGAGTAATATGCTAATTAGACTGGATGTCCTTCCGGACAACCTTCCGGGTGAAGCCGGGGCTGCGAGCGACGACTGGGTCCCAAGGGCCAGGGGGAAGCCGGTGCTGGCAGCCGGGGGAAGGAAGGCCTACTCTTGCATGAATTTTGTGCATCAGGTCTCTAGTCCTATATAATAAAAGGCCAATATGCAAATTGTCCCCTTGACTGGGAGTTCGACCAGGGGGTGGGGCCGGCCCACCAACTGCCCGCGGCCCCTCCCCCCAGCTGGCTCGATCTGCCCAATCGGGGCAGGCCGGCCAGACCCCACCCGTGCACGAATTCGTGCACCTGGCCTCTAGTTGTTTTATAAAAGGACATCTGATTCTTTTCAGTAGCCTCTTTAAAACAATCATTCAGACTTTGCCTTTCAATATTTGTTAAACATTTGGAGAATTGGTCTTATTCTAGCAGCTGAGTATTAATAAAACTCTTTTAAAAAATTACAGGTCAGATATGAAGCCTTGCATATGCTGTGTTCAGCTCCACCATCTGATGTGCTGAACTGTGAGAACTGGACCACTCTCTGTGAGAAACTGACAGCGTCTCTCTCAGATCCGGATCCTGTGTTTAGTGTAAGGAAACGCTTGTAGAAATATTAAAAATAATTTATTTTCCCTGCCAGAAGCAAATGGAATATGATCATTTTCTTTAACAGTAGTTCAAATGCTCATGAAATTTCAGTTCCAGCTTTTGAATTGTTAAGAGTTTTTAAAGGAATTAACTTACTATTTCATGATTAGATTCAAAGTATGGTCAATATCACCCTACATTGACAAATTATAGTAAACTGGTTTACCTGGTCCATTTTGTTTTATCTTGTAAAGGGATATCCAAGTATGTATCACTGTTTTTGAATTAAGAAAGTGCTTTTAAAAGAATTTTAAAGTGTTTTTGAAAGAATTTGTGGTTTATTAAAATTTGAACTAAAATGATTATTTAGAATTTATTCCAAAGGATTCATAAGGATACTTACGCATTTAAGTGTTATTTAGAGATTGCTTAACTGCTTAAAAAGAGAAGTTAGAAAAGTATAAAGCTAAGAGTTAGAAGATAATTGCGGTGAATCAGAATGCAAATACAGAAAATTCCCCAAATTCTATGAAGTCCATAGAGATAAGTGATTGTAAAAATGATTTGTAAGTTCTCAAGAATACTTAGTGTATGATTAAAAATAAGATGATATTAAAAAGTCCAGTAGTTCTTGGCTATATTTAGTATTTGAATTAAATAAAAATCCTGACTATATCCTAGCATCACATTTGAATACAAATTGGGACTTTTTAGAGAGTCTTTTTCTTCATAATTGTTATGTCAGTGAAGAAAAATTTGGCTTTAAAATAGATACAGCATGTTTTTACAGAATTTTTGAGGCATTAGTGCCAAGTTAAATATTTTTAACTGTTTAATCAATATGTGTTGAATACTTACAGTGTACATCATTCTAGTTTAGGTGCTGGGAACACACTGTGTCTGACTTCATAGAACTTACATTCTCGTAGAGAAGACAGTAAACAAGCAGTTATAAGAAAAATCTCAGTACATTTGAGCCAGGTTGTGGGCCTCAATTCCCAGTAGGGGGTGTGCAGGAGGCAACCAATCAATGATTCTCACTCATCATTGATGTTTCTCTCTCTCTCTCTCTCTCTCTCTCTCTCTCTCTCTCTCTTTCTCTCCCTTCCTCTCTGAAATCAATAAAAAAGCCAATCAATGATTCTCACTCATCATTAATGTTTCTATCTCTTTCTCTCTCCCTCCCTCTCTGATATCAATAAAAATACATTTAAAAAAATCACTCTTCCATCAATGAAGATATAATGTAGGTTGTAAACAATTGGTTTGTTATTTTTATAAGGGGGAGAAAGGTGTTTAATTACTTAATACCTGGATACAGTTTAACCTTACTAACACCAGAAGGTGATGCAGACTTCTGTAAAACAAAAACAAAAACAAACACAAAAAACTCCAAACTCAATGATCCAGGAACTTCAACAGGGAAAAAGGTATTTTAGAGTCACCTTTAATATTTCAAGACTCTCTAACAGGAAATATAATTGTAAATTTTCCTGTGTTTTTCTTTTACTTAACAAGGATAGGTTTCCTATAATTATTTAAAAAATTATATGACAATTTTATAAACACAGTAAGGATCCTAATGGGTCAGTATAAGTGGTTTTATTTGGCCATTATAGATCACTAGAGGCCCGATGCACAAAATTCGTGCAAGAGTAGGCCTTCCTTCCCCTGGCTGCAGTACCACTTTCCTCTGGCACCCAGGACCCGGGCTTCCCTTACAGCCCCGGCTTTGCCTAGAAGATTGTCTGGTCTAATTAGCATATTATGCTTTTATTATTATAGATTACTCAGTAAGAGTCAGTGTCAAGAGGTAAGTTAATAAAATTGGAAGAAGTTGTTAAAGAGGGGAAATGGTAGTAGAATAAATCTTTTCGGAGTACAAAACAAGGCATGGTATTTTTTTCATTTGGAATTTATGCTTGATCCTAATTCATTTTTGAGTTTGATTCTATTCATTTCCTGCTCTAAAGGATTCTTACGGTGTAACTGACTGAAGTGTATAGTATTTGAAGTGTGACAGACACCCATCAATAGCTTCAACTGTAAAAATAGACTTCCCAAAGAATTTAATATCCTGTGTTTAGCAGGAATCTTTTGGAATTATTAGAAAATATTTTAGTAAGTTGAGTAACCATTTTCTGTAAGCATATTATGCTAATATTTAATATAGGTAAGGTGATTATTTTTTCCCCCAGAGTAAAACATTTGAGGCAATTTTATGTTTTTATTTAGTTGGAAGTTGAATTCTACTAACAGGATTAATCAGATCTTAATATTAAAGTTGGTATAATTGAGATGATAGTAATACTATTATTTTTAAGTACCTACTAGTGCCAGGTACTGTTCTAACTATACCTATTATCTCATTTAATTAATTTACCTTGTGCTAGTTTCTACTTTAAGTTTTAATAATACAAAGTTCTGAAAATATATTAATACATAATACTTTTTCTTGGGAATAGGCAATATTATTAGAGTCCTACATATGTGAGCAATTAAATAAAAGGCAACAAATGTTGGATTCAGAAACAGGTGTTTTTTTTTTGTTTCTTTGACAACATTACATTGTACCTTCCTCTGTCAAACCTCACCAACCAGCCCATGGCTGTATCTACTATTACCAGATTTTACAACAATATCCTGCTGCTTTAGATTTACTATTAGTTTAGTCAGTTTTACTTCTTACTGACCAACACAAGAATGTGTCTTTTTTTATAGGTACATTCCTACACAAGTTTCTGCATGATTTATTTTCTAAGTTTTTTACTGTGTGAAAAATGATTCATCTCTAATTTAGTTCTGTAAGAATTTTGGATGCAAATCTTTTGTTTTATTTCCATAGGACCGGATTTTAAAATTCTATGCACAGACATTTACACTTTCACCATTCCACATGACCAAGGAAATTTATACAAGCTTAGGTATGTTTGTTACGTCGTTTAATTGTTTTTTTCTTTCATTTGTATTTAAGAAAAATGGATCAGAACTAACTTTTCTTTTCAGAAAGCACTATAATTCAATGGTATACTACTCATATATATATTTTTTACTTTTTCTTTTCAGCTAAATATTTGGAGTTATACTTTCTTTCTAGAGAAAATCATATTCCTACTGTTTCAACTGGCATAGATGTAACTAATCCTAATGTGATCCGCTTACTTAGAAAGGTATTCATTTGCTATACTATGCTTTTTTAAAAATTTAAATAGTTCTATATTTAAGAATTCTAATTTCTTGAGAACTGTTTTACACTGCTTTATAGGTTTGTCTTCTAAATGAATATCAGAAAGAGGCTCCATCTTTCTGGATTCGTCACCCTAAGAAGTAAGTCCTCTAATTTATGCCCACATAAAATATAGGAGTGTTACTATCTCACATACATTTCAAAGAGAAAGAATAGAGAGTGTCTTAATTTATTTATGTAATTGGGAAAGAATTCATAAAGTTTTATTTTTTAGCTTTTTATTTTTTTAAAAATATATTCTTTATTGTTGATAGTGTTACAGATATCTCCCATTCTCCCTCTTTACCCCCTCCTCCCAGCCCCTACAGACCCCCCAGGTCTTCACTATCCTATTGCCCATGTCCATGGGTTTTACCTATAAGTATATAAGTTCTTTGGTTTATCTCTTCTCATTCCCCCAACCCCATATTGAGGTATGTCAGTCTGCTCCATGGCTTTTCATGTTTTGTACTTAGCTTTGTGAATGGCTCTATGCAGGTATCATTTTCCATCATTTTACACAAGATAAAAAGAGGTGTTGTGGTTTTTGGTTCTTTCATTATTGGTCTCTGCTACTTTGGATAAGTTCCTTATGTGTTCTTTAAATTTTTCCTTTTAATTTAAACATTTTTAATATGGCTATAAGAGCAACTGTGAGTCTTGAAAAGTTAAATTTGGAGAGAAAGTGTTGAAATAGAAAGAATATAAGTTTCTAAAGCAAAAAAGCCACTTATTGAAATATAAAAAAAAAGTTGTTTCTAAAGGTTCTTAACACTATCGTTTCATAAATATAAAGTGTATCACCAGTTTTTATATATATATTAGAGGCCCGGTGCACGAATTCATACATGGATGGGGTCCCTCGTCCTGGCCAGTGATCGGGGTCAATTGGGGGGGGGCTTGCAGGAGGTTGGCCGGCCCCCCCCATCAGGGTCAATGGGGGGCTGGCCAGCCAGGGGGAGGGACCTTGGGAGGTTGGCCGGCCCCCAAATTGGGGCCAATTGGGGGTGCCAGCCAGCACAGAAGGTTGGCCGGCTGTGGGAGGTTGGCTGTGGGAGCACACTGACCACCAGAAGGCAGCTCCTGTATTGAGCGTCTGCCCCCTGGTGGTCAGTGCACATCATAGCAACCGGTCGACTGGTTGTTCGGTCATTTGGTTGTTCAGTTGTTTGGTCACTTAGGCTTTTATATATATAGATGTGTAAGTGTATGTATATATATAGTAACATTTGTTTTTTCTTTCCCAATCTTTAAGGTACATGGAAGAAATTGTGGAGAGTACTTTGTCCTTATTATCAGTTAAACGTGATCAAAGTCATCTTGCCTCACAAAAGATTTTGCATCCCATCTACTTTCTTGTATTGGTTGATGCCAGGGCTGTTTGGTTCAAAAAGTGGATGGTGAGAAAAAAATGAAATAAGTTTTTATACCTTTCAGTGCATAGCTATATTTCAAAGAATAGGTAATGTTTGATGTTTGTTGTGTACTAAAAGTTATAATTGTGTTTATATGTGTTAACTTATTTACTTTTTATAACAATATATGAGATAGGTAGTATTATTATTCCATTTTACAGATGCAGCAACTGAGATATAGAGAAGTTAAATGACTTGTTCAAGCTTTTTATCTAGTAAAGATTGTTTATCTTGTAAGCAACAGAGCTAGAATAGTTTTTTTTTTTTTTTTAAATATATTTTTTATTAATTTTTCACAGAGAAGAAGGGAGAGGGACAGAGAGTTAGAAACATCGATGAGAGAGATCTATCAGCTGCCTCCTGCACGCCCCCCACTGGGGATGCGCCCGCAACCAAGGCACATGCCCTTGACCGGAATCGAACCCGGGACCCCTCAGTCCGCAGGCGGACGCTCCATCCACTGAGCCAAACCGGTTCGGCAAGTTTTGTTTTTTAAAAATATATTTTTATTGCTTTCAGAGAGAGGAAGGGACAGGGAGATAGAAACATCGATGAGAGAGAGAGACCTCGATTGGCTGCCTCCTGCATGCCCATACTGGAGCCTGTAACCTGGGCATATGCCCTTATCTGGAATCAATCAGGTGACTTCCTGGTGCATGGAATGACGCTCAACCAACTGAGCCACACAGGCCAGGCCAGAATAAGGTTTTGAATTCACTTGAACTTATTAAGCTGAATGACCTATCCAAATCTGGCCATCTTTAGTATAAAAACATCAAATTTTTAAAGCAGGTATGGTAGAACATAAAGATTCACTCTGCATTTTTCTCTGACTTAGGCGATATGTCTGAAAACATCCCATGATTTGCCTCTTGCTAAACCTGTAGTTGGGAAATGTGTTTAAAGCCTGAATGATGGTGATTTCCTATGGAGCTTACCATTGTCCTTGAACTGAAACTAATATTAAGAGTAAAGAGGTCCTTATATTGTTACCTCTCTTATCTTTGTTGAATAAGAGTGGTCTGTGTCTGGCAGTAGTAGCAGCAGTGTGGGCTTATGATCTCAGATATTTGTCCCTTTCAACCTGTCTACTGAACATTGTATATTTGTGGGGAAAGGAAGGGCTGGCCCCAGGACTTACCGTGCAAAACAGCAACATGTTCATTTATTACTCAACAAAATAGTTTACTTGTAGGTCAACATATTTCTCTTACTAAACCTGAAAAGGATAAATGGTTTTGAAAATGTTTTCAGCTATGAGGTTAAAGCACACAGGCTTTGCTTAATCCTCAATTAACTAAACCCCCATTTAATTAAACTCTATTCCCAGAATTCTGATAGATTTTACTTAATAGTATTATTTACTAATTTTTATTCTCAAGTAAAATGAAGAAACCACATTGAACACTAATGATATCTAATATAATTTAGGCAAGTAATACTTATGTGTATTTTCCCCTTGCTTCGTGCAATGCAAATGAAGCATGTTTTAATCACATCCATATTTAGCTCTAAGGAGAGAATGAAAGATCTTTTGGCACTTTGAATCTTTTAAAAAATATGATTGGCAGAGCATGATTAAGATACTGTCCCTTCAGAGCATTTCAACATTGTCAAATTTCTGCATATGTAGATAGTATGGTATCTTCTATAGTGTAAGGGTTGTGATTTTCAACCCCCATGCCCACTTTTGTATTTTTCCTTTAGGCTGTGACATACACTGGTAGTCAGATTTGTTTTTTGGTGGTGGTGATTTTATAAATAGCTTAGTATGGCCTGGCGAGTGTTGCTCAGTGGTTGAGCATTGACCTATGAACCAGGAAGTCATGGTTCAATTCCTGGTCTCAGGGCACAGGCCTGGGTTGTGGGCTCGATTCCCAGTAGAGGGGCGTGCAGGAGGCAGCTGATCAATGATTATTTCTCATCATTGATGTTTTTATCTCTCCCTCTCCCTTCATCTCTCCAAAATTAATAAAAACATACTTAATATAGCTTAGTATGGAGACTGGTCACAATTGAGGGATAGAAAGTTTTTCTACTGGTCTGTCAGTAAATCCATAGTTTTTGATATAATTTGGATTCTTGTCATTGCTGTGCTCATAATCTATTATACATAAAAAAACTGTTTGGCACTGATTATAATAATTTGAAACTAAGTTATTATGTAATATATGATATTATTGGAAATTATGTATGAAAAATACATTTTGAATGGTATAGCTTGAATATTAAATTAAATGCCATTTTTTTCTCTCCTAATTTTAGCATGGATATTGTAGCAGAACTGTCGTACTAAGACTTCTTGAAAAGAAATATAAATCTCTGGTATGTCTATATTTCTGTTTTTATGTTGAGACATAATATAAAAAAATATATGATGTAATAACTTAAATGTGCAAAGTTGAGAGATAATCAGTATTGAATAATGAAGGAGTCCCCCTTTTATGTGACTTTTAAACTACCATTGTGTGAAAGATACTGCTAAACCTGTAGTTGGGAAATGTGTTTAAAGCTAAAAGATAAAAGAATAAAAGATAAAAGAATAAAAGTATAGACTTAAAATACAGTAAAGATAACAATTAGGAAGTACATAACTGCATAGTAGTTTGGTTGCTAAACAAGCTAGTTTGAGATATAAGCCATTTTTTGAAAGTATTATGTAATTTAATTCATATCAAGTACTTATGAAGGAGTGAGTTCTATAAAGTATATCCGTGGTTTTGACTAAAAGTTTTATGAAAAACCTTAGAATGATATATGCTTTTACATTTGCAAAAACTGATCTAAGTTACACCAAATATAAACCAATACTATAAAATTATTTTAGCAAAAATGTTTAATATTTATTGCTGTTTAGTAGAAATATATGCAAGGGCAGTGAAAGAAATTGAAAAGAAGTCAGCAATTCAGGTAATTGTGACAAACATGAAAAATTTATTAACTATTTAATAAATTATGCTAATGTGACTTTGATATGATAAATATGGTTTATGTGGTTAGAATCTTGAGTTTAGAAGTCAGGTGAAGGGAAAGATTCATGGAATTGTGAGTTTTTGGGTGAAGGCAGTAGAGCATAAAATGAAAGAAAGAGAACAGTAATTGTTTTGTGTTTGAGAATCAAAAGAATTGAGCTTCAGAAATGAGAAGAGGTTCTAAAAACGCGACACAGCCTATGTAGAGATATTGTGGCACTTCGGGATAACCAGAAGACACGGAGCAATTTATCTACATCCCTG
>NW_005871105.1:3942932-3956207 GCF_000147115.1 Myotis lucifugus | reverse complement strand
GAATTTATTTGTAGAGGTAATAGGTACTTCAAAATCTTTAGACAAACTGAATTGAAATAAAGTCTTTCCACATCTCATTTCTTTCCCATTCCCATTTTAAGTGAAAATTTGTTGTTACCATATGATCATAGATTGATCTTGTTAGAATAGAGAAAGGAGAAAAAACAAAGAATGGAATGATTATTTTACCCCTATGGTTTGGCATACAAATAACTCACTGTTGCTAACACAGAGGTGCTGATGGGAGTATTTCAAATATGTATTTTATATATTAAGTTTTAAATCTGTTTGTTGCTTGAAAAGTTAATTATGCCATCACCAATTTTTAGCCTGCAAATAGTTTATTATAAACATTTACTATTTTATCGACTTGGTCAAATATTTTATTTCCTATACATAATGGGTCAAACTTACATGAGATTTCAACTTAAACTTTATTTCTCTTAAAAAACTTTCCTAAATTTATAAAATATAAAAGTATTTTGTATATATATATTAAAGAGAAGTTGGCCCAACTTTTGTAAAAAACATTGGGAAAAATGGATGCAAGATCTATTTGTTCCCATTTTCCTTTCAGAATTGATCAGATTTTGTGCATCTACAGTGGAAACTTTGGACCACTCCATGGATTTGTCTTTTGTTCTATAAGAGTTCCTGTCATAAGGACTTTAGTCATAGCAGCCTATTTAGCCTGGTTACCTGCTACAGCCTTTATTTTGGCTTCTCTTCAGTGCTTCCTGATAACATTTTCTGCAACAATAGAATGTCTGCATTGTCTAATAGGGGAGCCACTAGCTAGGGAAACTGAGAAACTGAGTTTTTAATTTTCTTTCATTTCATTTTATAACTAATATCTGGTTTGTGGCTACTCTGTGTGATCCTATTTGTTATAGTTATGACATTTTCAGTTGGTAGCATTAGACAATAAATAATTTATGTGTATGTGCGGTCATTTTTTAAAAAAAATATTTTTATTGATTTTAGAGAGGAAGGGAGAGGAAGAGAGATATAGAAACATTAATGGTGAGAGAGAATCATTGATCTGCTGCCTCCTGCTTGCCCCACACTGGGGATTGAGCCTGCAATCAGGCATGTGCCCTGACCGGAATCCAAAGGTGACCTCCTGGTTCATAGGTCCATGCTCAACCACTGATCATGCTGGCCGGGCTGTGTTGTCATTTTTTAAAGGAGATATCTGAGGAAATTGAGGGCTTTATTTCCATTGCAAAGTCATGAAATATTTGAAAAGCATTTGGCTATCAGCATAAACATTTAACCTTTTATTTTTGACAACTTGAATCTTTGTCCACCCACCCTTAAATGAACGACTTCTGAAATGGCTTTATTTAGTGCATTTCCTATTTTTCTTGTCCTCTCAAAGTCATTAAAAAATATTGACAACTAGGTTATTTAAATTCTCTTTGTTTTTCCTATCATAGTATATTTTCCTACCATAGTACACACACTCTCCTCTTGTCTTGGTATATATTGATTGTGCAGTAGAATGAGTATCAAATTAGATCCTGAATTTTACAGCAAATTTCTATCTATCTTCCTGAGGTTTAGGAAAATAATTCTTTATACTTTTAACTGGACTCTGTAGATTAGTTTTAAATTTACTGACTCTAGATCTGCTTTCTGCTCCTGTAATTTAAAGGGGATATTATATGATGTGTTTGTTTCTCTGCTGAGATTGTACCTTTTCCTGTGATTGTTACCTTTTCTCAAATAAAATGTGGCACACTTAAGAAGTGAGGAAAGGAGTAGTAGGAACAGAAGTGGGTGTAAGTGGGTTGTAAAGGTGAAGCTGGGTAGAGATGGGTGCAAGGAGATGGGTTTCTGAAGGTTTGAATGGAAATGAACTGAAGAGTCTTTGAGAGGTTATTTTGGAGATAGTGTTTCAAGTTCACAGTTAAGGAAGCTGACTATTTGCTCTTTTGTGTCCTTATTCTTTAGGACTTCTGTTAAGTGTATTTATTTTTCCATAACGGCACTTGTCACTATAAGCCATATTTGTTGTTATTGCTTTTTACCAAGGTATGACTAAGAAGTAGGCTTGCAGGAGCAAGTTTATCTAGAAAGAGGGAGTTCTATCAGGATAAGGTTTCAGCTTTGACTTACAGAAACTCATGACAAACATAAACAGGTCACTGAATTTTTGGGGCAGTAGCGTGTGCTTATAAATTTATCTCGGGTTCTGACCAAGCGGAAGCTAGAAAGGGGTGATACGGTCATTGATATGACAATCATTGACTGCCCTCTTTCATGAATTGACAAGCCAGGGAATGTCCTCATAAAATTTTTGTAGGTGTTCAAGGCAGTTTGACCAGTTGCCTTTGCACTGTATTTTTGCTGTTAGCTGGTAATCTCAGAGTCGGCTTGCATTGATTGATTGGATTGGACTATGCCTCCTGTTCACTATGGGATACTCAGTAGATGCAGGACAAACCAGAATAAAACAGGAGTTAAGACTGTAAAAATAGCAAAGCAAAACAAGCCAAGAATAAGCAGGTTAGTAGCACAAATTTTTACCCAATGGTGCCTCTTCAGAACAAGAAGTTACTTTGTACAAATTTCATTACAAATCGTAGGATAACAAATTTTGCAATGAATGCCCATGAAGCAAGTTGGAGCTCAGGTTATTGTTGACACAGACTCACATGATGGCAGATCTGAAGGGCTTTGAGAGTTTGGGACTCAAGGGGGCTCAGTGAACAACTCTCTGAAGTTCTCACTGAATGTTGCCAAGTCAGAGTCTTCAAGGTAATTTTAATGGAAGTTCCAGGATTAAGACCATTGTTCCATCTGAAACAGTGCTTAAAGCTGAATGTGTTGCTTAAGTTAGGCAAAGCAGATTCTTCATCAGATAGGGTTTGGGGAAAAGCTTGGAACTCAGGGAGTGATGGGCTTTCGGAGAGGAGAATGAGTTCAGCCAATTGTAGAAGAGACCTCAGGTGAGATTGTTGCTGACTGACTGGCTTTTACAAATGTGTTTCCTGGAGTGTGTCTGTTATTGGCTGATTTTCAGAAGCAAGGGGCTAACACTAATTGCTCGGCTTTCAGAAGTACGTTCATTGAGATCTTTTGACTTATATTGATTTACAAAATTTTAAACTTGGTCTGCTGGATACCTGTTACCATGGTTGTATAGTTTTATCATTGATTTATTAAGTAGATTGAAGTCATCTATAAAACAAATTACACTTTTTCTGAGGATGGTGGGGAATTTTTTTATTCTTAATGAATAGGTATTATCCTGGAAAAGTGAGGGGGGTGCTTTTGGTAGTGGTGGGAAAATATTTCAGGGCAATGTGGTAGCATGTTTAAAGGCTTAGGATTTGGAAAACACATAGTACGTATGGAAACTGCATATATTTTATATAACTGGACATACATTGCTAAGAGAAATGTGAATTGGTATTAGGAAAATTTCTTGAAAATCAGTTCTCTGAAAGCTAATATTAAGTGGGTAAAGGTGTTTAAAACGTTCTTGGATGCTTTAAGTTGGGTATGTATCAATTAACTTCAGTTTATTTCACACATGCATAGGGCAGAGCATAATTCCATAAAAATAGAAAAGACATTGTTAAAGGAAATCTTCAGCTCCTTCCCTTTTGCAAATGACAGTGTTGAGTTTAATGTAAACGTCAGGTTTGAGTGTGTTTCAAATCTAATTGGCTATTTTGATTGGTGAAATTTCCCAGTGAATTTGCTTTTGATGAATTAGTTATTTGGTTGTTGAATTGGCTTTTGGTGACTGATTTTTGCACAGGTAGATGAACTTCTGTATTTGTGCAAGCATGTGATTAGGACAGGGGGATATCTGGAGGATAAGAGGTATAAGACTGTCAGGTCATGAAGAGTTTTTGTATAAGGTCAACTTTAGGATATTGGCATTTATTCTGAAGGTGTGGTGAGCCACTGGTAGGTTTTTAAGTACTGAAGTAACATCATAGTAAGGCCTTGGAATATTTGGAAAATGGGTTTAAGGTGCTAAGTGGAGATAGGGGAGAAGTGTTGAAGCAAAAAGATTAAGAAGATCTTCTCAGTAATCCAAGCAAAAAATGATAAAAACATGAGTTAGGGCTCTTAACAGAGTGAATTGGGATGGATGGATGGACTCAGGAGTACCATATTTAGAATGCAGGATTTAAAGAACTTGGCTTTTTAAATGGGGGGTGAGTGAAGACTTAATTGAGTGACTAATGTCATTCATGGAGATAAGTAACAAAGTAAGAGAAAAATAGGGGAGTTGGAAAGATTTTAGATTTGATCATACCTAATTTGAAATTCAGATTTTTAGGAGGCAGTTTTATATTATTGATCTGAAACTCTAAAGTTTGATTTAGAGGAGATAGAAAAATATGGGAAGGGATCCCCATGACCACCCCCAGATTTGATGATTTTCTGGGAAGACTCATAGGACTCAGCATATAGTCATAATCCCAGCTATGATTTATAACAGAAAGAGGATACAAAGCAAAATTGGCACAGGGAAAAGGCTCATTTGGTGAAGCCTGGAGGATACCAAGCATAAGCTTCCATGTCCTTTTCCCTGTACCAAATTGTGACAGCTCATATGAAATGTTGTCTACCAAAGAAACTCATTAAAGACTCTGCCCAGTTTTTAAAACTGGGGTTGGTTACGTTGGCACCCTCTGCCTAGCACATACCAGGACTTGTAGGCTGCACATCTACACTAATAAAAGAGAAACATGGTAATTAGCGTACGACCGCTACCCTTCCCATTGGCTAATCAGCATATCCTTATGCAAATTAACTGTCAGCCAAGATGGCGGCCGGCAGCAAGGCAGCTGGAAGCGAACATGAGGCTTGCTTGCTCCAGTGACTGCAGACTCCAACGTTCCCCGCCTGACTTGCAGGCCTCTGAGTTGCAACTCTAAGCAACTATGTACTATGTTGCAAATGTAGTAGCTAAACAAAACCCCAGAAACTAGCTTTCAGCCTGCCGGGATCTCAGAACTGAAGTTATACATTGTTTCGATTATAGAACGGCAAACAAACCAGATACGAAGCCTCAGAGCCAGAGCCAGAGCTAAAGCTGGCCCAGAATAAAATAAAAAAAAGGAGAAAAAAAAGGAGCAGTTGGGAGCTTCAGTCAATAACTGCCAGCCTGAAAGCAGCCCTCAGCTCCTCACCCAGACTGGCCAGGCACCCCAGTGGGGACCCCCACCCTGAAGGGTGTGTGACCAGCTGCAAACAGTCATCATTCCCTCATCCAGGCTGGCCAGGCACCCCAGTGGGGACCCCCACCCTGATTCAGGACACCCTTCAGGGCAAACCAGCCGGCCCCCAGGCCTCTATCCTATATAGTAAAAGGGTAATATGCCTCCCAGCACCGGGATTAGCGGAGCCGCGAGGCCTCTTGGCACCAGATCAGCGTGACAGGGGGCAGTGCCCAAACCCCCTGATCGCCCTGCAGCTCTGTGTGTGACGGGGTGGCGCCACAACCTCCCTATCGACCCTGCCTTGAGTGTGACAGGGGGCGGTGCCCCAACCCCCCAATCGGCCCCACCCTGAGCGTGACTGAGGGTGGCATCGCAACCTCCCGATCCGCCCTGCTCTGTGCATGACAGGAGGCGGGGCCCCAACTCCCCAATCAGCCCTGCTCTAAGCCCCACCAGGGGCTGCACCTAGGGATTGGGCCTGCCCTCTGCCAACCAGGAGCAGGCCTAAGCCAGCAGGTCGTTATCTCCTGAGGGGTCCCAGACTGCGAGAGGACACAGGCCGGGGTGAGGGACCCCCTCCCCCCCCCCAGTGCACAAATTTTTGTGCACCGGGCCCTCTAGTTTCTATAATAATAAGTTATTATTTTATTAGGTAACTGCGGCAGTTCAGCAGTGCGTTCAGTACTTTGAGTTGTGTGAGACTATGAAAACCGATGAGATTGTGGGACAGTCAAAGCATTGTGGTAAGTATAGTTTTCTTTGTTCTGTACTTTAAAAAATGGTACAGTTTAAAATAGCTTAGTAGTAACTTATTTTTTTTAACAATTATTAGTAGCATGGTAAAATTCGATCACTTTTGCTAATGTAAAATATTTTCACAAATTTAAAATATATACCATAATGATGGTTTTTTATAACCTATCTACATTTGAAATTAATGTATCATCATGCTGTTTCTTACCAAAGGCAGTTCTTCAATTTATACTAGAGTTTATGTCCTAATATGTTATACTGCAATAATATACTGCTCATTTTTTCTCTAGTGTATCAGTCATTTAATTGTCACTTACACATTTTAGTAGGAAGAAAATTTTATAAAATATTGTTTTATTATTTTACAACTCACCCCACCCTGTGTTTCTTCTCTGATTATCCTCAGACTGAGCTATTATAGCCTAGATAACTTATAATCTGGCCCTAATTTCTCTATCTAAATTTTAGCTCTAATTAGTGATTAAGATGAATCTTTTACAGTCAGATTCTTTTTTATTTTATTTAATTTTGTTAATCCTCACCAGAGGATATTTTTCCATTGATTTGTAGGGAGAGTGGAAGAGAAACATCGATGTGAGAAAAACACATCGATTGGTTGCCTCCTGCACGAACCCTGACCAGAGCCCAGGCCAAGAAGGAGCCTGCAAGCAAGGTACATTCCCTTCACCGGAATTGAAACTGGGGCCCTTTGGTCCGCAGGCTGACGCTCCATCCACTGAGCCAAACCGGCTAGGGGCACAGTCAGATTCTTCTGCATATCAATGCTTATATAGCTTTGCTATTCCTACTGCCCCTATCCACATCCTTTACACTAATATATATCTTATTTATTGTGAAAGAATAAACTTTATTTTAAAATTTTCACAAAAGATTATCTTCCTAATTTGGATTTTTATTGCTCTTTTGCTTACATCACACAACCTGCCATGTGAATTAGGTATTTCTCATTCTATTATTTTATTTTGTCAGTTCTCTACGTAAAGAGTAAGTTCTTTGATTATATGAAGATACCTTTTTTTTTTAATCCCTGGATAAATTCTTCATCTAACTCAAGCAAGAAAAATGGTTAAACACCAATAATTAATGGGCTTCAAAAGCCAGTGTTTCATAGCGGAGGAGAAAATAAGCCTGAGTTTATTATTCAAGAGGAAGAAAAAGATAAAAAAGAAAAGGGTAGATAAGTTTATGTAAATATTTCATTTATAAATTTATAGATTTTTCTAATTTCTTGATATTAAAATGTTTTTAGCCCTGACTGGTTTGGCTCAGTGGATAGAGGGTCGGCCTGCGGACTGAAGGGTCCCGGGTTTGATTCCAGTCAAGGGCATGTACCTGGGTTGCAGGCACATCCCCAGTGGGGGGTGTGCAGGAGGCAGCTGATCGATGCTTCTCTCTCATCGATGTTTCTAACTTTCTTTCCCTCTCCCTTCCTCTCTGTAAAAAATCAATAAAATATTTAAAAAAAATAAATAAAATGTTTTTATCCAGTGCTTTACTCCCCGCCACACCATTCTACCAGCCCTTAGTGGCTTTTCTTTCCTTTTCCTCAGGGTGCGTCACTGCTTTCTTCTGCCATTTCTTTCAAAATTTTTGCTCTTTATTTTCTTTCAGAGTTTCCTGCCTCCAGTTTCCCAACTTTAGATCAGTCTAAGCTTCCATCTTCTCTGGTCCTTAGGAAATTGAGCAGAGAGCATTTGTGTTGTAAATTGATACTGCGCATATATTTTTCTAACCACAGCTGTTCTCTTCGTGTTACTTGGGATCCTTTCTTCATTGTTTCATGATAGCTATTGCGAGCCTTCACCAGTCTCATCAAGCCCTGTGCTTTGCCCCTGCCCTCTTTTCTCTCAAGAGAAGACCTTGCATCCTACTTCACTAAGAATAATGGAACTTTGCAAATATGAATTCCCCACGTATCCTGCTTCTACGCATGCAAACACATGTTTGTATGCCCTTATCAATATCTCCTTTCTCTGGGCTACAATGGAGGGTATCCTTCTGTGCCAGATTGGTCTCCATCTGTTCTTGACTTTGTTCCTGTTCTTTGCTTTTGGTTTAAAACCAGGACATTGCTTTCCTTGTTACCGTGTCTCCCTGTGCATTGGCTCCTTCCCCTGCATCCAGTAGACCTCCTTGTAGGTCTTTCACATAAAAAACCGAGCCAGTTCACACGTACCTTATCTCTGCTTCCCTTCAGAGAAAACTCTTTATTCTTTATACACCCAGGCCACATTCCTTTACCTCTTATTCCCCCTTTTTGTTTCTTACTCACTTTTTAGCCACAAAAATGAGGCTTCTATGTCTGCCACCCCATGACCTTCCCATCATCAATTCCCCCTCTTCCCTGTCCTCGTTTTACAGCATTGGTCTCTGTTGATCCCTTCCCTTCTCTTCCTGGTACCATTCTTTTTTGGATTTTCTCATTCTTACCCCACAAATTCTTAGTCACTTGAAAGGCTCTTTTCTTTCCTTTATATGTTTGTACTCACAAAGGTTTTGCCCTTTGTTCTTTTCTCACCTTAGTCTACCTGTTCTCTCTTGGGAGAGCCATTCACTCTCGTGGCTTCAAATATTATATATTTATATTGTAACGACCTGGATGCTCCATTGGCTTCCAATATTAAAATATTGAGGACTGAAATAACTTTTTTCTCTTTTTAGACCTGTTTTTATTCTCCCCCTTTAGAATTACTTCAGTAGAAGACAAATTCACCACGTACACAGATATTTGAGTTAGGAACTTGAACATTTTTTTATTCTTTAATATTTCACATACAGTCCGCTCTAAGGCATATTGATTTTCTTTTCTTAAACATTTATTTTTATCTACCTGCTCTTCTCCATTCTTCTTGCTGATGCTTTTGTTCATGATTTTTTTTTTGGATGAATCTTATTTCAAGCCTTGGCCTTCTTCTATTTACCTTTTATGTTGCCATCAGAGTCAGTTTTTCACATGCATATTTGATACTTTTCTGCTTAAAACCCTTTCGTATCATCCCAGTTGCCTCTCAATAAGGCCTCTGTTGCTTCTGCAGTTAAATCTTCTGTGCTTTGCCCTGGTACCTGCTATCCTCTTGTCTTTCCCACTTGTCCTCCTTATTCTCTGGCTATTCCAGACTACGAACTTGCTGTACTCTGAATTGGAAGCCCAGTTTAATGCTTCTTAATGGTTTTTGACACCAGCAAATAGTTCAAGATCTTGTATAAAAAAGGTACTCAGTAGATCTTAAGTGTATGGGTGAACGAATAATAAATATATTAGAGGGTTTCTGTATTTCAGAGACTCGTTTCATTTGCTAGCAAGGTTATAATAGGAACTTCTGTAGCATTGACTATTGGTAGAATTAAACACTAACTGATGTTTTCTATTGATTTCTTCCCTCCTTTAACTTATTCTTGAAGTCTTTCTTGATGACATAAGTCTGACAAACTTCGGCTTTTTTTCTTTGTTTGTTTTAGAATGAACACTCTATGTATATTGCACTTTTCTGAGATTGTTAAGTTTTATAGGAATGCTTTTCTCCAGAGAGTTTGGTGTCAAGGGATCTTAAGAAACAGCAAGAAAATTATATTTTACAACCAAAGGACTTGTATGCATGCAGATGCATAACCGATGAATACAGACAGTAGTGGGGGAGGGCATTTGCTGGGGGGAGGGGGGGAGTGGCCAGGGAGAGGTTAATGGGGGAAAAAGGAGACATATGTAATACTTTCAACAATAAAGAATTTAAATGAAGAAAGAAAAGAGTGATTTTTTGAAATTTATACCAAGTGTCTACATTATAGACTGCAAACTTTAATGTTTAGAAGGGAATGATGACAGGTACTATAAAACATAATGGCATTAAAATAAATGTAATTGTTTGCTTCTCTCTTAAGGGAACAAACAGAAAACTTTCTACTACTCAGGGCAAGAATTACAATATATTTATTTCATCCACTCTTTGTGCCTTTTGGGAAGATTATTGATCTATACACATGGCAGAAAGCTTTTTCCCATAAAGCTGAGGAATAGAAAAGGTATGTACAATCAGGATAAATGAGTATGCCCATATATGGTAAGATTAATGTACTGTGGATCATTAGAACTTGGAGATGGCATATGGTCTCTTCTATGGTACTTAGCAGCATACCTTTTACATTTCTGTTCTTTTCCAGTATGTACTTTTTCTTTCATGTGTAGGTTTTTCTTTTCTTTTTTTTTTCTATTCATCCTTTCACGCTTACCTTATTTCTTCCTGTCTTTCAAAATCCTTCACATACTAAGTGTGCTACCCAGTTCTGGATTTAGAATTAGAAGATGAATTTAGAACTAATCTACATTATCATTTTAAGTTCTGGTTCCCTAGAAACTGGCGGTGATCTTTTGGGCTAATCACTTAACTGTAGCTTCATTTTCTTTATTGGGAATAATTGAATAATGATGTCCGTGTGGCTGGGCTCACAGAATTTTTGTGATAAAAAACGTGAGGTTTGAGAGCACTGTTTTATAAACTGCAAAGCCTTGCATCACTTGATATTTTACTATGTTATTGTTTCCCTAATTCCCATTTTTAACGTTTTCCCCATCAAACTTCAGCACATGCTATTCATTATCTTCTGTACCTCCCTTAAAACTTTAAGTCTGTACTAGGAATATAGTATAAAGATCAGCAAACTTTTTCTGTAGCATACCAGATAGTAAATTGCCGCAGTCTTTCTGCTGCAAGGGTTCAGGAATCTGGAGAAGGGCTGCATATGAATGAATAAACTAGACAAGAATTATAAATTTGAAAGGCATTTTGGGGGAGCCAGGGGACACTCAGCTCTAGTGACTGAACTCTCTGAATCTCCGGACCCATATCCTTTTTATTTACTGGAAAACACATTGGCCCTTTAGGAATGCAAACAGGCATATCACAGGTAAGATTTGGTAAACAGGAAAAGATGATCAGGTTGGGGGAAATGCCTTCCAGCAGCAGATAAACAGGAAAAGATGATCAGGTTGGGGGAAATGCCTTTGGCTGTTCCAGCAGCAGGTAACAATATGCAGATTTTCAGCCCTGCTGAATATGTCCATTCAACCTTTTGAGGACTTCTCCCATTTATTATGACCCGCTGGACTTAGCCTCCAGCAGTAAATATTTTAGGTTTTGTGGGCCACATATTGTCTGTGTTGTGTATTCTGTGTGTGTGTGTGTGCGCGCGCGTGTGCGTGTCTGTGTATATACACATAGCTGGCTCAAGATTGCTATCCTTAGAAAAACCTCTTGCAAGGTTGGACCTTGACTGGCAACTGGGAACTTGGAAATCTCACTATTCCCAGAACTGGTTCACTGTTTGTGTACACAGTGTGGTTTATGCCGAATATCTGCCTGCCTTCTGGGTGTCTGGAGCCCTGGTATGTACTAACTAGGCAGAGGATGCTGGGTGATTAACTCCCAATAAACACCTTGCTCACTGAGTCTCTAATAAGCTTCCCTGGTGGACAGCATTTTATGTGTGTGATCACACTCGTTGCTGGAAGAATGGAGTGTACTCTGTGGATTTCACTGGGAGAGGTCCCTTCGACCCTTGTACCTGGTTTCTTCCGGACTCACTTTATGCACGTTTTCTCTTTTGATTTTGCTTTGTATCCTTTTGTTGTAAAAAATCATAGCTAGGAATACAGTTATATTTTGAATCTTGTGACTCCCCCTAATAAATCATTTAATCTGGCCATGGTTTTGGGGACATCTGACACATTTTACATATCTTTAAAAATTAAAAAAAAAACCACTTCTAGCTTTTAAGAAAATTAGACCATAGTGGTTAGAGTTTGCCAATCTTGTTAGTGTATCTTCATTTTGAACATATTTTTGTACTGTTTCCTTGTTTTACTTACCTAAATCTTTTTAGGCTGATTGTGACCTCCTTGAAAAAACAATTTTACATATTGCTCTTTTATTTCCTGTGGTAGTATAATTCTAGGCATAATGGGCACTCAGTAGAGAACTGACTTTGAAGAGAAGAGCTGCCATTTAATAGTATATTGCAAAGAATAAACAGAATATTTGCCCTAACCGGTTTGGTTCAGTGGATAGAGCGTCGGCCTGCGGACTGAAAGGTCCCAGGTTCGATTCCGGTCAAGGGCATGTACCTGGGTTGCGGGCACATCCCCAGTAGGAGATGTGCAGGAGGCAGCTGATCGATGTTTCTCTCTCATCGATGTTTCTAACTCTCTATCTCTCTCCCTTCCTCTCTGTAAAAAATCAATAAAAATATATTTAAAAAAAAAAAAAAACAAAAAAAAACAGAATATTTTGTGACATGAGAAAAATATGTAAATACCAAATGTGGTATACGTAAAGTCTTATTGGAAAATGGCCACAATTGTTCACTTACATATTGTCAAGATCAGAATTATTTATGAGATACTATTTGACCACAAAGTCTAAAATAGTTACTATCTGTTTCAAAAAATGTTTTCTGACCTCCATTCTACAGTGTTATTTAGATAAGTTAGCTGGACCAACACATTGAGCTGAATTCTATTGCTCCTAATTGAATAAAATAAAACAGTCCTATCAGATTGGTAGATCTTCCTATGGTACGTTTATATTAACTGATTTGTCCAACATAAATAGCAAAACTTCACTGTCACTAAAGAAACTACTGCATTACTTGCCGTCTTTTAATTTACTATGTTTAATTTGTTCTTCTGGAGTCTTCTTTCTTGGATTATAGCCCCCTTCTCCCTGATTATACCACAGGCTGTGTGAAAACTCAGAATAGGAAGCTCAGTTAAATTTTTTTTTAAGTTGTAAGTCTATGCTACAAAATAATTATTTTCTGTTTCTTTTTGAAGATTCAGTATCCCTTACAGATCTTCTGGTTCTGTTCATCCAACTTATCTATTACTCACCAAGTTGTCCAAAGATGTCATCAGCTGCACATTTAGGTAACTGTGCTTCTATTTTAAAATATTAAAATATTTACATCTAAGAAATATGTAAATATTCTATTGTCTAGATATTTTCAGTGATTGGCCTAGTTCAGTTGAGAGGTTTCCTAAGATGCAGTATTATTCATAATAAGTTACATTGGTCCTGGAAGTAAACCATGAAATTTAAATTTTTTCATTGATGTTTTAAGATGTTTCTAATCTACTGCCCTTTTATTTAAAATCAATTTTGCTGGGAATTTTAATGTTGTTTATTAAGATTAAGATGTTGTTAAGAAATGCTATTAAGGGACGATTCATTGATAGGTACTGATACATATATGTATATTTTATTTATTTAAATTTTTTATTCTTTATATATTCCTAGATGTTTTGATTATCTTGCTTGTT
>NW_005871105.1:3929563-3941968 GCF_000147115.1 Myotis lucifugus | reverse complement strand
TTTACATTTCTTTTGTAGTATTACTGAAGTCTTAGTGTGTTCATGGAGTATGAATATATACAAATTTAGAACATTGGTATTATTTCAATACTAGAGGCCCAGTGCACGACATTCATGCACTGTGGGGGATGGAGTCCCTCAGCTGGGCCTGAGCCCTCTCACAGTCCAGGACCCCTCGGGAGATGTCTGCCTGCCTGTTAGGCCCACTTCCCATGGTCCTTAGCGCTGCCTTGGAGGCGGGAGAGGCTCTCTCTACCGCTGCTGCGCTCACCAGCTGTGAGCCTAGCTTCTGGGTGAGCGGCGCGCCCCCTGTGGGAACGCACTGACCACCAGGGGCAGCTCCTGTGTTGAGCATCTGCCCCCGGTGGTCAGTGCGCATCATAGCGACTGGTCGTTTCACCATTCAGTCAATTTGCATATTAGGGTTTTATTATATAGGATTGTATCTTTCTGGGACAATTGTGCACTGATAACTTTGGTTCCTTAGTTTCTTCATGTAAAACACTATTTTTGCAGTAGATTAGGTCAAATAATAAGAAAATTCTTTAGTTTATGAAACTAAAAATATCACATTTATTTTAATGACCATTTCTCATGTTACATTCATGTGTACTGTATTTTAAAAGAAAAATTTAAAAAATGCTCATTCATTTCACTGGTTTTATGGTACCACAAGAATATACTAGTCTACAGGAAGGTTTCTCCTCTCTGCATCCTTCTTTTTGGCCATTATTTTGTCTTAATGACTAATTTTCTACCAGAATCAACTCCTGAATACATGTAATATTATATATAATAATAAAAGAGAAAGTAAGTATTTGCCAGGAGGAGAAAAGCTCTAAATTTGCTTCTAACCCCATCCTTGCTGTCAAGCAATGATTTAATGTCAAACAGCGAGTGATCTTATATTGTTGTCTTTTGGCATTCATATTTTGTAATTTATTCACTTTTTATTAACTTGAAGATATGTTAAGCTAGATGATATCTCCTTAAGTTTTAGGTTACAATTTGGTATTACATCATCCTTTGGGCATTGAGTTGTGTGATTTTTTCAAACTGTTTAATCTTGATGTTGAACTTTTTTTGGAACAGTAATAGCTAACCCATAACTAAAAGATATATTAAGCATTTAATGTCTAAAGGTTTAATTTAAAAAATACTTCTTCCATTACAGAGAATTACTCTCCTGCAGGAATGGTGACTGAAGTTCTACAGATACTCTGTGACCAAAAAGAATGTGCAATCGAATGCTTATCTAACAAACCTGTGGTTGAGGCACTTCTTCAGCCTATTCATAATTTAATGAAAGGAACTAAGGTTGGTATTATTTATTAAAGAGAAAAAGTCTCTTAGTTGGGTATGAGTGACTATTCAATGGGGTTTTATGTCTAAATTTGATATATTTAAAAATTATTTTATTACACAATTTTTCCACATATGAATGTATTTTATGCCAAGAGATTTTTATTTATTGTTAAATTATAGTTTATGCAGTCAATTGATTTATTAGTTATGACAATATGGGAGAAAAATACATATAACATCTTAAATTTTTTTTTCTAGTTAGGTTTAGAGCTGATGGTTGTAAGGACGAAGATAAGTTGTTCTATTAAAAAGCTATTTGTGTTTTAAATCTAATAAATCTTGTGAATGTTTTATTATTTGTTTTAATGGCAATTTTATAGCCTTTGGAAATGTGATTGTTTTTCTGAAGAGCCAGCTCTGTTTTATATGAAGAACTAATGTTACTTGAGGAAAAAAGCTTATAAACATCCTGGTTCCTAACATTTGTATGTCTCTCTACAATTTGTACAGTATATTTCTTCACATTATGTAATGTAATCCTCACGACTGAGGCTCAAAGGAGGAGTGACTTGTTAAAGGTCATATTTAACAGGTGGCAGAACTGGTACCACTACTAGTACTGCTGTCTGTAATATATTCCTCCACTTCTGTGACTTCAGCTTCTGGGGAATGACTCAAAGTTTATCAATGAGCTTATCAATAAGCTAAAAGTTGCCTGGCCAGTATGGCTCAGATTGAGCATTGACCCATGAACAAGAGATCACCACTTTGATTCCTGATCAGGGCACATACCTGGGTTGTGGGCTTAATCCCCAGTAGGGGGTGTGTAGGAGGCAGCTGATTGATGTTTCTCTCTCATTGATGTTTCTGTCTCTCCTCCCTTCTCTATAAAAATCAATAAAAAACATATTCAAAAACGAAGAAGAGACACCATAGAGTGTATGCTCTCTGTCTCTTTCTCTGAAAAACAAAACAAAAAACAAACAAAAAAAATAAAAAATAAATTAAGCTAAATGTTTTTATCTTTCCATGTCTGTGTTATGTAGTGTTTTTATTGGTTTCATCTCTCTCAATGGACTGGGCAATTGCTCACCCATCCATGTATTCATTATTCATTGCTTATTCAGAAAACATTAAGCATTTATGTGAATGCGGTGCAAAGTATGGAATTCTGGGAAATTAAGAGGATATAATGATAAATTATTTTGATGGTCTTAAAGTCAACCTTCGGAAAACAAAATAGAGAAGAAACAAATAGAATACCTAATACAGCTTAATTTAATAAAATGCCATAATATAAATAATGTTGTAAATATAAACCATATACCAGACCTGAGAAATGTGTTCTTGAATCTTAAACCATATAAATTGTTTGTGTCTTTAACATCTTTAACTTCTTATTTTCTTTTGACATCGATTGGTTGCCTCTGCAAACTTTGTGTTTTTATGAGAGAAGGAAAGTATTTTAGGCAGAGAAGTCGCTCTAAGAAAGATATCTAGTATGAAATAGACTAACAGAGTGGTCGGCAAACTGCGGCTCGCGAACCACATGCGGCTCTTTTGGCCCCTGGAGTGTGGCACAAAGTTTCAATCGCACTGTACGTGGCGTGCCGCATCGGGAATTTTGTGGAAGAGCCACACTCAAGGGGCCGCAGTTTGCCGACCACTGGACTAACATAATGTCTGATATAATTTAGGAATTCTTCAAGTGAATATACCTGACTCATTAGTTAAGCCACTGAATTTATTGGAATTGGAATATATTAGTTGCAATGTATATTCAGGTTTACTATAGAGAATATGAATGTTGGCATCCATGCAGGTACAAGCAAATAAGTAGGTCCCAGAAAGAATAGGAACTTTAGTAGACTTCGGCACGTTGATGGGTTCTAGCATTAACACAACTCGCTACTTTTCAGTATTTGCTTTGTACTAATTTGCTATACGCTGGAAAATATTTTTTAATACATTCATTTAAAATAAAAAATGAGGAAATATGCTTGGTCCAGCCTATGTTTTCTCATTAGGGGACATCATTGGCTATTGGCCAGCTTAGGAAAGGATGCTATCCCCTAAAACGGATGGTAGTGTGTTAAAGACTCTGTATAATAAAATTAGATTGGATATACAGGTAAACCTTATTTTATTCTGCTTAGATTTATTGCACTTTACAGATGTTACGTTTTTACAAATTGGAGGCAAGACCCTCCACCAGCCAAAAGATTACTCCCCTTTATTGCCATGTCTGGGACTGAACCTAAATGTCTCCAAGGTACAGGAAACTAGTGAATGGGAAGTAAAGGGCTGAGTGGAAATAGAGAAGCTACTGCATTTGTCCACAAGAATCTATATATATAAAGAGCCAGGGTCCGTCACATCCAAAACGACTGAAGGCTCGACCTAAAGCCCAGGCTGCCCGAGCAACAGGCTCTGGTGGGTGGGGACTTGTGGCGCCAGGGCCGGGGGAGGTGGGGCCGGCACTCTCACTCACTCACAACCGCACACACGCACAGACACACAGACACACACACAGCTCCCAGCCTTTTCTCCCTTTCTTTCCCTCCCTCCCAGCTCGCTCTCGGAGCCTCTCTCAGAATGAGGCCCCAGGGCGGGCAGAGGGTGGAGCTGCCCCCACTGGCCCTGCCCCTTCCCAGCCGGGAAAGAGGAAGAGGGAGAGAGGGAGGCAGGGAGGCCTGGAGGACTGCTGAGAAAAACAGAGAGAGACAGAGACTGGGAGAGACTGGGATGGAGAGATGGAAACAAAATAGCAATATTAAAATATTTCCTCTAATTAATTCCCTTTTATTGTGCACAAATTTCATGCACCGGGCCACTAGTTACATATAAAATTGTCATAGCAGCAGTTCTCTCAATTGTCTTAATAAACAATAACTGATTTGCATAAAAAGTCTGTATGAATTTTCCTCATCAGCTATGCTGGTAAGAGACTCTAATCTAATGTTACTTTTAATTCAGACATATTATTTCACCGCCAGACGATCATAACTTTCTTTTTGTTGTGGCAGTATAACTTTATTAGATTACACTCCTGCCCTTGAATTTTAGTCTGGGATATGTCAGCATGTCATCAAATATGTGACTGTTCTCTTTTTAATGTACAGGCTGCTCCACATTGCTCTGAAGCAGCTTTAATTTGCATAGCTGATATTTTGGCAAGAATTGCGTCTATAGAAGAAGGGCTTACCTTACTTCTTTATGGAGAAAATATGAACTCTTCAGAAGAAAAAAGGTATGTCTGTGTTTCAAATAATTTGTGGAATTAGTAGCATATTTTGTAAATCTGACTCAAAATTTCCAAGATGCCATGTTATATGTTAATATATGGATAACTATTTTCGGTATAGTTAGTTTCCTGACCAGCCACTAATAACATATTAGATCATCAGAAAGTTGAAGGAGTAACCAGGATTATGGACTATGCAGAGGAAAGAAGAGAATTCTGGGAATAGATGACAATAGCTAACTAACTACTGGGCTCAGAGAGATTTGGAAAGATATCACAGCCGTTAAGCAAAAAACATGACCAGCATAGCCGATTACTCATGACAGATTACACACACTTTTTCTATTACATTTTCCCTCAGTTCTATTGAAAATGCTCTCATTACTAGACATCTGCGCGTGGGTGGGAACAAGAATATTGATATGTCAGAGAAAAGGTTAGAGGAGAACTAAAAGCAAGCCAAACAGATGAGGAATTTGTGACAAAGCTAGCCTTTGGTAGTGTTTTATAAATTCATGATTTGTAATCTTGGAATCACCTTTAGGTATCATCTGTTAGTTCTACAGGTGCTCATAAAATAGCCCAGTTTTTGAAAAAACTTCTTGATGAAGATATTTCTATTTTTTCTGGATCGGAAATGTTGCCCATGGTGAAAGGAGCTTTTATTTCCACATGTTGTCAAATATATGGTACATGTGAAGGCTTGCAAGTGTTAATTCCTTATGGTCTGCATGAATCTCTAGCTAATGCATGGAAGAAGGTAAGTATTTTCAAGTTTTTTCTCCCTCCCTGCAAATCTTTATTTCAGATATAATTATTCTAGTGTCATATTGCAGTTAAAATAGTATTTTATGGGGGCAAATGGTACTTCTTTAGCATCACAGTTCTCTGGAGGGCGTAATGCTTTTTAATTTGGCACAAGATGACTTTCGTATCTCCTCTCCCTAGAACACAGTTCTAGGATCTAACGGTACTACAGAGTCTTTTCTTCTGGCAAGAGAAGCTGAGATAAATTATCTTTGCATAACTGACATTCCTCTTTGGAAGTTATTTCTGTGCAGTTTTTACAGACGCTGGATTTTTGTTATGGACACTGTAGATTATAATGTAGCAATAGTCACATATAATATATATCAATAGACTGTCTTTTTTTCCCCACATTCATATGCTTTATTTATGAAGTACTTTAAAAATTTATCTTAATTAATGAAGTATTACAGATGTCCCATTCCCCCCCTCACAACCCCATTAACCTCCTCCATCCCACTCCCGCAACCTATCCAGCCCTTCACTGCACTATTGTCTGTGTCCATGGGTTATACGTATATACATATAAGGAAATACTTTAAATGATATTTAATTAAGAACCAAATTTAACTTTTGAAGGTAATTTTAAAAAAAGTGTAGCATGAGGAATGTAATGCTATCAGTGAAAAAAAGAGTGCAAATTAATCTGTTATGTTTTAGACAAATTTGGTATCAGAAAGAATTCCTACTCCAGTAGAGGGTTCAGATTCTGTCTCTTCGGTAAGCCAGGAATCCCAAAACATGTAAGTATACTTGATTAAATAAATTAAAAGCATATTTACTGAAATATTTTTAAAAATAAGAATGTAACAGACTACTGTAGCAAAAACATTTTATGGGAAGGTAAGTTATATATAGGACCAAGGAAAATTATACCTGGAAATTTAGAAATCAGATTTATAACTTTAAAAAATCTAGCAATATTTATTATACTTGCTTCATTCTGTATTTACATTTTGGGTGAGGAAACTTGACATGTGGAGTTGTTTCCAGAAAATTTGGAGAATTACCAAATACTAACATTGGAAACCTAACTAGGGAGTTCAGTAGAAGGAAAGTATTTTCGAATGCCAATGAAGTCCATGTATATTTAAGTTACGATTTTTCAAAATATGTGAGAATGTGTTTTAATAAGATTTTGGAAGGGGAAATAATTTACATCAGTATTTATACTAATTTTAAATTTAGAAGTCTCGATGTTTCTTCATAGATATCAATAAGACATGGAGTCAGATTAATGGGGGAAATATGATTTATTTATTTATTTATGTAAGAGAACATTTATTGGGTAAATTACTGAGGTAGAAGAAGTAATTCCTAGAAGAAATGGGCTTAGGAAATGAGTTATGGAGGTAAAGGAAGGGCCCTTGGAGCTTGGGAGTGAGGAGAGTAATGGTAACGTGCCTGCGAAAGGAATGACGGGGAGAGAGAAGGAAAAAGGAAAGGCCAGGGACTACTCCCGGGAGCAAGAGTGCACTGGGTCCTCCATCCTACGGGGTTTAAGGATGGAGACTTTCAGGGAGTCCCAGGGAAAGATCTTAACAGAATATTCAGTAGTTTTCCAGGTGTGTCCTCGCAGGGTTGTGGTCTCCACTGATTGATAGTGGCACCAGGGCGGGAGGTCAGCTGGTCCTGACGTCAGCCATGACTGGTTTGTTGCTTATCTGGGCCTGGAGTTTCTTGGCTGCAAACTTCTGTTGGTGCCTTAATGGGCTTTGATGTGCACAGGTAAATGGACCACTTCAGCAAAAGCTGATCGTCCCTCGGCGATCCTGGATGAGCCCCAAAGATGAGACAGGAGTGTGAGCTGTTGGGTTCATTGTCTCAAGAAGTTGACAGATGAATCGAAATACATTATTTTTTTTTAATTAAGATGTGGTGACATATGTTCCTGGATTCTATTCTTGAGTGCTGGCAGAGTCTAAACAGATCATAATTAGAGAAGAATCTTGAAGGATTCTCTGGAGAGAAACCCAAAAACTAACATTTGTTTTTGGGTAGGTCAAAGCAAACCAACCAGTCAATCAAAAAACCGTTTGCATTTTTTAAACAATGTAATAGTTAAAAAAACAATTATAGCTAGTTTTTAGAGAATTAACTTTATATGATATAATTGTCATAAACTTAAATCAACTGGCATTTTTTCTTTGGTGAAGGAGTGAGGGAAAAAACATTTCTGCAAATCATTTTTGAGGTAAATTTTAGATCTGTAATTTTGGAAGTCTTTTCATTTTTATTTCTGTGCATTCATTTTGTACTCATTCCTTCAGCTATTTATTGGACTAATTTTTTTGCTGAGTTCTGAAGATAACTATATACTTTAGAGAGCTTATTTAGTAGTGTAGAATACAAATAAATAAATACAACATAGCAATATGGTGTGTTCAATTTATATGATAAGGGTCATGCAAGGTACACTGGGAGTGAACTATTTTAATCTCTACAGTTTCTTTCCAGACAATTAGAAATATCCAGTAGGTAATATGTTGTCTCTTAATTCTGGTATTTCAAAATGAAATTCTCATATCCCCTTCTGTATTTCTAGATTTCTATCTTTCATTCTCCTATAAAAGTATGTCTTGTGACTTTTCAGGTTTTTTCTCTGGAGAATGTTACTAGCTTTCCTTTTAGAACTGTTCTGAGAAAAAAAGTCATTCTTTAAAAGTATAATAAAACTTATGAAAATAAATATAATATGCCTGGTATGCTTTAGAAAATCAGAAAACAGGTACTCTATAATGAAAAGGAAGTAAATTTCAAAACAATGGAGAGGTTGGGCTCGGGAAATCCAGGCACAGCAGAATTATAATAGGAAGGCAATTTAAGCATTTGTAAGAGAATCTACCATAGATTTAATAAAAATTCGGACATGTGCAGTGAATATTTGATTCATTCAGTGAAGGAAAATTATTGGGATAGAAGATGTAAGAAATAAAATAATTATTGCCCTAGATGGTTTGGCTCAGCAGCTAGAACCTTGGCCCACAGACTGAAGGGTTGTGGGTTCAATTCCAGTGAAGGACACATACCTCCGTTGCAGGCTTGATTCCTGGCCCTGGTCAGGTGGTGTTTGGGAGGCAACCAATTGATGTGTCTCTCTCACATTGATATTTCTATTTCCCCTCCCCTCCCCTCCCCTCCCCTCCCTTCCCCTCCCCTCCCTCTCTCCCCTCCCTTCCACTTTCTCTAAAAATCAATGCAAAGATATCCTATTGCCCGACTGACGTGACTCATACCATGCACTGAAAGGTTTTTGGATCGATTTCCAGTGAGGACACATGCCTGGGTTGCGGACTTGATCCCTGGATGTTTCGCTCTCACATTGATGTTTCTCTCTCTCCCACTCTCCCTTCCTCTCTCTCTAAAAATAAATAAAAGTAAAAAGAGTTCGCTATTGAGGAAACTATGCTTTTTGTCATATTTTAAAAAATTTATTGAATACTTTGCAACCAATGTGTACTCTATAAATTTAATTATCAGCACTATTAAGCTAAAATATTTTCTGTTCCATTTGAGTATAATGAAGAACCTCATACCTATTCTTCGCCTGTTTCAGTATGGCTTGGGAAGAGAATTTGTTAGATGGTTTACTAAATTTTGCTGCTACCCCTAAAGGACTACTACTTCTTCAAAGAACAGGTGCCATCAGTGAATGTGTGACATTTATGTTCAACCGATATGCAAAAAAATTACAGGTACGAATTACCATCTGCCACAGTCAAAAGGAATTTTTGTTGCTTTAAAAGCCATTAAGAATATATTATCCTGTTTTCTGTGCTTGAAGAGGTTTTTAAACCTGAGTTTAAAAACCATACAGCACTGTAATGTTTAACTTGATTTTGTTTTTTAGGAAAGCATTAGAGAGTTGATGTTGGTATCTATGGCTGTATTTACAGGATAGCAAACAAGCCTATGCACTTGAAAAATTCAGTTAATTATCCAGGTGTTTTGTAAAGGTGCTGTCAAACATCTGGATATACTAAAACTGGGTGGAACCTCAGGAGAAAAACCTGTTGGGGTTAAATGTATGTGTCCGTGGCAATGTAGGTGTCACATTTGAAAAGAAACACATATTTGAAGAGGGATTTTATTATTGCTACTGTTAAATAGAATTTATAATATAATACAGCCTTTTCTCAGAGGTCATAGAGGTATATTCAGTTTTTGCTGTCACGGTGAATATCCCTAGACCTCTGAGCTTTTTAGGATCATAGGTAGTATGCCTTTATTCTCTGTCTCTGGCAGCTGTTGTTTTTTGATGTGATTAGGTTGCCTGCTTATAAATATCACTAGAGGCCCAGTGCATGGATTCGTGCATGGATTTGTGTGGGGATCGGGCCTAAACCGGCATTCAGACATTCCCCGAGGGATGTAGCAGTGCACCAAGCAGCAGGTGGCCAGGGAGGAGCCCGAGCCGGGGCCAGGTGCTGTGCTGCTTGTGCTCATCCCGGCCTGCTGCACCTGCCGCCGCCGCTCGCCGCTCGGTAGCGCTGCTGCGGAATCAAGAGAGGCTCCCGCCGCCGCAGCTGCTCTCGCCAGCTGTGAGCTTGGCTTCTGGCCGAGCAGTGCTCCCCCTGTGGGAGCGCACTGACCACCAGGGGGAAGCTCCTGCATTGAGTGTCTGCCCCCTGGTGGCCAGTGCATGTAATAGCGACTGGTCGACCGGTCGTTCCGGTCGTTCTGGTTGTTTGGTCGTACAGTCGCTTAGGCTTTTATATATGTAGATTGTATTTGTTCTTCCTTAGTTGTCATTGTAATTTCCTGCTTTTATTTAAGCCTATAAAAAACAAATAGTTAACTTTTTAGGATTGCTTTTGCCAATGTAGATTAAGTAGTTCCTGAGGGCAGGGCCAGAACATCTCTTTATAAATAAAACATATGAACATCTGTTTATTATACTAGGTTGGTATGTGCAGATGTGTTTTTATTTGTTTAAATGGACCTCAAGTATGGAGAATTTAGTTGTTTACATGTTTCATTTCATTGCATAATGTCCCCATCTGTCCATGCAAGATTTCTCTCTTGATTAAATTTATTCTCCTATCAGTCCTGATTTACTCTGCATATATCCCCCTTCTCCAGGCTTCATACCAGTGTGCTATGTGTAATATTTTTGAATGTGCATACTTCTTGTATAATATTGTCTTAGTCCATTCAGTTACAAAATACTACAGTCTGGGTGACTTATAAGTAGCAGGTTTATTGCTCACAGTTCCAGAGGCTGGAAGTCCAAGATCTGGATGCTAGCATGGTCAGGTGAAGGCCCTCACATGGCAGGAGCTAGGGAGCTCTCAGCAATCTTTTTTTATAAGAGCACTAATCCCATTCATAAGGACACTCCTTCTTCATGACCTAATCACCTCCTAAAGGCCCCGGATTTTAACATGAATTTTTTGGGGACGTACATTCAGACTATATCAAATATAGTTTACATAAATGAAATTGTGTTGTTTTAATTTGAATTTATCTGATGGTGAATTTGAATCTCTTTCAGTACTAGTTGACCATTTGAGTTTTCATTTTTGTTTTTACATTTTTGAAAATATTCAAGCCGTTCAAATACATTTTTTAGCATCATTCAGATGCATGAAACCATGCAAACCACTTTTACTCTTGTGATAATACACCTATGACTAGATACCATTTTTCACATTCACAAATTTTAAGACAACCTTGTCTTCCTTTGTACCACACTGGTGGTTATACTAGAAGTCATTGTTTCCCAGATCTCAGAAACTTATAATCTTAGAAGTTATTACAGTACTCAAATGGTGCTCTATGCTATTCACAACACTTTTTGAAAATGTAGATCCTCCCTTACCTGGTAAGAAAACCATTAGGCCATTTCCTTAATTGTGCTGAAGAGAAAGTGGAGACCCAGGCTGGTTAAATGTTCTGCTTATGCTCTAGTGACTGACAGAAGTAAGACTAGAACTCAGATTTGTATTTAACAGTGTCCACGAAATCTGAGTCTTGTTAGCAAAGCATCTCTAACTTCTCTGTGGTTTTCTTCTGCTCCTTCCTTTCAGTACTTAGTGTGAATCTGGGAAGCCCCAAGGCTTCTCATGTTTGGTTCAGCAGGATCAGTGGGGGTGATTGAGTAAGGTGTTTTTGTCATTGTTATGGAGTAAGGCAAGTGGGAAAAGGATAGACATTTATCTTCTATGTCATCTAATTGCAGAACTATTGGATGGCAAATTAAGGAAAAGAGAAATATGAGTAATAAAAATAGAAAAAGGAAGACAAATGATAAAGACACAAATAGCAGAAAATTGAAGAAATTAACCTAACTTCCATGGTCCTTCAGGTTTTGTGCCCTTAAAACTGACTGTATAGCTTATATTTTAAAAATTTTATTGAAATAGATTTTTTAAATGAAATGTTGAAAAAATATAAATTCCTAAGCGGTTACCTCTGTTTAGAAGTCAAACATTTTATAAGCCAATCTGATCTTAGCCAAAGTCTGAGAAGGAAGAACATTATATAATGTCTTTGTTATTTCCTTATTCTGATTTCTGCTAAGAGTGATACTCATTTTTGTACTTTACCATGAATACATGTATAATATTCTCTGGGTGAAATAAATTGTTTAAGGTTTTCTACAACACTCTTTAGAAATCTGTACATTAATGCTGAACATTTTTGCTGGAGAGTATTTTATATGTAAAACTAGAGGCCTGGTGCACGGATTTGGGCACTGGTGGGATCCCTTGGCCTGGCCTGCAGGGATCGGGCCCAAAGTGGCCCGGTGTATGGATTTGTGCACCGGTGGGGTCTGTCAGCCTGGCCAATGGGGATTGGGCTGAAACCGGCTTTCCGACATCCCCCGAGGGGTCCTAGATTGTGAGACCCCTCCTGCAGGCCCAGCCCCCAAGACCTGGGTGCCCACCGGCTCCCTCCTGCCTCCTCTCTGGGTCTGAGTGCGGGTGAAGCAGATTTGGGGCCAGCAGTGCCCCAGCAACAACCTAACCCACAGCCTATTCCGTGAGGAATTGGGCTCCCTCCACTGCTGGTTGGAGTGTCTGCCCCCTGGTGATCATTGCTCGTCA
>NW_005871105.1:3837494-3929463 GCF_000147115.1 Myotis lucifugus | reverse complement strand
TATATATATATATATATATATATATATATATATGCCTCCCTTAGGAAAAACAAATCATATTGCCTTTAAAAGTAATTATAACTTTTTGCCCTAGCTGGCTTGGCTCAGTGGATAGAGTGTCAGCCTGTGGACTGAAGGGTCCCAGGTTTGATTCCGGCCAAGGGCACATGCCTGGGTTGCGGGCTCGATCCCCAGTAGGGGGGTGTGCAGGAGGCAGCCAATCAATGATTCTCTGTCATCATTGATGTTTCTCTCCTCTCCCTTCCTCTCTGAAATCAATAAAGAAATATATATATTTTTAAAAAGTAATTATAATTTTTAAGAAGATACCATTGTACTTTTTAAAGTTGTTTGATTACTTAAAAGCCCAGTTAAAAAACTGGCAGTCAATACAGTTTTATTGATGAGAAAATTTATCCTTGAAGAACTAATCTAACAAATTAAGATAATAGAATTTGGAATTGGAAGGAATCTTACTTTACATCTTGTCAAAGTCCCTTATGTTATGTATGAAGAGAGTTAGACCTAGAGAGAGAAGTGACTTGTTCAAGGTCAAAAAGCTACTTAGTTACATGGCTGGGACAAGAACCTAGATCTGAAATTAAGTTGTCAAAAATATTACATTAGTATTAACTCAATTATGATAGTTTCTGTTTGTTTTTGCCACTCTTATCTTTACTTGAAATAATCTCTGGGTTTTATTTGTTTGTTTTTTTTTGTTTTTTTTTTTGTCTGGTATTTTAATATAAAAAATTAGTAACTCTACGTGTAACAGGTAAGTAAATATTAGCATGCTATGTTTTCCTGCCTCTCACGGTTGTTCCTTATTTATGCTGTTTAGATCAGCAGGCATAAAAAGTTTGACTATGGAGTTTTGGTTACCCAAGTGGCATCAACAGCAGCAGGTACAATAGCACTACAAAGTTCAGGTACGTTTTTTCTTTTAATCCTATATAATAAAGAGCTAATATACTAATTAGACCAGATGGTGGAATGACCTTCCAGAACGACCTTCCGGAACGACCAGTGGGCGGGGGGCGGGGCTGCAGGGGCGCAAGGCAGCCAGGGCAGCGAGCCAGCTGGGGCTGTGAGGGCCGAGCCCCTTGCATGAATTTCGTGCATCGGGCTTCTAGTTAGAATTATAATCATTTAAATATAATGAGTAAGCCAATGGAAAATTTAATTGGCATTGTCAAGTATCAGCATACTACTCTGAAGTTCTTTTTCCCACATTAGGCCTTAGGTCAAAAAAAGTTACAGGGTTTCTTTTTTTTTTTAATTTAAATTCTTTATTGTTTAAAGTATTACATGAGTCTCCCTTTTCCACCATTGACCTCTCCCCGGCCACCCCCACCCCCAGCACATGCCCTCACCTCCCTACTGTCTGTGTTCATTGGTTATGCTCATATGCATGCATACAAATCCTTTGGTTGATCTCTTACCCCTTCACCCTCTGCCTTCCCTCATAGGCTGGACAGTCTGTTCAATGCTTCTGTGTCTCTGGTTCTATTTTTGTTTATCAGTTTATGTTGTTTATTATATTCCACAAATGAGTGAGATCATGTGATATTTATCTTTCTCTCACTGGCTTATTTCACTTAGCATAATGCTCTCCAGTTCCATCCATGCTGTTGCAAATGGTAATTATTCCTTCTTTTTTACAGCAGCATAGTATTCCTTTGTATAGATGTACCACAGTTTTCTAATCCACTCGTCAGCTGATGGGCATTTAGGCTGTTTCCAAATCTTAGCTGTTGTAAATTGTGCTGCTATGAACATAGGGGTGCATAGATCCTTTCTGATTGGTATTTCTGTTTTCTTGGGATATATTCCTAGAAGTAGGATTACTGGGTCAAATGGAAGTCCCATTTTTAACTTTTTGAGGAAACTGCATAATGTTTTCCACAGTGGCTGCACCAGTCTGCATTCCCACCAGCAGTGCAAGAGGGTTCCTTTTTCTCCACATCCTCTCCAGCACTTGTCATTTGTTGATTTGTTGAGGATGGCTATTCTGAAGCTGTGAGACGGTACCTCATTGTTGTTTTGATTTGCATCTCTCAGATGATTAGTGACTTTGAGCATGTTTTCATATGTCTCTTGGCTTCTGTACGTCCTCTTTTGAAAAGTGTCTGTTTAGGTCCTTTGCCCATTTTTTGATTGGATTGTTTATCTTCCTTTTGTTAAGTTGTATGAGTTCCCTATAAATTTTGGAGATTAAACCCTTATCAGAGATAACATTGGCAAATATGTTCTCCAATGCAGTGGGCTTTCTTATTGTTTTGTTAATGGCTTCTTTTGCTGTGCAGAAGCCTTTTATTTTGATGTAGTCCCATTTGTTTATTTTCTCCTTCGTTTCCATTGTCCTATGAGCTGTATCGGTAAAGATATTGCTACGACATATGTCTGATATTTTGCTGTCTGGATTTCTCTAAGATTTTTATAGTTTCCCGTCTTAAGTTTATGTCCTTTAGCCATTTTGAGTTTATTTTTGTGTATGGTGTAAGTTGGTGGTCTAGTTTCATTTTTTTGCATCTATCTATCCAATTTTCCCAACATCATTTATTGAAGAGACTGTCTTGACTCCATTGTATGCTTTTTCCTCCTTTGTCAAATATTAATTGAGCCTTATGACTTGGATCAATTTCTGTGTTCTCTGTTCTGTTTCATTGGTCTATATGTCTGTTATTGTGCCAGTATTAGGTAGTTTTGAGAACAGTGGCTTTGTAATATAGTTTGATATCTGGCATTGTGATCCCTCCAACATTGTTCTTCTTTCTCAAGATTGCTGCAGCTATTCAGGGTCTTTTTTTATTCCAGATAAATTTTTGGAGAATTTGTACTACGTCTTTGAAGTATGCCATTGCTATTTTAATGGGGATTGCATTGAATCTATAGATTCCTTTGGGTAGTATGGACATTTTAATGATGTTGATTCTACCAATCCATGAACAAGGTTTAGGAAAAGGAAATCCTACTGGGATTTTCTTTTCCTGTGAAATATATACAGAATTGTTCTCCTTCCTCAGAACAATGGCACATCATAAACTAAACTGGAAAATATTTGATGCTTTAAGAAGTTGCCCTCATCTTCTGCCAGCTGCCGGCCAGGGTCCCCCTTCCCCAGCTGCCATCTCCTGGCCTGGGCCTCCCTTCCCTGGCTGCCAGCTGCAGGCTGGGGCCTTCCTTTCTTCTGCACCTCCCCCTGGTGGTCAACGCACATCATAGCAAGCAATCGGTCTCTTGGTCGAACTCCCGCGGGGACAGTTTGCATAGTAGGCTTTTATATATATAGATATCATTTCCTCACTCCCCTTTTCCTCTTCCTTTCTTGAAAGCTTCCCTGTCACCACTTAACTTTCACCACTGTCTTTGCCAGTTTGTAGTTGGCAGGTATTATCCACTGTGGATTGGATTTCTAAAAAGTTCAAATATTGGGAATTTAAGATACTGTATCTTAAAATTATCTGAACCCTGAACTGGAGACAAGATGTAATCTCTACTAGAGATGCTATGATTATATTTTTCAAGGCTTAGAGTTGGATCATAACATCAGTGATCACTGTTGATTCTCTTATTAAATAAAAAAATATATATTTTTTAATATATTTTATTGATTTTTTACAGAGAGGAAGGGAGAGAGATAGAGAGTTAGAAACATCGATGAGAGAGAAACATCGATCAGCTGCCTCCTGCACATCTCCTACTGGGGATGTTCCTGCAACCCAGGTACATGCCCTTGACCGGAATCGAACCTGGGACCTTTCAGTCCGTAGGCCGACGCTCGATCCACTGAGCCAAACCGGTTTCGGCAAAAATATTTTTCTATAGCATATTTTAAATGTTTTTTAACTGAACTATTTTGAATTTCTTTTAGTATGAAACATGTTTCCTGGTAAAAGTTGTACTAAGCTGAATCACTTACTCTTCTATCTAGAATAAAATCCAATTTATTCAGTCCTCAGGGCACATTAATGAAAGCATTTGAAGACTAGATTTATCTCAGATTTCCTTGTTGGTTAAGTCATTAAACTTCTGAGCCTCATAATATCAAACTTTTCATGAGAGGGTTAATTGTAATTTTTCACAGGACAAAGGAAGGAAGACCAACAGCTTGAGTTCCTAAGATGTCCTAGATACTATATTAGGAACTCTGTAGCTATCCCATTTATACTTCATGGCAACCCTTGGAGTTTTCTAAAGTCATGCACCGATAAGCTATCAGCTTTGTAGTTTAACTGTGATATTCTCAATTTCAGAGCCTATATTTTTTCTTTTATACCTAGGGGACACTTTCTCCTCGAATGCCATTCCTATAAAATTTCTGATTTGATGATTTGATGTTCTGTTTTACATATTTCCATATGATTCAGTTCTATAGAAAAATTATCTTTCAGAATTTAAACATAGTTTTATGTTAATGAGGTATAAAGGTATATTAACAATAGCAAATATAATTTCTATCAAGGTTAGAGGTTATGTATCTTTTGTCAGTGTGAATCAATCTAGTTAGAGGGATAATTGTATCTTTCCTCCATAATCCAAAGAAATAGCATACTATAAATATGATGGAAAACAATTCTTTTTAGGGTTCATTAATGCACTTATAACTGAATTATGGACCAATCTGGAATGTGGAAAAGATGATGTTAGAGTAACCCATCCCAGAGCCACTCCAGTGGATCCTATTGACCAAAGCTGTCAAAAGGTAAGAGATGATTTGATTTATCTAATAATGTACAGATTTTAAGTGTATCTCCCAGAAATTAATTTATCCAGACTTTATCTTTATTCAATTACAATCAGCAGCCTTTCCTAATTTTTTTTCTTTCTTTTTTTTCATTTCTAAATTGAAAAAAAAAATCACAATGGATTTCGTAAATGGTAGAAATACTACCATTCTCTGTGAATTATTTTTGGAAGGATTTTTTTCATAATATTTTTATTATACATTTTCTTCCTTAATAAAGAGTAATAAACACCAGAGCATGTTACAAAACAAGAAAATACACAAAAACCCCTGACGCAAAAACCAACCGATCAAAATAAAAGAAGACAGTTTTTTGCTTTTAAACTCAAATCTAATAGAAAATTTCCAGTGCCCTAGCTGGTTTTGCTCAGTGGATAGAGCGTTGGCTTGTGGATCAAAGGATCCCAGGTTTGATTCTGGTCAAGGGCACGTACCTCGGTTGCAGGCTCCTCCCCGGCCTGGGCCCTGGTTGGGGCTTGTGCAGGAGGCAACCGATTGATGTGTTTCTCTCACATTGATGTTTCTTTCTGTCTTTCCCTCTCTCTTCCACTCTTTCTAAAAATCAATGGAAAAATATTCTCAGGTGAAGATTAAAAAAAGAAAAGAAAATTGTTAAGATTATTTGAAGAAGGGGTAGGCAGAGAGAAGATGCTATCATTTAGAATAATGTGGCAAAAATACCTCAAACTCTTAAGCATCTCCACAATGTTCTATTATAATTCAACTATTATAATTCAACTATAATTCAAACGAAATTTTTCAAGAGTAGGCCTTCCTTCCCCCAGCTGCCAGCACCGGCTTCCCTCTGGCACCCAGGACCCGGGCTTCCCTCTGGCCGCCCACAGGCACCCAGGACCTGGGCTTCCCTCGCAGCCCTGGCTTTGTCCGGAAGGACGGAAGGACATCCGGAAGGATGTTTGGTCTAATTAGCATATTACACTTTTATTATTATGGATGGCTTTTACATATCTAACATGTTCACATAGTTTTACTAAAATGAAATGATGATTCCTGACTTTGACTTTGTGATAGCCTGAGAAATTTTCATTCAAATGGTATCATAAAATTATCAAAATTAAAAGAAAAAAAATCTGCTTTCTGTAGTGGTAGACTAGTCCCCTCCAGTAGAAAACACAACTCAGGAAAAATAACTTAAAAATAAGTTGATTTTTTTGGAATAGCAATGAACAGACAAGAAATGGAAGGGAGTCAATACAGATGAAGAGAATTGTACTGCTTGAGATTCTAGATTTAACAGATATATTTGCCCAAGGACAGGTATCAGTTGGTGCTCCACTGGAGACTGGGCAGATATTAAAGAACAATAATGGAATAGTATGATCAGCTTTATGTTATGAATTCAACTAAGATAAAATTGGCAGACTTCTTAAAAATATGCTTACCAAAATGGACCTAATATAAAACAGAAAATCTAAATTGCTACATATTAGTTAAAGAAATTCAATTTGTTACCAAAACCTCTGGCTAAGAAAACCAGATAGTTTCACCAGTGAATTCTATGAAATTTTATAGGAGATAGAGTCCCAATCACACACATATTCTTTCAGAAAACAAAGGTAGAGAAATCAGTTTCTAACTTGTGTCATGAGACCAGCATAACCCCGACCTGGAAATGAGACAAATGTTACCAAAAAAGAAAAGTGCAGACTAATATTTCTGATGAATATAGACTTAAAAATATTTAACAAAAGATTATCAAATTATATCTAGCAATATCTAAAATGATCATTTATTATGATCAAGTGGTGTTTATCCCAGCCATTCAAAGTTCGGTTAGCATTCTAAAATGAAACTCTAATTCACCATATTAACAGAATAAAGAGAAATCTCATCCAATGATTTCAATAGAAGTGGAAACAGCATTTGAGAAAATTTAATACCCATTTATAAAACTCATCAGATTTAATCCTCAATCTGATAATGCTATCTTTGAAAAACATAAATCTTTAACTTTTCATGGAAAAATATTGTACCTAAAATTTGTTTACTCAATTTGTCTGATTCTTAAATTTTCTGAGTTTAGTAAAAAATTTAAAAAATGACAAGCAGGAAATTTAATAGTTACAAATTAGTACAGTTGATACAATACAAACTAACATGAAAGTATTGGCAAAATATAGGGCTTCTAGAGGTGGATAGAGTTAATTGGAAAGCCTTCTAGAAAAAAAGGATGAGAAAGCTCATGAAGTGCAATAATGAGTATGTGGGAGGGTAGGAGGAGCATGTTCCTGGATAAGAAAAGTTTGTTTACATGGCAGTCACTTGAAAAAGACCACAGGGCCCTAGCTGGTTTGGCTCAGTGGAAAGAGCATCCGCCTACAGACTGAAGGGTCCCGGGTTCGATTCCAGTTGCGGTTCTATCCCCAGTGGGGGACGAGCAGGAGGCAGCCAATCAATGATTCTCTCTCACCATTGATGTTTTCTCTCTCTCTCCCTCTCCCTTCCTCTCTGAAATCAATAACAATATATTAAAAAAGAAAAAGACCACAGGCAGATTCGATTGACTGAAGTGGTGACTTCATGCTGAGGAATAATGTGCTTTTGAGACTGAGAGAAGAGAGGGTCAATTAGTAAAGTGCCTTGAAAGTCATGGAAGGGAGTTTAGATTTGATGTTTAGTGATGGGCAACCACTGCATGCTTTTGCATAGGGGACCCAAAGAATGAAAGGTGCCTGAGAAAAAACATTCAGGTTGTCTTGAATAAGGCAAAATGAGATTGGGAGCTTAAAAACTTCACAGAGAGATTAATTTGGGAAGATTGCACCAGAAAATGAGCTGATTTTGATAGGAAAAGCCATGGCTTTAAAAAATTAATTACAATTAGGGTAGTTGGATTTCCACTGAATGTAGTTAAAGGATAAAGATGGCTTTGTGACCTAAGTGAAGGATATATAGAATTTATTTTCTTGCTCCAGAGACCCTAAGTAGTATTCTCTGGTATTTTCTTACACATCAGATATAACAAATGCAAAGAATGAGAAATATGGATCATTTAATATTTTTTCTCAGAACCACACTTTTTAAGAGATACATGATATTTTAAAATATTTTCCAACTCTCAAGGTTGTTCTATTACAATCGTCCTTACGCATTATCAACACAGATTATTGTTATGTTAACTATTTTGTTCTTATCATATATGTATGTATTTCACACTTATGTGGATTAATTTGGCTTATTTAAAAAATTCTTGCAGTCATACTGCTATAAAACTTGACACTAATGATTCTCCTGTGGATGTGGTTGAAAAAAATGAGCCATTTAAATGACTTTTCCTTCTCCCCCACTTCCCCCAGTCTTTTCTAGGGCTGGTGACCTTGTTATCTTATCCTGCTATTTATGAGCTGGTAGGCAATCAAGATCTTCCTAATAAAGCAGAATATTCTCTTCGTGAAGTTCCTACATGTATTATTGTAAGTAATTTTCTTTTAACTTTTCCCTTTTATAGATGATATTTTGGAGATTTGTAGTGAAAAAGCAATTTGACAGAAAAAAAAATGACAGAAAAAAAGGAACACTATTTAATGGCATTTAAAGATTGATTTACTTACTCATGGAATATCAGTTTCTGAATTATCTGCCAATGGAATCTTTGATCCAGGCCACCTAACAGTTGCAACACCTATCAGAGTGAATACAACGTTAACACTCCCAAGGAAAGAGATTTGGCACAAATAACATATGTGTACGAATGATTTTTAGATGACTTATCATGTTATTAGTCACACCAGTGCTGCTCTCTTATTGGCTGGGATAATTAGGAATAAGTTGTATTTGAGGAGTGCAATATGTTTTCTCCTTATATTTTAATGAACTACATATTAACTGCCCCATGAGGGCAGTATATACATATTTATTTAATTTGAGATTTATTTCATAATCTTGCTCCCAGATGGGCTTGTTTTAATCATCCAGAGATATTCAGTTCCTCATCTTTGGGTAAGTTTTTGGATTAACACACATAAATATGTATATATTCATTAGTAAAGAATTGTTTGGTTAATACTGAAATTCCATTATTCATCTTTACTTTTTATTTTTCTGGTCACTTGTCCTGTGTGGTGGTGTTTTTTTACACAGTTTTGCTCTTATAAATACTTTTAATTCTTGTTAACTCTAAACATTTTAATTTCTTTAAACTTTCTCTACTTTGGGAAATTTTTGATAATTTATATGACTAAAATATAAAAATAGGTACTTCTTTCATTCAACTTTTATTTTATATTCTCTGTTCCTTGAAGTGTGTCCATTTTAACTTGTGCTTACTTGCATGATTGTGTTTCTAAAGTAGTTTTATAATAAGCCATTTATGTGCCCGTCTTTCCTTGAACTTAATTTACCACCTTGCGGCATTTGGCACAGTTGATCCAGTCCTCATTGTCACTCTCCTCTGTGATTGTGGTACTGCTTCTGGTTCCCTTCAGACTTCTCTGGTGTCTCCTGCGTGGTCTCCTTTCGTGGACTTCTCTTTCCCTCTGTCTTGTGTTCTCCATTGTGGCTTTATTGGAAGGCATTAGATAGTGTAGTTGTTACAAGTTTGTTTTCTGAAGCCAGACTGCTTGGATTAGATTTCTGGTTCTGCCCCTTAAAAGCTCTGTGACCTTGGACAAGTTAGACCTTAGTTTTTTCCTGTTAAAAGTGAGCAATAACATTCCTATTTGAGGGGTTGTGACAATTACATGAATTAAGTGAAACATAAAATGTTAAATCACTGCCTGGCAGGTAGCTGCTAAATAACTGTTTGCTGTAATTATCATTAGTAAGCTCTTCTCCAGATGGCATTCTCAATGGGAGAGGACCTGGGACTACCTGTTACTATCTCCCCTTGTATTAATTTCCTAGAGATTTCATAACAAATTACCACAAACCAGGTGGCTTAGAACAGCAGAAATGTCTTCTCTCACAGTCTGGATGCCACAAGTCCAAAAGAAAGAGGTCAGCAGGGCCACATTCCCTCCAAAGGCTCCAGGGCAGACGCCTTCCTGGCCTCTTCCAGCTTCTGGGTGTTGCAGCATTTTGTGGCTTGTTGCTGCATAGCTCTACTCTCTGCTTCTATTTTCACAAGGCCTTCTCCTCCTCTGTCTTAAATCTCTCCTTGTCTTTCTTGTATAACCCAGGATGGTCCTAATTTAATTTATTTACCTCTGCAAAGACCCTTCTTCCAAACAGGGTAACAATCATAGGTTCTGGGAATGAGGACATAGACACATCTTTTTGGGGGGTGGGAACAATATCAGGATTTAACTCACTAACCCTCCAAACAGAAGAGGGGCATTTTCCTCCACCGCTCTGCTGTACACTGAATATTCAATTCTTGTGTTGAAACCCAATTCCCCAGGTGGTGCTGTTTGGAGGTGGGGCCTTTAGGAGGTGATTAGTGCTTTATAAAAAGAGACCCCAGAGGAATCCCTTGCCCCTTCTTTTTTCTTCTTACATAATTACAATTTTATTTGCTAAAACTGAGGTCCCTTCATGCACAATCATGCTCACTTCTGCGTTAGGCCCCTTGCCCGTTCTTCCATGTTAAAACATAACTGTCTATGAACCAGAAAGTAGGCCCTCATCAGACACAGAATCTTCTGGCACCTGGATCTTTGACTTCCCTGCCTCCAGAACTGTGAGAAATAAGATTTCTATTGTTTATAAGGTACCCGGTCTGTGGGATTCTGTTATAACAGCCAGAGTGGACAGAGAAACTCCCCGCTTTGAATAATTCCAAGGAAGCACCTTCCTTAACAGACCAAGTTTGTTTATGGATGTTCAGGGACTAACCAGTCACAGGCCACTCCTAATAGTGCAGATGCAGGGATATTGGCATTATGATTGACCACTCTCACCCTTCACTTGGCCCTTTCTTTCTTTCTTTTTTTTTTTTTTAAAAAACGTACTTTATTGATTTTTTACAGTGAGGAAGGGAGAGGGATAGAGAGTTAGACATATCGATGAGAGAGAAACATCGATCAGCTGCCTCCTGCACACCCCCTACTGGGAATATGCCCACAACCAAGGTACATGCCCTTGACCGGAATCGAACCTGGGACCCTTCAGTCCGCAGGCCGACGCTCTATCCACTGAGCCAAACCGGTTAGGGCCACTTGGCCCTTTCTTAAGTGAAAAGGGTCAGATAGTACACACATGGTCATTGAGACAAGTGTACACGGAGTAGGCACTCAAATGTATTATTTACATAGAAGAGATATTCCTCTTTGTTTTTCTAGTCTTGGTCTCATTTCAGCCTAAGGCTTATTGAATATATTCTCAAGCTAGATAATATCCTTTAAAAAAGACAGTTTCAGACTATTTTTGTGAATCCCAAGCCTTGTACTCGCTTGTTGCTGGGAAGCTGCTGGTGGAGGAGGCTGCCTCCCTGACACGCGCTGCTGTGCTTAGAAACTGAAGTTCTCCAGAAGGCAGGCTTCCCGGGAGTTGTGTTCTGTTCCCTAAGTGGTGATCCATCAATGCAATCCCCTTTGAAGAAGAAATTATTTACTGTAGCATTTGTTTTCTGAAAATGCATTGTCACTGATAGATGGCTGTAATCTATTCTTCCATTAGCTTGTTGGTAATACATTCTATATTTCTTTATTCTTACAGTATCTAGTACTTAGATTCAAAGCTAGAACTTTGGAGTCACTAGGTATCATTGACTATCAAATAGTCTGAATTTAGTAATCAGATGACTGTTCCAGTTTCAGTCACTTGGACCAGTACCCTATGAATAAAGAGAAATCTATAATAATCCTTTCAGAAACCGCTATGCACAGGACTAATCGGCAGTCTCCCTCCTCTCAGGCAAAAGAAAGCTAGTGATACATGATCAATTCCAGATCACTCTGTGAAGATTTACTATGGAAAAAAGTGATAGTGATCATTTCTTAAATTTTATAATATTAAGCACTAAAAGTGTGTACCTATTTGAACAAATACTATTTAAAGAACTACATAGCATACAAGTTTCTCCATGTGTCTACTGCAATGATTACTTACTTGGTAGTATCCAGGTGCCTGGGCAAAGTCAAGGAGATCTCTGCGGCTTTGTCACCAGAGCTACCTCAGGGCTGTCAGAGTGCGGAAGTTAGTAAAGAGAGGGAGAAAGCAGTGGGGCAGGAAATGAGAATATAAATACGAAGCTGGGAATATGAATGAACTGTATTCTGTCACAATGTTTGAAACAAGGAATGTCCAGCTAAAGCAGCAGACAATAATGACAGATTATATTAAGATCTCAATCTTTTTTATTCTTGACTAGAGGCCCCGTGCACAAAATTCGTGCATTTGGGTTTGTGTTGGGGGCGTCCTTCAGCCCAGCCTGTGCCCTCTCACAGTCCGGGAGCCCCGCGATTGATTGCCCCGCAGAGGGAGGCCCTGCCCACCGCCGCTGGCCAGGTAGCCTGGGCCTCCCTCTGTAGGGCGATCTCGGAGCCCCCCAGCCAATGGCCTGGGCCTCCCTCTGCAGGGCGATCGTGGGGTGATGGCAGGGCCCCCTGACCAATCACATCGCACCCGCCTTGGCGGCGGCAGTCAGTACTGGGTCGCTGAAGCGCCTGTGACCCAGGAGGGACCGAGAGGTCAGCAGTTCAGCCCGCTTGCCAGTCCCTGCCCACCCGAGCCTGCTGCGTGCAGCCTGGCGTTCAGTCATCCGTTTGGTTACGGACCCTGGCTCTTTATATATTAGGATTATTAGGCATTTATTTAATATTTGATGATTGTAAGTTCTTGTGCTAATATTATTTACACATTTTTTACAAGATATCTGTAGAATGGTAAATGCATTCCTAAGTGTTAGGTATAAACTTTTACTGGGTAAGTTTACATACAATCTGGTTTTCGCTATGTTTTGATCAGTATTTTTAAAATGTGATTTTGAACTATTATATCCTCCTAACAAACTCATTCCCTGGCCTATTGTTTATTTGATAACATTTGTTCTATCACCCACATAGACATCAGTATATATTATGTGACTTGACTCCCTAGCAAAACCTTCCTTCTTTGCCCTGTTGGTCACAGAATTATCTTGATTTTAAACACAGTGGAGGGAAGCAATTTTTTTTGGTGAGGAAAATGAGCAATTTGAGAAACAAGTGTTTGTCTATGAATACATTTCTTAGGCCTGAACTCAAAAAGGAGGGCATTATAGGAAGAAAGGCTTTTATAGAGTGCTCAAAATTGTGTGGTAGGCTGAAATTGTCAATGTTTGGGGCAACTGGTGGCACGTAGTCATCAGGTTTTCCGTACATGTGCATCAGTGATGTTTATGCCTGGCTACCCATTGCAACAACTTGGAGAGCTTTTAAAAGAATTTTAATGCCAGAATCATACCCCAACTGATAATAACTTAGTTGTTCTAGGCTAGAGCCTGGATATACTATCATCTATCTATCTATCTTATCTATCATCTATCTATCTATCTATCTATCATCTATCTATCATCTGTCATCTATCTATCATCTGGTTCCCTAGGTGATTCCAATGTTTAAACAGTGTTGGAAACCACTGATTTACATAGACAGAGATTATACATTAACGAAATCTCAAATAGTTATTAGATAAAACTATTCAAATCTGTTCATGCTTTGCATTTGAAGATTTCATATTTGTTTTTCAAAATAATTTACATTTTTAGCAGTTTAGTCAGTATTTAACTGGCTTCATAAGCTAGAATCTATAATAGTAAAAGTGTAATATGCTAATTAGACTGGATGTCCGGATGACCTTCCGGGCAGACCTGGGGCTACGAGGGAAGCCCGGGTCTCAGGTACCAGAGGGAAGCCGGTGCTGGCAGCCGGGGGAAGGAAGGCCTACTCTTGCACAAATTTCATGCATCGGACCTCTAGTGGAATATAAATTAGTATTTCTTCACTTTGGTTAAACATTAGATCATTTATTTCAGGAACTTTCACAAATCTTAATGTCCAGATTATACCCAAACCAGTTAATTCAGAATCTTTAGGAATGAGACTTGGGTATTTTTTTTAACAGCTCCCTAGGTGATTAAAATGTAAAGCCAAATTTGAGAACCACAAATCTAAATAAATATTTGTTGATTTGATTTTCTTTAAATGGTTTCAGTCAAGCACAGTCTCACTCAAAGGCTTTCTTTTTCAGGATATTATTGATAGACTTATAATTTTGAATTCTGAAGCTAAGATCCGTTCTTTATTCAACTATGAACAATCACACATCTTTGGCCTAAGGTAAGGTGCTAAATTTTACTTGAGAAATATTTCAGTGTTGCAAAAGCATGCAAAAAATATGTTCTATATACTTTCAAAAATATTTAAAATAAACTACTTTAAAGCATACCTAAAGGTAATTTATCTTCCTGTAATATTACACATGAAGTAGATTATAGCCATTAGGTTTTATGTTAAGGCCATTGTCCACGTTTAGCTTCTATATTATTACAGTGTCTTCCACTTTTGTTAGATTTACTAGAGACTTTTTGAAGACTATTCAGTTTACTCAGGAGTCAACTGGGGCTTCCTGGGTTCGTATTAGATTGGACTCCTGCCATAATATAGTCTTAAAAGAGGCTCAGAAATACCCCATTTCTCTTGAGGCCCACATTCTGCTCTTTTATGTTAATCATATTATTTAATTTCAGTGTCCCAAGTTTTAAATCTTTCTGGTTGAGTGTATGTTTCTTAAGATGTTATTTAGCATGTTCAAATGGCTGGGGTGAGAGGGGGAGTAGAAGTGTTTGTTTGGACTATAGAGGTGCATAAATTCTTACTCTTTTGATCATATTTAGACATATAACTTGCTTTCTTATCTACTAATTACTACCTTGAAAAGCAGCTGAATTAAAGAAATTTTCCTAGGTTTGTGATTTTTTTCTTCTTTCTACTAGCAAAATAAATTTTTTTGGGCATGAGGGAGTGGGTCAGGGAGAATGCTCTATCTAAGAAATAAAGCAATTTTCTAAAATGAGAATTCTCTGATAGTAGTATATATTATAGATCTTGTACTGAAACATATATATTATAGATCTTGTTCTGAAACTTTTCATTAATAGCTGTGCTTAATTAAACCATTCATTAATAGTTCAAAGGAGATAGAAAAAAAGCTGCAGCTGTTATAATTCATTGGATCATGTGCACTTTATCTCTAAATTAATTTCACATTAAATTTTAACTTTCTGTGTAGGACATCAGATATATCATATAGCAACCTGTGATGAGGAATATTAGGAAAAATCCATTCAGTAGAACCTCCTTTTGCATAACAAGTACGTGCCTGAGTTTTGTAATGATAGAACATAGATTTTGGCCTCTTGTTATTGATATATTGAATGAATTTCTTCCCTTTTCTGCATTTTTTTGATAGAATAGTATTTTTATTATTCTTCTGGCAAAAACTCTAACAATAGGACATTAAGTCATGTACAAAGCAATCCAAGAAGTAAAATGCTCCTGGGAATAAAATACATTAATTTTCATAGTGTGCGCTTTCTCATAATATCCAAATGGAGTCAATCTATCCTACACTAGAAAGTTTGCCATTCCATTGTTGATACATATACTAGTAGTTGAGTCATGCATTATAGTATTAACGAAGACTGTGGAGTCAGACTGCCTGCTGGCATTATCAGGTTCAAGTGCCACAATCTCTGATTTGAAATACTGAAGTTCAGAAAAAGTTTTAAGAAATTAAATTTTTTTATAATGTATTTTTCTATTTGTAACTAATCTTACCTAAAATGATGTAAAATTTTATAGTTTTTATTTAACCTGACAGATTTAAATATAAACATCTTTTTCCAAAGAAATATTAATGTGTTTGATTATGAAGTATTGATCCAGAGTCCACATGTACTATATTTTGTTGCTGAATGCTAAAAATTCTAAATTCTTTGTCCTAAGATTTAAAGATATGGAATTATCAACCTTTAAATCATGACCTTGCAATTTTTAAATCACTTAGGGGTAAGGAGTTGGAAAGCGGGGGAGGGGAAAGATAAATAAATTATACTGTGTGTTGTATTTCAAAATCTAGCTTTGTAGTGATATAAAATGCCCATTTCCAGACTAGATTGGGAGGCGCCCATTGCAACTGAGGCAGAACAATGTCTGTATCTTCCTGTTGATATCAGGGCCTCAGGCTCAACTGCGGAACTCTTGGCATCATGGCTCACTTAGGGCACGGTGGGCTCTCCTCCAGTCAGCAGTGACAGGGAACCTATCGAGGGCTCACAAACATGGTTGTGTGAGCTGGTGCACCTCATATCCTGACCAATTGATAATAGAACAATCTAGCCCAGGACTGTTCTTTTGCTTATAACTAGATTATGCTAGTTATGCTTGTTGGTGCATATTCAAAGATACATTGATGTCTGCTGGGAAGCATCAACAATTTATGCGGCTGTCTGTGGTGCTACAGTGATAAATTGGATGTTTGTAAATTATTTGGGATTATACAATGAAACATCTTAGGAGCATTTTTGCAGTGCATAAGAAGCTCATTAAGAGTATATACTAGTAGGGTCAGCTTAAGTTAATATTAATGTTATATTCTTAATATGCATATATTATCTTTTAAGAGCAGTGAGCAATTTGAGTCTTAATGTTTAGCACAAAATCCTGCAACCTTGGCACATCCGGAAGATGCTCTAATGAACTGAACTATCCAGCCAGGGATAAAGTTAATCTATTTTTTTTATTAATCCTCACTGGAGGGTATTTCTTCTATTGATTTTAGAGAGGGGTAAGGGAGAGGGTAAGGGGAGAGATGAGAGAGACACATCGATGAGAGAGAGCCACATCAATCGATTGCCTCCCGCATGTATCCCAACTGGGGTGGGGAACCTGCAGCCCCGGTACATGGCCTTGACCAGAATTGATTTGGGACCCTTCAGTTCTTGGGCCGATGCTTTAACCACTGAGCAGTGCCGCTCAGGACAAAGTTAATCTATTTTTAATTGTATCCTGACAAAGACACACACACACATACACACAAATACTTCTGAAATTTGCCTGTGTAACTGTTGATATCTTTACATAAATGTAGTTTAAATTATTTTTAATACTTTATCTCTGTCCATAAAAGAACAAAAATATACCATTAAAATTTTATCTAGTTTATCCATGAATTTGGATTGACCTCAGATAATTGTTTACTTTCTTTGGAATACTTCTTGATATGAACAGTTTGCTTTATGTGAGAAGTAAGGAGCAGAATCTTTTTTCATAACTTGGGGAAATTTGGTTTGGGACTAACAAAAATTGAACTTTATAATTTATTGCTTATAAACCTCAGTAATATGTAAATTTTGAGACATTTTTTCTAGATTAGTGTATATAAAATAATCTGTTCACTTTGTAAACCTAGCCTTAATATTATGGTTAGGCTAAAGAAATAAAATGATCTTATAGTTACTTTTCTTTTCATGTTTACACTAGCTGCTAGCTTATACAAATATGCTGGTATAATTAATGAGTCATTAAGATCTGTTTATTATACAGTTGCATAATTTAATGTTAAATGGCATTAGTTGTTATCAGGTCTTACAAGAATCTTTATGCATAATCTAATATCAAAGTATGCATTCTTTTATTAGTATTCTGAATTTGTTCATTTGTTTAATACACATGTATACTTCTTTTGGGTATAGTGAAATATCTTTCCCCATTACCTACCTTAGTATAACACTTAATTTTTAAATTAAATATTGAAAACGTAAATCTTGCATAAAATAAACATACAGCTTAACAATTTGTTGTAAAATAAATGTCCACTTAATCCCAACCAAGTAAATAAAGAGAGCTAGCACTATGCATTTGTTTGATCATGACTCCCTCCCTTGTCCCCAGTAATAACCACAATTTTGACTTTTGTGGTATTTACATTCTATTTTTTTTATTTACTTTATATTTTTACTACCTAGTTATGTATTCCTGAACAATATATTTTATTTTTGTTTTTTACTTTATAATATTGGTACCATTGACTATATATCCTGTCATATTTGACCTTTTCTCTGTTGCCTTATGTTTTCTAAGATTAATGTTGCATACATTTTAATGGATTTATTTTGATTGCTGTATATTTCATGGTATACATATACTGTCTTTTGTTATGTATTATGCTGTTAATGGACATTTGAGTTATGTCTGGTTTTCCAGTTTTCAAAAATATCTTGGCTACTTTTAGTCCTTTTCTCTCCACATAAATTTTAGGAGCAGCTTCTCACACAAACTAGCCCACTGGGATTTTAATTACCATTGGATTGAATGAATTGACATCTTTATAATACTGAGCTTTCCAATCTGTAAACGTGGCAAATGTCTCCATTTAAATTGTGTTCCTTAATTGTGTTCTTTAATTACTGTCATTAAAATGTTCTTCTTTCCATAGAGGTCTTTGTCTTTTGTAGCCGTATGTTACATTCCCCAGTATGTGGCAGCATCACCCGGTGGTTAAGAGCATGGATTCTGAAACCACATTGCCAGAGTGATGTTAGGCAAGATTCTGAACCTCTCCATCCCTCTACTTCCTCATATAGGAAATGGAGTGTAACTCTACCTTTCCCACAGAGTTATTGTGAGACTAAATATGTTATATATCTCCCCAATTTAGAATATGCTAAGTACCTCATATTTTGCATCTTTAAGAGATGCTCAGAGCCCTCGAGCTTCTCCGCCAACTCTTGGAATAGGTGGCCCATGCCCTTGAGAACTACATTGTCGAGGTGGCGATAGAAGCCCAGAGAGAGAGGCAAGTGTGGGAGGCCTGCAGAGGCAGCTGGCCAGGTAGTTGACCGCGGCCTCTACCTCGGTGGAATAATTCTGATGCATTTGGGAGCGCATGGTTTTTCAGCAATAAGGAGTTAAGGTGTGTTGGCTGATCTAGGAGGTGGTTCTGAAGGTGGTGACTGGATAAGATGCTGCAGGGTAGTCAGAGGCTGGAAGAAGGGGCATCTCTGGGTCTGTTCTCTCCAAATTCTGTTGAAGCAGGAGACAGATCCGGGACCACGGAGGACACTATCTTCATTTATTTTATTCTCTCTTAAAGAGTTATTTTAGGTTATCAGTGGAGGAATTTTGTTGATCTCTATAAAAACCTTACATTTTTAAGTTATTACATAATGTGCATTTAAATTCATAACTGAATTGGAAAATAATGTATATCTTTATAATATTTAATCTCATCCTGGTAGGTGCTGTCTTTCTATTGAATTTTTTTACATTCTCCAATGATAAATTGTAGAGCTCTCTTCATATAGGTTCTGTGTATTTCTTATTATCTTTTATATTTTTTGCTATTTTAATATATTTCTCCATGGTCATATTTTAATTAGTTATTACTGATATAAATAAGTTATTTTTTGTTACTGGTCACCCTCCATAATTCTTGTTCATATATATAATTAGGGAAGGATCTGTTTCCGAACTTCGCATATTGTTGGAATTACTTCCTCATGGCTTTAGGACTAAGGGTCTCGTTTTCTTGCTGCCCACTGGTAAGAAATCCTTGTCGGTTGTCAGTTGAAGGCTGCCTCAACTCCTAGGAGCCACCTGTTGTCCTTGCCGTGTCGTTTTCTTAACACAGCTGCTTGCTTCTTCAAAGCCAGCAGAAGGTGTGATCACATCATCTTGTCACCTTAACATACTGTGACCAGAGGAAAGTCACAAGTCCTGCCTGTACTCAAGAGGGAACCTCACAAGGGCATGAGTACCAGGAGTGTGGGGATTCCACCACAGAGCCATTCTTTTAATTAACAGATCATCTGCTGACAATACCTGGTGTTAAACCACTATGTTATCTAAATTTTTACTATCGACTTTTTGTTTGTTTTAAACTGGTTTCTCTACCTCTGTCCCAGCCAGAGTGAACCTAGTAAAATACAAATCAGATCACCTCAATCCTATACTCATTTCATAGAATAAAGCCATACTCCGCTGTTTCTCGTGCCATCAAAGAAAAGCTTCAGTGGCCTTACCGAGTCCCGGGTGATCTGGACCCCTAACATTACTCTGGCCTCACCTCCTCATACTTCTTTGTTATTTATTCCCCTTCAGCTACGTGGCCCCCCTTACTGTTCTTCACACCTGCCAGATGTACTCTCCCCTTAGGTCCTTTGCTCAGGCTGCTTGCTGTGCCTGGAACCCTTTTTCCCCACATCACTTCCTGGTTTGCTTCCTCATTCCCTTTAGGTCTTCACTGAAGTGTCACCTTGGTGAGGACTTTCCTAACCATCCTATTTAAAACTGCATGCAGGTATTCATCCACACTGCCCCCTTGTTGGAACTTTATGTTCACGTTTCCAGCTTTTGTTTTAGCTTTATCTTTTTATTTTGTTCATTGTCTGTGCCCCTCCTCTAGTATTTTGCATTCCATACAGACTTGGATTTTTGTGCATGTGTGTTCAGTGATGTACTTAAAACAGTGGTAGATACTTAGTAGGTATTTAGCCAATATTTCTTAAAATTAAGTAAATTTAATTTTATGTCATGGACGAAGTAGTTTCCGAATAAACAGTTTTATCATTCTCTAGTAATGAATATCATTATCTCCTTTCAGAAAGCATGCCTTTCTATTTTTTCTTCTCCCATCTTCTTTGCATTGGCTTAAACTTTTAGAACACACTGTTAAATAATAATGGACGACTTTGCCTTCTTCATGACCTTAGTGGGAATGCTTTTCCTGTTTATGCTTTTAGCTCTTGCCTTGAGATAGATTTGTTTTGTAAATCAAATGAAAGAAGTAACCTTTCTTTAATTTACTTAGCATTTTTTGGAGGACAGGGACCAGAGAGTGGATGTTGAATCTTAAATCAAGTAGCTTTTAAGCATCTGGTCAGGTGACTATGTGGTTCTTTTCTATTACATATTGATGCCATGAATTACATTAGGAAACGTTTTCATATTAGACTACCCTTTCCTTCCTGGAATGAACTGTACTTGGTCGCAGTATACTATTCTTTTAATTTACTGCTGGATCAAATTTGCTAAGCTTTACATTATTCCCAATACTTGTAAGATCTTAAAAGTCTTACATCATTTGTTCAAGTTTCGATTTACTCCTTCTGTAATGAAGAAAATTCAACTCAGATATTTATTTGCTTTCTGAATTTCTCCCAGTTCATCTTAAATCATCTCATTGTCCTTCTAAATCAAACATGTCAAACTCATGGCCCGTGGGCCACATGTCTCATTTATTTGGCCCGTGTTAGCCTTTGAGTTTGATATGCTAGTTCTAGAGCCTATAGAAGCCTTCTTTCAAATCATAAACTAGAGGACATTGAGGGTCATTTTCATTACCTGTTCACTGAATTTGTAGCCTAAAGAAAAGAGAAAGGGCCTAGCTGGCATGGCTCAGTGGTTGAATACCGACGCATGAACCAGGAGGTCATGGTTTGATTCCCAGTATCAGGGCACATGCCTGGGTTGTGGGCTCGATACCCAGTAGGGGGCGTGCAGGAGGCAGCCAGTCAATGATTCTCTCATCACTGATGTTTCTATCCCTCTCTCACTCTCCATTCCTCTCTCTTAAATAAAGAAAAACATATTTTTTAAAAAGAAAACAGAAAGGTCACTAGGTTCTCCCTAAACCTTCATGTTGAAGAGAAGTTAGAGTGTTATGTTATCAGTTAGCTGACATTTTTCTATATACACAAGTTTTGTGTGTGTGTGTTTGTCCCTTTATGAGCTGTCCCTGCTAACCTTACCATGGAGGAAGTCAATTTTATTTATTAATAATTGGTCTCTATAGCCAATAACCAGTAATTAATAATTGGTTTGTCTGTAACTACTGGTTCTGCCTTGTTCCTTCTACTACTAAGAACTACAGTAGAACTGCGGATCCGCCTGCAGCTGTGCTGTATTTCCACTGGTGCAGGAGAGGGTTAGGCTTTCTGTCTGAGCATCCTCCTGGGATTGATTAGTTTCAGTTTCCGTTTTCTTGGCAAGAGTATTTCATGGATCTTCTTGTATGGCAATAGGAGCCACATGACTTCTGTTTACCCCTCTTTTATTTAATGTTAAGATAGAGCAGTGTATTTAGGTGTTCTCAGATTGACCTGAAAATTATAAAGTTATCCATTGACATTTCACCTCATAAACAGTCCCGGGATTGTAGCAAAATGATTCTGTTATTTCTTTTATAACTAATTGTGGGGAAAGAAGTGATGGCAATTTGCTGTTTTTATGAATTTGCTGATGTTCGCTAATTAACTTCTAAATTAACTAGCAGTTGAGAAAAAATTACTATTTCTAGATTTAAATTTTTTAAAAAACTTGAGTAGAAGTTACCCATGGTTTTTAAGTAATATTTTCATAAGAAAAACTTTTGAAGTCAATTGCTATTCAAGTCAATTAAAATATATCTGAAATAACTATTTGATCTTTCTTAAAATTTGTAATTTTATGAATAGATATTCAAGACATCAAGAAAGTCTAAATCTTTAGGATATATTTTATAAAACCTACTTTTTATTATTTCTTTTTACATAGGTTATTAAGTGTGGTATGCTGTAATCTAGACACCCTCCTTCTGTTAGAGGCTCAGTATCAAGTGTCTGAAATCTTACTAAATGCTCAAGAAGAAAATATCTCAGAGACCTCTGAGAGCCACAGGTAAAATAAAAGGAAATAAAGTCTGTTTTAACATGATAATAACAACAGTTTTCTTTGCAGATGCTCTGTTTTGAGAGTGATTTTCTGTATAGTATGTTTAATGTTTCTGGACTATCTGAATTCAACAGATTTAAATAACAGTAATAAAGCAATTAAAGCATAAATGTCACGTCACAGTTAGAAAGATTGGGATAGATATTCTTGGAGGTGGCTTGCAGAGTACTACTTTCTGAGTTTTTATTTAACTTAGTTTTTTTTGTATATTAGTTAAGTGCTAACTTTTTTTGTTGTTGCAAATCTTTTATTTTTTTATTTTTATTGTCTAAAGTTTTACATATGTCTCCTTTTCCCCCAATTACCCCTCCTCACCCACCCCCAGCGATTCCCACCCCGGGCAAGCCCCCATCACCCCAGTGTCTGTGTCCATTGGTTATGCTAATATGCATGCATACAAGTCCTTTGGTTGCTCTCTAACACCCCGCGAGTGCTAACTTTTTTAATGGCTCCATGAAGTTTGTCACTTTTAAATTCAGTTTGCATGTAGAAGATGACCCATTAAACAAGACATTTTATTTTGTGCCCCTTGTAGAGGAACTCTTTTCTCCATTCTCTTAGTTATGTTAGTTCATAGTCAATAAATTCTGATTATTGCAAAATGAGGTTATGACCATATCTTGATATTTTTTGTTGTTATTAATCCTCACCCAAGGATATTTTTCCATTGATTTTTAGAGAGTGGAAGGGAGGAGGAGAGAAACATTGATGTGAGAGAGACACATTTATTGGTTGCCTCCTGCACACACCCTGACCAGAGCCAGGGATTGAGCCTGTAACCAAGGTACGTGCCCAAGGAATCGAACCTGGGACCCCTCAGTTTGCGGGCTGACTCTCTATCCACTGAGCCAAACTGGCTAGAGCCTTGGTATATTTTTCTATTAATATATCACACTTGGCATTACCTCAATTTGGCTGACATTTATTGAATGCACATTCAATAGTTGGCATTATTTTTGGGTCTATAATTTTCAAAAAAGTATGTCTCCATTTTAGGTAGGTCTTAGAAAATTATAGAAGAGCAGGCACATTCCTGGGTACTCTAGTTGACACAGAAGGATAGTATTGACAGCTTCAGGAAGTGTGGAGGCTGACTAAAAGCAACATTCAGATTTTCAATTTAAGGCCCTGGGTCTAGAACTTAAGGAAACCTTGACTAAAAATGTGATAAAATCATTGTGAAAATAACATTTTAATCCCATTTCTTTAAATGCAGTAATATTTGTCAAGGAAATATTCTTTTATTAATCTCATTCCTTTCCTGATACCAGTTATATCTCCTTCAATTCTTTGCTTTCTAGCAAAGACAGAAGATAAAGAGTGAGTTTAGCTTTTTTAAGGGATACATTGATAATCTTAGAGATATATTCAAACAAGCACAATGGCCTACATACAAGGATACTTACTCTGGAATGGCCATAAAAGCATACAAAAATTTTTTAATGTCCATCCATAGCAGGGAGTTTAAATGTTTGGGGTACATTTGGACAGTTGTATACTATGCAGATACTAGAACAGAGCAGCTATATATGTTTTGATAAAGAATTATCTCTAAGATAAAGTTAAGTGAGAAAGGAGAGGCACCAATATTGCATACAGTGGTATCATTTGAGTAAATATAAAGAAACCTTTGGATATATACATAAACACATTTGTTTTTATACAGACCCTCCAAGGACAAAAAAGAAACTTGTAAGAATTGTTAGCTTCGTAGGGGTTGGAGGAGAATCTGAGAGACTGGAAGAAAACATACTTCTCACTGTATATCTTTTATAGTTTTTGAATTTGCATGTTTTAGCTACTTACTAGCTTTTATAAATAGAGAGAAACATTTTGGTGGATGCTTTTAAGAGTCAAAAATACCAATTCAATATCATTCCCCAGAACCTGACAAAAATAGCTAAATGCATATAAAACTAAAAGAAAATCTACTGTCATCAATTTGGAGAAATATTCCAGACTTCCTTTATTTTGCTAGATACAGTGAAATGGAACCAAAACAAAGCAATACTTAGATCTCTAGTTTAAATATGGTAGTGTAAGTTAATATTTCCCCTTTCTCATCTTAGAAGTAACCTCGAGGATTGAGTGAGAGTGGAGGGATAGCATATCATCAAAATTTTTAGCCACAAATGACTTTTGAAGGTCAGCCAAAGGCAGTCGAAATAGGGCAAATACTACTAAGGCAGCTGAAGAACTTGAGAAAGGATATCATGGCTGCCATTAATGTGAAAAACGGCAAACTACGATTCTCAGGGGGGGAAAAGGAAAAAGAAAAAAGAAAGTGAATATATAGGGTGGGTCAAAAGTAGTTTTTCAGTTCATATGGAAAATAATACAGTAATAAATAATAATACAAATAAAAGCTGTGTTTTGTGTACTCACAAGTATAAACCCACTTTTGCCATCTGTATTTCTAAGTAAAAACAACAGTCTATTTACCAGACTTTTCTATAGAATTTTATCTGCCCTTTTTCTTTACATTCTAGTGACTTGATTTTAAAACTAAATTATATTCCATTAGATAACAAAATTGCTATGTTGATTTTTCAGGGATTTTATAATCGATGGCTTATCGGTAGAGAGAAATCATGTTCTTGTTAGAATAAACCTTATTGGTGGGCCAATGGAACGAATTTTGCCTCCGAGGATACTACAGAAGGTGAGTGGGTAAGAGGAAGGGAAGATGTTTTCCTGACATATTTTGAAGCAACATAGCCAACTCAGATGACACTAAACAGCAACTATCAAATGTCTACATCACAGAGTTGAACTCTTATTACTAGAAAAACTTTAGGATGAAAGCAAATACTTTAAAATAAAAGTACTATTTTTCATGGCAGGGCAAGAGTACTAGTTTGTGTTGCTGAGTAGGGTATTATGTTATTTAAAAGTTGTCATCTTCCTTTTGTGTTTTTGAATTTTTTAGTTTTGATTTCTTTCCCTTTCATGACACTTAATTTTTGTTAGATGTCTATATTCTTTTGTATTTAATTGGCAGTATTGTGTACCTCTCTTTCTATCAATAATAATAGTTTGGTTTTCACGAAGTTTTTTTAAAATTTTTATTTATTTATTTGAGAGAGGGAGGGGAAGAAAGGGAGGGAAAGAAGGAGGGAGGGAGGAAGGGATCAATTTTTGTTGTTCCACTTATTTATGCAATCATTGGTTGATTATTATATGTGCCCTGAACAGAAATTGAATTTACAACCTTGGCATATTGGGATGACACTAACCATCTGAGCTATCTGGCTAGGGCAAGGGTTGGATTTTTTATTGTTATTGTTATTAAGTACATTTTACTTTGGCTGTCACTCTGGGACACATGAGGTAGGAACAATTGACAGTACAAAAGAAACAGTTTTTTGAGCAATGTAGGAAATGCAGGTTTCTTTTGAAGACCATAATTTTCCTTTCATGACAGAAATACTAAAGCCATCATTCTCAGTCCTACTTGCTAGAACAAGTTACCATATATTTGTCTTTATTGCTTATTTAATGTTGTTTCTAAGATATTTCATTTTAGTCATTATTCATTAGAGCATTGAATTATAATGTCAAATAGCTTTTGATTAGTTGGACCACAACTCTAAAATTTTTATGAAACAAAGCCAATTTCTATGAATAATATTTCAGAAGGCCTTAAAATTCAATGCTATCTTAAACTGTTTTCGAAAGTGATCTGTCTTGCTTCATTTTAGGGTGATGATCCATATCCTTGGCCAATGTTTTCATCATATCCTTTACCAAACTGCTATCTGTCAGAAGGTACAAGAAATACTGATCAAAAGCAAGGTAAAATATTTGCTATCAAATGTCATGTTTTTTTGGTGCTTTTGTTACAATTTCAAAAAAGAAAATATTGGAAAGGGAGATTAAAACTATTTTCATTCTGTTTGTGAATGTGGATATAGATACCTATTTCTTTGTACATTTTCACTTTTTCAAGTTTCTTATGAAATTAACATTAATATGATGCCAAATAATTTTTATCAGAACATTTTTTTGGTTTAAAAAAGTAACTAATGATTTTTTATTAATTTATTCTATTTATATAGAACTTTATTCAACAGAGTAATATTTTTAGTATATGTGTGCTCAAGACTTGAAATATAAGTATATAAATTGTATAAATGTAATAAAATGAAAACTCAGATAACCACTTTAGAGTAGTTCATGAAATTTTAGAGACTATATTCAAGTAATCAGGTAATTGGATGGTAATATAGTGTGATGGGAGTTAAATAGACAATAAGAACATTATGTTTAAAGCAAGGAATAAAGTATAAATATGTTTTCTGGTTTATAGAAGATAATTTTTGACAGAAAAAATGACAGGTTAGAAGGAGCAAATTCAAAGAACTAGGAGTAGGTCAGGATGAGATTTGTAATGTGGGGGTAAGAGTCACCAGAGATAAGACGAGACAGGGAAGCTAAGCTCAGACATGAGGCCAGTGTAGCTCAAGTTCAGGTGCTTAGACGTTTTCATAAGAACAATGAAAATTCAGACAGTTTTTAGACTAGAGAATTATAAGGAAAAATATAAACATATACAAACAAACTGTTCATTAATTTGAGAAGTTTAATCTTAAATCAACATGAATTCCTTTATAATACCATCAAACTTACATTGGAAAGAAATAATATAAGATTGATTTCACATAGGTTAGATTCTATGGAGTGATTGTTGAAAAATTGGATTTTTTCTTCTTTGTGAGACTTTATATGCCATTTACCTTTCCCTACATTTATTTGCTTTAAAAGAGTCAATAGAAGCCATCAATCAGTATACATTATTTTTATTTCTATCCAGTGTTTGAGATATACATTATATATTTCACAATTGCATAGAAACAAAAATTCTATTTTTTTCTATTTACTTAGAGGTTAGGGAAAGAACATGAGGGAGCTTTTAAAGTTTTTAATATTTGTCTTTATAGCTCACTTTACAAATTTTGTCCTTGTGTTTTCCTCTTGTGTGACCTAATCTATTGCTTTCAGAGATGTGGGAGTGATATTAAGTATTTTTCAAGAAGAGACTCTTGAGAGAGTATCATTTGGACTCTTTTCCTACTTGACTCATATCTTTCCATGAACCCAAACTGTTCTCAATGTTACTCTCGTTTCCAATCTTGCTTTTAGTTTTTTAGTAAGTCCTTATATTTTGTCATCCTGTTTTAGGTTTCATCAGTCATTCCTCCACTCATTCCTTTTATTTGACATGTTTTAGGAGCAGTGATTATCAGGTGCTTCCCTAGACGCTGGAGATAGACGATGTGTGGGACTTGGTCCATTCTCAGTGCCTCAGCTCCTCTCCAGATCTTATTTCCTTATTGTGATATAACATTGTGATCTCTGCTAAGTTTCTCTTGGGAACAAATAGTTATTTTTTTTATCAGTTTTATTAACAATAAATTCATGATTAGTTTTATTGATTGACTACCACATTTGATAATTTTTTTCCAAAACAGTTTGGTAAAAAAGTAATTGACTTATTTTAAATTGAACAAGCCAGACAGAAATAAAAAAGCAAAGTAAATGGACACTTACCTAGAATAGGAAAAACTATGTCATCAATTCCTGGAAATCAGTGGTGAGAGGAGTATAATTTTACTCCCTGCTCTACTCTTGTACGTGATTTAGAAAAGGGAGTAATAACAACTTCTCTGTCGGGTGTAGCATAGAGCTGCTGAATGGTTAACCTCAGCGGCCCAGGGTGCTGCCAGGCATCATGCCGTGTGCCCAGGTCCATTTACTCGCCTCGTCTCCTGGAGGACTATTTCACATCTGTCATCAAACCGTCTTCACCTCTTCCCCATCCGTGCTGTCGGATGATAACTTTGCTATTTTACTGATGAAAAAGAAACAGTCAAAAAAAGTTTCCATGTGCTTCTGATACATAGGAACTCAGCGGCATCTGTGCCCATTTTGGTTTTTATTACTATTCGTATACTCCTTATGTTATTTGCTCCCTTTGTGCACTGCATTCCTTTCTCTTTCTTATCAAAAATACTGCATCTATTAGTTCTCTATTATTATTATTATTATTATTATTATTATTATTATTATTATTATATTTAGAGAGCCAGGGAGAGTCTTCACTGTAGCTTCTTCATAAGCCAACAAGAATGGGGTTAATTCTTCCATATTTCAAATATCTTATTTTGAACCCATTTCCACCCTCACTACAATGCCATTTCTGTCCCTTTACTGCAAAATTCTTTGCAGAAATGGTCTAATCTTGGTATTCCAGCTACTCTCTTTCCATTCTGCCTTGAAGCCACTTGAAAGCTAATCAGGCTCTCAGCCCATCACTCCACCATAATAAAATCTGGTCAGACCTCAGTCCTTGTCCTACTCGACCTAGCATTGTCACTGAGCATTTCTGGTGCCTCCCTCTTTTTAGAAACACTGTATTCCCTTGGCTTTCAGGAACATACATTATGTAATCTTCCTCCTGCATTTTTGCACATCCTGTTTCCTCCTTTGTTGGATCGTTCACCTCTCGCCAACCTCTAAACTTTGGAGTACTCCAGGCCTCATTTCTCAGTTGTCTTTTTTTCAAGCTGTACTTTATTCTTGGGAGGATCGCCTCTAGTCATATTACTAAGATATTGTCCACCATGCTGATTGCTCTCAGGTTTGTATTTCTAACCCCCATCTCTACCCTGAGCCTTGTACTCATATCTCACTGTCTACTTGATACCTCTGCTAGTTATCAAGCATATCAAACTGAAGTCTGGGATAAATTTCTGATACTCCCTCCAGATATATTCCTTTGGTGTGCTTGCTTATTTCAGAATGGCACCTTTGTGTTCCAGGTTCTTAAGGCAATAAACCTGAAGGCATTCTTCGACTCTTCTCTGTCTTCAGACCTTACATCTAATGTGTCAGCATTTGCTCTTGACTTGACTCATCTGAAATAAACCACTTTCACCCATTCACTACCAGTCATCTCTCCCTTGTAGTAACCTGCTAAGTAACAGCAGCCAGTGTAATGCTGTTGAAATGTGGTTTGGATCATATTGCTCCTCAAATTGAAACCCTCCAATGGCTTCCCTGTAGCCTATAATGGTCTACATATTTGTGACTTTCTTTCTGTCATATGCTCTGTTTTATGCTAATTAGAAACCTCTTTAATTCCATGTTTCCCCAGTGTGTTGGACAGTAACTTCTATTGCCTTTCTGTTTGTCCTTAAAACACGTTTGCATGAGACAATTTTTTTCTCAATTTAACAGCAGTACCTGATAATTCCTCATAATAATAGTGGTCCTGCGTCTACTGTGATTATCGTTAAGGAGGAGAAAACGATCTAGGCCAGGGGTGGGCAACCCCTGGCACGCGTGCCAAATATGGCACACCAGTAACTTTTGCTGGCACGCGAAACCCTCTCTTATAATCTTCCATTTACAATTTTTTTCTTAATATCGACTTTTTTATTTTTCAGATAAATTCAGTGTAGGTGCATCTTAGATAAATAAATAATTTTATTTATTTATTCATAACAAGTTATCTTAAAGACCATAGACATAGATTGACGAGAGAGGGGAAGAGCAATTTCTATTCCTCTGCCTTAACTCTCCCTGCCTTCCTAGGTCCGACCAGTGTTTTGGTTTCATCCACATACGCTTGTGAATCTTTGTTCTCAGTGATGAATTTTGTTAAGTCTCGTAATAGGAGTAGCCTGACGGATGAAAGTAGTAGCTCGTGCATATCTCTGAAGGTCATGAAATATAAACCTGATGTAAAATCTCTGTCATCAGTGATGCAGCAGCAAAAGTCCCACTGATAATATGAAACGGTGTCATAAAGTTTTCTGTCGGACTATCAGTGTACATGTATACATTAAAAAATAAATGTATTTTTCATCATCATATACTGTGTTTTTGTCGCTCGAATGAATTTTATTATTTCTTCAAGGTTCTTCACATACGTACACCTTAAGAGATGTCAAGTAGGCATAACATGTTCTCAAAAAATTAGGGTTGGCACGCAGAAGAATTTTGAGTCAGAGATTTTGCTGGTTTTGGCACACACTCACAAAAAGGTTGCCCACCCCTGATCTAGGCCTTAGTGGACAACCCAAGAGGCACCTCAGGAAGAGATATAACATTTTGAATCAAATATTAATAAAATATGTGTAAAATGATGTTGCTGATGTGTCACTGATCCTGTACTCATAGTAGGATGGCAGAAAATGAGAGGAATCAGAATCATGTCTGGCTTTTCATTGTACCTAAGAGAATACAGTGGTGATGTCTGTATGAACTAAATGAGAAAAGTGGAGCCAAATGCATTTATAACAGGTATAAAACTAATTTGAAAGTAATGTCTCTGGTTAAATACAGTGCAGTAAATTAAACATTGTGTACTTTAAAAAATTATGGTTAAGCTAGTAGTATTTTAAGACACAAATTGCTGTTTTCAAGGCACGTATTCATATACATTTCATTTTGCTTTTTTATTTGGAAGTTAATGACTCACTGATTCTGTTAGTTGTTATTTGTGTTGTCATTTGCAATATCATTTCGTTGTTGTGGGAAAAAATCACTCCAGTTGTATGCATATGGTGACATCTTTCTCATTTGTCTCCCAGCTCCTAGGTTTTCCCTCCTTCCTACAGTTAGCATCTCCTTGTCTGTTAAATTGCTTCTTGTTAGCTCATCGGCATCAGTGTTAGCTATTAGATGATTTATCTTCATCTGTAAATAAGAATCTTGAGGTATCATCTGGTTCAGTTATTTTTCTTTGTGTCCATTTTAGGGTCACCACATTAAAACGTAAAATCCCTTTGAAAGCTACTGATTTTGTATGTACATTTGTACATATATGTGTACGTATGTATAACTACACACATGCATATATATATATATATATGTGCCTATAATGTAAAAAGGGGGCATATGAAAATCATCCTACACGTATGAAAAATTTATTTTTTTATATGTTAGAAATAACTTGTCAGAGTACCATCTCTCTGTTACGTGAAAGTTTAGATACATAAGAGGAAATGCATTAGTGTAGTAACATTGTTACCTGTGCAGAAGATAAGAAAGGCAAGGTGAATGGAGAAAGGAGGGTTGTACAATGGTTTAAGCAAGTATTGGTGGCACGTCGGCATGTGTTAAAGTGAACTACTGAAGATTGGTTCGAAACGATTGGTTCCTCTTTGACACAGGAAGGGTGTGAGGTGGGTAGCCGTCTGTTTTGTTTCGTTTTTGTGTTCCTAGGCTAAACTTGGCTCTCCTGGGAGTTGTTACACCCCTAGCTGGCCAGCCTGCTCCACTGCATTCTACTTGGGTGTGTTCGGGTGGGGATTTCTCTCTCCCAGGAGGGAGGGAAATCCAGGGCTTCCATCCTGAGAACTAAAAATGGCTCGAGGGATTGGATAGCACGCTCTGGTTATTGGTGACTTATCTCAATAATAGGAGACATTTGCTCCTTTTACTTCCCTTTCTGCCACCCTACATTCATTTTATTTATTATCTTTATAATGTGTACGCAGGCTGAATTATAAAATAATCTGTAATCTAGGTTACCCCTGTATCCTATATAATTCACTGCAGATGTCCTTGGATATCTGCGGGGAAGTTGTTCCATGACCCCCAGGGATACCAAAATGTGCAGATGCTCAAGTCTGCCCTCCTATCTGTGAGTTCCACATATGTGGAGACAGAGGGCCAACGTACTGTCTTTATCAAGAAACCATTTGGATTTATGTTTACTCGGCTGAGGCTTTATCTTCAAAGTGGAGAGTAGTGGAGAGTAACTTATGTTGTGTGTGTCATTGCCGGTGTGTTTCTATTACTCTTAACAGGCCCAACAGAATTCCAGAAGCATAGCACTGGCTCACAGTCACTGGAGGTCAGGCTACTTGGTGTTGATTGCCTCTCTTTGATCTTAGAAATTCAAATGGCTACTCACTGAAAGCCTCAAACATATTAGTAACTCCTAATGCAAGTGAACTCTGGGATGTTGCTAAGAACTCCTTAGGAGTTACTCTTTACCCATACATTCCTCCAGAGGCCCTTCTTGAAAGTTTACCTCCTTAGGGATTTCTAAGAAGTAAACAGAGTGACAGCTAATGTGAGCCACGTATATAAACAAACATATTACTTCCCCATTATTTCATTTCCCTTGCCATTTACATCATCTCGTGTGCTTTCTGTAATTATCCTACATATTCTGTATCAACCATGTGGGTCTTAATTTGTACTTTTTAAAAACAGCTTTATTGAGACATAATTAACATACCATACACATCACCAATTGAAAGTGCAATTTTATGGTTTTTAATATATTCACAGACATGTGCAGCCATCACCACAGACAATGTTAAAACATTTTATCACCTCAAAAAGAAACCCAGTACCCTCTTTTCTGTCCTTTCCTCACCCGGCCCTGAGCAACCACTAATCTATATTCTGTCTCGAGAGATTTTTCTATTCTGGGCTTTCGTAGGAATGGAATGGTATAGTATGTGGTACTTTGTGACTGGCTTATCTTCCTTGGCATAATGTTTTCAAGGTTCATCCATGTTGTAGCATGCATAAGTACTTGCCTTTTTAGGGTCAAATAATATTCTGTTGTACAGCTGTAATATAATTTATTTACACATTGGTCTGCTGATGGACACTTGGATTGTTTCCACTTTTTGGCTATTATAAATAGTGCTGCTATAAATAGTCCTGTACAAGTTTCTGCATGTTTTCATTGATCTAGAGTATATGCCTAGAAGTGGAATAAATGAATTATATGGTAATTCTATGTTTAATAATTTGAGTATAACGTTCATGTTTGTTTAGCGAAATCTTAAGGTCCTCACTGTTTACTAAATCAAATACTCAGTAATGTGTCATGTTGTATAAAAACAAGAATACTCAGGAATTATGGTTATAAGTCAATCAATTTTATGAGCTTTGAATATATCAATAATCCATTTTTATGAGTTTTTAATAAATGTAAATAGCAATTGATAGTATAAGATATGATTACAGAAAGATGTTTTCCTTTGAAAGCCATATATATTCTGTGTTTTTAAAATAGAATGTGTATGTTTACATGCTTAATATTAATACTTATTTTTCAATGTATCTAGCATGTCTTATAATAATAATACATGCTATATTTCTTATTAGACAATGATCTTGGCAAAATTTTATTACACTTCAAGATGTCTGATAAACAAACTGAGTGGATAGAAAACTGCCGAAGACAATTTTGCAAAATGATGAAGGCCAAACCTGATATAATCAGTGGAGGTGGTAAGTGCACTAATTTTTCTGTTTGTTTTTTTTTGGTATGAAAATTATATTAACAGAAGCTGTGTTTCCTGAAGATTAGTGCCGGCATGTCTAGAATACATAATACTCATTTCAGAAGTCCATTGATTTTTGAAAACTTGTGACCCTGGAGAACTAAAATTAAAATCTGAGGTTACTAAGCTTTTTTAGAAAACTGTCTAAGAGGTCTTGGTAGGCAAAACTTAAACACTGTTTTATCTTTGCCCATGTAACAGTTCGCTTGGTTTTACTCACTTTCAACAGCACATAGCATACTGCTTTGGATAGTAATATCCTAGAGTTAGTTTGTTTTTAAAGTTAAGAAGTGTTTCATGACATAAATTAATTTTCTTGAGTTATGGATGATGGAATTTCAGTGCATTGAAGAGCTTCACTGCCCTACAATCCTGTGTGCTGCCTACCCTGGCAAGCTTAGTTTTCATTCGATTGCCTTGAACAGATACCATATGTTGCAAAATATATAAAACAAATAATATGCACTGGTTTTGAAAGAGACGTGAGCTATTCATTGATCTTGGACTTGGAATTCACATAATTTTTTCTGTATGCGTGAATAATTACGATAAGATATTGTAGTCTAATTAGTGATAATTTTCTTTCTGTATTGAAATCATTTAGCATTCTAAAGTAATCCTTAGAGGATCTAAAGATAACAGATGATTCTTTTCCAGTCTTACATTCATAGGTTCTCAGTGAAGCTATTAAAATTTAATTTATATCAGAAGCATTGTTAAGAATATTAAAATGCTGTGTGTTTTGAATTGGACCCCCTTAAGGGTGTAACTAAAGATGTTCCGATGACTTTTATGTACCAGTCTGTTATTTAGAGATGCATTATCATGTATTATTATTGTCCTTTAATATTCTAATTATTCTCTTGTTAATTACAGCTTTAGTAGAATTACTTGAAAAATTTGTGCTTCATCTCTCTGAAAGCCCATCGGAATGCTATTTCCCCTCCGTAGTATATACAGGTATATATTAAACATTTTGAATTTTGAAAAGTATTTAGTGTGCAAATAGATATTTTATAGAGACGTGTAATTAAATTACAGATATGCACAAGGTTTCTCATCCTAAAAATATCTCATATACATTCCAGATATCTTTTAATCTCTTCTGTGTAAATGTCTGAGTTTCCTTGTAACTTTCTAACTTAAAAAAATATATTTCAGCGAGGAAGGGAGAGGGAGAAGGAGATAGAAACATCAATGATGAGAGAGAATCATTGGTTGGCTGCCTCCTGCATGCTCCCCTGGGGACCGAACCCAAAACCCAGACATGTGTCCTGACCAAGAATAGAACTGTGACCTCATTCATAGGTCGACACTCAACCTCTGAGCCACACCGACTGGGCTCTAACTCCTTTCTGAGCCCTTTTAATCTGTCTACCCCTTAAAAATTGTTTTTCCTTAAGATGATATCTTCCACTCTGCTCATTTAATCCACTGCTCCCCCCCCCCCATGATCTCATCTGCTCGTACTGTTTTACATACCTCACATACTGATGATTTCTAAATGTACATCTTCCACTCAGATACCTGCTGCAAGCTTTATTTCCATATTTCCAACTGCTTGATAGGTAAACGTCACCTGGATGTGCTACAGAAACCCTCGATTCTAAATGTCCAGTAGGGACCTTGCCTCATCGTACCTTTTTGATATACATCCTCTTCTTACCTTGTCTATTTTGGTTGGTATTATAGTCATCTGCTTTCCATCTAAGCCAGAAACCAAGGAATGATGAACTCTCTTACATCCATATTTTCCTCCCAATTACCAAACCATTTTAATTCTGTGTTCTTAATCTATCTCAAATTTATCTACACACACACACACACACACACACACACACCATATGTGTGTGTGTGTGTGTGTGTATATATATATATATATGTATATATTATATATATTATATATGTATATATGTAATATATGTAGATATACTTTAAATCTTTATTGTTGAAAGTATTACATAGGTGCTCCTTTTTCCCCCATTAACCTCTTCCAGCCTGCTCCCGTCCTCCCCCAACCCCCCCAGGCCCTCACCACCCCATCTACTTACATTGATTTCTATTATTTTATGTTAGTTTAGGCCACCATTACTTTTGTTTATGGTAATACAACAGCCTCTTTACCTGGGGTCTCTAATTGGAATCTGATTTTCTTTCAAAGGTATTCTTAATCTGCTTTCAGAGTGATATTTGAAGCCCAGATCTGACCCACTCATCCTCTCCCCCATAGAAGCTCACCATTAACCACTGCATAAAGTATAAGACTCTTACCATGATACCTGAGGCCTCAAATTAGGCTTGCCCTTTGTTCCTCTCTAGAATCATCTCTTTCTCTCCATCCATGCCTTACATTTATTTTTCAGGAACACTAAACTGTTAGTAGCACTGCCAACTTCCTCTTCTCTCCCTCACCACACACACATTCATTTATTCAACAAATAGATATTGTCCTTTGCTATGTGATAGAACTTCTCTGAGCATTCAGACACAGCATTGAACAAATGAGAGAAACAAATCTTGCCCTAATAGAATTGACCTTCTGGTAGGAAGACAGATGATAAATAAGTAAAAGATTCAGTATGTCAGATGGTATGGTGGTAGATGAGAATTTTTCAGCAGGACAGGGAGCTGGGGCGTGCTAGTTGAGGGTAAGGATTACAATATTAAATAGTGTTCAGACCAGCAGAAGTGGGTGCAAGATATATGGGTATTTTCAGGGAAAGAGAATTTCAGCAAGTGACACCAAAGAGGACTAGTATGGCTAAAAAGAAATAAGAGGGAAGAATTGTTTGTGTGGAAGTCATAGAGGAAAGATTTTGGAAAATTATTGCAGGGTCTTAAACATAGGATTGACGTGCTCTGATTTACATTGTTAAAAGATCACTGTGGTTGCTATATTGAGAAAAGAATGAAGTAGGCATAATCATTGCATTTAAAATCAGAAAATTGAGGTAAATAGGAAAGAAAACAGAAATTGTGAAGACAGTTTTGAAGAAAAGCATTTGTGAAAAGAATTATAACTTTATAAGTGAACCTAATAATGTACGTGAAAAGAATACAGGGAATAATGGTCAAGTCTATGAGTAAAAGGAAATCAGTAAGCAGTGGTAATCATGGAGATTTGCATGGACAAGAGTGGGGATCTCTAGTCTGCAGCATAATAATCTCCAATTTCTACAGCTTTCCTTGGCACATTGTTCTATTAGATTATATTTTCTGTATTATCTAAAATTAACATTATGTTGTATGTGTTATCCAAATACTCAACCTGATTGCTCAGCATACATGTATTTACTGCCCTCTGTTGTACTTCTAAATTACCCTGAGGGAAATCTCACGTGTAGTCTTTTTAGAATGTAGTATCTAGGCAGAGAAACCCTGAGTGTGAATTTAAATTTCTTTAAAGGCTCCAGTTGAACAACTATCCACTGGAATTTTAGAGTGTAGCCAAAAAGAAAGTGGCTTCCTCTTGGTTAACTGTTGAGTATTTATTACGATATGATAATTTTTATGGTAGTATTGTTTTCTTCCCATGGCCTTAGCTATCCTCATCCTTTATCATTTGTTTTTTGGCTGGTGGAACAATGGTTTGCTATTATGAAATTTCACTTTATTTACTTTAAATATAAAAAAACTGTTTTGATATAAGGATATTTCAAAGCAAATGCTGAATAGATATATTCAGTGCTTTTTTGTGTTTCTGGAAATGAGAAATTGATTGTCTTTTTAAAAATGACAGTTTGCTAAACCCTAAGGTAGCTGAAATTAGAATAACACAGTCATCCATCTGTTGTTAGCTCCCTCAGGATTTCAATCTATTATAAAATTTGCAAATCTGAAAAAATCAAATTAGTTTGGCTGTTTATCCCCTTGAAGAAAAAGGAAAGAACAAACAGAAAGTTCTGCACATTTGCAGATTGTAAATCCATACAGGTATCTTTCCAGATCTTAACAGACAACATTTTGTTGGCCCAATTCCCTGGAACAAGTTGGGGATTTTCTACTACTATAATTGCTTCTTTGAGATGATAAATTAAGTAGTCCTTTTAAGGTAGTAAATATTTTAATGTTACTACTTTTCTCTTTGTGTTGTTAATCAAAAGGCTGAAAAAATATTTAAAAAGTTGCAATTCTAGCCCTAGCTGGTTTGGCTCAGTGGATTGAGTGTCAGCCTGCAGACCCAAGGGTCCTAGGTTTGATTCCGGTCAAGGGCACATGCCTGGGTTGCGGGCTTGGTCTAATGTGCAGGAGGCAGCCAATCAATGATTCCCTCTGATCATTGATGTTTCTATCTCTCCCTTCCTCTCCCTTCCTCTGTGAAATAAATAAAAATATTTTTTTAAAAAAGTTGCAATTCTGTCTTTTGACTACTAAAATATTTTTAAACTTAATATATACAGTTAAACACCTTTATACTTTCTTTGGGTATTCAACAAATATGCTCTTTTCTATTACATTTATGGAACATGTTTGTATGTTCTAATATTGCAAGTAGATTATATATATATATATATATATATATATATATATATATATATATATATAGTAGAGAAATATGCTAATTAACTGGGACATCGTAATGGGTCGACCGGACAGGAAGAGGTTGCACGGGCCGCAGCGTTGGGGGCGGGGCAGCAGGGGCCTTTGTGCACCTGTGCTGGGGGAGGGCCTGATCAGCAGTGGCCATGGCTGCTTCAAGGGCCAGAGAGGAAGTGGGCGGGGCCACGCGATTTCGAATCGTGCGCTGGGCTCCTAGTATAATATAAATATCCCTCACCTCAAGGAAGGAAGACAGAGCATGCATCTAAATGATGAATTAAGTAAATGGCAGCAGATGGTAAGATAGAAAATGAAGAAATGAGGGAAAACTGATCATTTTTAGCTGGCTACTTTGTTTCAGGCAATCTGCCCGGGCCTTTTAAGTATCTTATTTGCATTGGGTTATTATTAAATTAAGGGTTTTGTTGTGAGTGCCATAGTGTTTAGTGGAAAGGATGATCATTGTTGACTATACTGGAAGATAAGAGGAGGAAGTGATAATAGAGCAGGACAGATGGCACTAGTACTGCTATTACAGATGAAAGAGATAGGAGAGGAGAAGACTTATGGGTCCAGGGGTAATTGCATAAATAAAGACATGGAAAGAGAAGTGCTTTTTAGCAAATAACACTGACTATGCCAGTTAGGAGACAGACTCTTATAGTAGCTTTGTCACCAGGAATTAGATTTTAAGTCATTACGAATTGAATAAAATGGATAGATAAAACCTCATGTTGAAAAAGAAGCAACAGAATCTTCCGACTTGCTTTGGGGAAAGAAGGACATAGGAGGAAGAATACTGACCGGTTAATATCTTTGAGTGATTGAGAGTTCTCTCACTTTATAACCGATACAGCAGGGCTTCCGGAAAGTCAGTAGACAGTCAAGCAGTCACTGATTCTTCAACCATGAATTCATCTTCGAGAAGGTCTTTACTCTTCTGAAAATTTACTTTTTTCCATGCCATTAGCCAAGTGCCAGGCAGAATAGATTTGATTTCTTCTACCACTGCTCTTTGTTCTGGCTCTGAAAAACCACAAAATAGAACAGAATGCATGGCCAGAGTGAGTGATATCAGTGAATATTAAGTAAAATTTTTTCAACTCATTTTGTTCTGAGACTATTAATATTTATAATTAAAATGATTGGTTATTTCAAATAATTGCTTGAATATTGATGCTGAGATTGAATTACACATTGCTAAGTAACTAGGGTAAGTAGGGCGCTTTAGGTGTCATTGTTTGGTTGAATTTTTTCAACAACTTATTTCATTAAGCTTTTTATAGACTCTAGGGATTAGGGAGTCATATTATCCATTTGTTAGTTGATTTCAATATACAGAATATATTTTTAAGTCCAAATCTATTTCCATCTCCACCTTGCTTCTAGATTGATATATAAAACACCACTTATTTTGTTGTTCAGTGGATGTTTGTTCATTCATTTATTCATTCATCTACTCATTCATCCAATCAGCATTAGTATTATTACAAGCACACAGATCTGTATATTAATGAAGATAAATATTTTTATGCTTAATAATCCAATTTTATATGTATTAGAATTCTGTTATCTAATTTAACTTAAAATTGTTCTGGCAATAGTTTATAGAAATGAATATTATCGTATCACATTATGATAGTTGATAGCAGGTAGGAATATACCATGACTATAGGAATATATAAAGTTGGCATGTTTACCTTATTGAAATTATTTAAATTTTGCAAAATCAGCCAATGTCACCAACACTATAGCACTAAAGTTTTATATATTTAAACTTGGGAAATTAAAATATAATTAATCATAGAATATAGGATCACCAGGAATGGATTCAGGTACTGAAACAAAAAGAACTTCCTGATGATTACCCAAGTGAATTTCACCTGATTGGATTGTAGTGGACATTGGCAAAAGCTGTGTTTAAATTACGCTGAATTAAAAAAAATGCTGTTGTTAAGACTAAGAATTTGAAATTATGGTGAACATATGAATGATGATTAATAGTTTTAAAAATTGGTCCTTATTTTGTGAAAGTGAAAATAATTTGTGATATATATGTTTTTGGTACCAAGTGATGGAAAATAAAAGCAAATTTTTTTTTTTTGTCTAAGCAGAAAATGAGGCTGAATCATTGTTTCCTATAAATGGGGTAAAGGTGTCTTCAGCAATCTTTCTCCTTCCTCTGTCTCTCCCTCTCCTTGTATGTTGCATTTATTCCCCTTGCTAGAGACCCATGGCACCTCATAGCCCTGTAATTAATAAGGAGAGAAATCCCTACTTCAGTCCAGTTTGAAAAATCTGAAGAGAAGACACTGAGTAGTCTCCTTTGCTTAACCTGTTGCTACAAGTGAAAAACGGTATCATTCTCTCCTAGACATAGAAGGTACATCTGTTAGGTACATATGCACCCCTATGTTCATAGCAACACAATTTATAATAGCTAAGATTTGGAAACAGCCTAAGTGCCCATCAGCAGATGAGTGGATTGAAAAACAGTGGTACATCTACACAATGGAATACTACGCTGCTATAAAATAGAAGGAACTTTTACTATTTGCAACAGCGTGGATGTACCTGGAGAGCATTATGCTAAGTGAAATAAGCCAGTCAGAGAAAGATAAATATTACATGATCTCACTCATATGTGGGCTATAATGAACAGCATAAATAAAAATATGTTGTTGATGAACAAAAATAGATCCAGAGACTAAGAAACACTGATCAGACCATCCAACCTCAGAGAGAAGGCGGCGGGGGAGGGGGGTGTCGGGGGGGGGTAAGAGATCAACCAAAGGACTTGTATGCATGCATATTAGCATAACCAATGGCCATGGACACTGAGGCAGTGGGGGCTTGTCCTGGAGGGTGGAAGTGGCGCGCGGGGGGAGGGGGTAAAGGAGACATATGTAATACAAAAAATAAAAAAAATGGAAATAAAACACTTTAGGTCTGTGAGGAATTCCTGGGCATGAGACTTTCAGTGTTAAAACCATGAAAGTCCTAGGTTAACTAGGAGAAGTAGGTTACCTTAACTCTAAGAGTGCTAAAAGATGAATTATTGCTGGTCCAAAGAGTAGATGTTTGATAACAGTGATGCTTGATTTGTTCTTCCCTATCTCTATAGATCTCAAGTCTACCCATATTTTAAGGTTCAATTTAAATCCCTTGCCTTCCTAATCTCTTCCTCTTATGAATTCACATAACATTTTATCTGTACCATTCTTATTCCTCTTAGCACTTTAAAAAATTAGAGCTATCTATATACAAATTTTATCTCTGACACTACATGGAAAGTTCCTTTAGAACATGATGTACTATTTATCTTTTATCCTCCATAGCTTCTAGCCTGGTGTGCTACACCTACTTTTATCAGAAAGGTCTATTACAAGGAATGAATGAGTCCATGAGTTAAGTAGATTATATTGATAGTATGCGATGCACCAATATGTAATGGGAGGGAAAGAAAATTCGTGATATGAGATTCGGAAAACGTAGCCTTTGGTCCTCTCTACCACTAGATAATATGTGATTTTGGACAATTCCCTTAATCTTGTATATTTGTGCATATGCACACTACCATTTCTTCAGCCCAAAACTGAAAGTTTCAACTAGACTTTCAGTGCTATCTAGTGATGCTTTTCAGTGTTCATTGTTAGCTTGGCCATCCAGTGTTCTCAAGGACTAATCTAAACTTTCAACTTCTCTTATAGTTCTCCATCTGAACAACCCCTCCTTCACGTTTTAAAATGTCTTTGTACTTTTATTAATAGGTAAATCTTTCCTGGTGCTTTTTCTTCTTTTTAAATTGAATTTATTGGGGTGACATTAATAAAATTATATAGGTTTCAGGGATACAGTTCTATAATACAACATCTGTTTATTGTATTGTGTGTTCACCACCCCAAGTCAAGTCTCCTTTCATCACCATTTATCCCCGTGTTACCCTCTTCTACGCCCACCCTCCTTTTTCTCTGATAATCACCATACTGTTGTCTATGAGGTTTTTTTGTTTGTTTGTTTTTGCTTAATCCCTTTACCCTTTTCACCCAGCTCCCCACCCCCCTCCCCTCTGACAGTCTATTCTCTGTATATATGAGTCTGTTTCTATTTTGTTTGTTAGTTTATTTTGTTAATTATATTCCACATATAAGTGAAATCATATGGTATTTGTCTTTCTCTGACTGGCTTATTTCACCTAACTATCATCATAAATCAGCAAACAAAAAGTGTTGGTGAGAATGTGGAGAAAAGAGAACCCCTTCTTCACTTTTGGTAGAAGATCACAATTCCTACTTCACAGAGAATTCACCTGCAGGAAGAAACTTGTTCACTCCACCCTCCTGCATTGTTGTACATTATAAGTAGAATACTGATTATTCCTTCCTGACACTCATGCTTAAATCTTTAAGAAGTAAATGGATATATGTACATGTATATGTATATACATATACACACACATATATATACACACATGTATACATATATATACACACGTGTATATATATTAGTAATTCAAAACGTTATATATACTTTGCTTAACGAAAGTGCAATACTCTAGACTGTTTTGGGGTTAATAGCTTTTGTGTTTTGAGAACCAAGTGAAAATAGATGATTCAAAACTATGATTAGTTGTTTTGTATTTAATATGCTTTTAAAAATGCTTTTATAGGAGAAAGGTTATTTGTAAAAATTTTCCTGTTAATTCCTTTGAAAATATAATTAACAGTTCCTAAAAGAACAAATTCATCAGTGTTTTCAAAATTCACAGTAAAATATGTAAAAATATTGCTTTCATCAATTTTCAATTAAAATATTATGCAGACTTTTATACATTTTTATAACCCAATTTTCTATTGTTTTTAGCTACCGATGCAAATGTGAAGAACGAAAGTCTTTCATTGGTGCAGCAGCTTGGCATTAAAATGACTGTCAGGTGGGTGAGTGGGAAGAGATCAGCCAAAGAACTTGTATGCCTATAGGCATAACCCATGGACACAGACACTAGGGAGGTGAAGGCCTGGGGTTGGGGCAGGGGTGGGCTATGAAGGGTCAATGTGAGAAAAAAGGGGACATCTGTAATACTTTCAACAATAAAGATTTTTTTAAAAGTGACTGTCAGGTATATTACAGGGAAATATACCTCCCTTGCGTATATCTAGAATTTTTTTATCAACCTGATATGTGCTTAATAGTATTTAATTTAACAACCAACTGTTTGGTATAATTTATTTTATTTTGTATATTTTAAATGAAGAATTTATCATTCAGAAAATAATTTTATTTTTAGGATATTGACACATGATTAAATTACCTCTATAGGTAAATCAGTTATGACTCATTATTATTTCAGAGTTTAATTTCAGTGTATTTAAGCCTCTATGACTATCTGGTTTTTTCCCAGAAGTAACTGTAAAAATCAGAACACTGGCAGCACAATTATACCATTTCTAAAATATGATTAGTTTGGATTATCAAGCTATGGTGATGAATACAAAAGTATCTTAAGGATAGATGCAGAAGTTAAAATGAATAAACCAATTAGAGTAGTTTGAAGTTTTGTACGCAAATTGTAATTTTCAAAGGAGATGGACAAGCTAAACAGCAGTCTGGGAGTTAAGGGCTGAGTCCTGGACCACCTTCACCCTCATTCTTGCTTTTAAATGGGGATCTTGATAGTCTCATTCAGAGGGATCAGAATCACAATCAATTTTTAGAAAGATCCATGTGAAAGATGTTAAAAAGACTGAGTGTTTTTTATAAATTCATAGCCTTAGAATGAAATCAATGGTACTAATACTAGCTCACCCACCTTTATTACATAGGACATATAACACATTCAGTTTTGCAACCTTGTTTTTATTTTAAATACCGTATTTCTGTTGTGAAATGAAATCCATAGATAATATAAGTCACATATTTTTAAAATTTATTATAATGTCTTATTGGTAAGAAATAAATGGAAAATGATTTATAATGAAGTTTTTGTATAAAACTACAGTATAAGACATAGCTGGCACTCATCGTCGTGACTGGCAGCTACAAATAGAGACTTTATTATGGTGCTTCAAATACTGCAAGGGAGTTGCCACTGGCAAAATGACTTTCCAAAATGGTGAACAATGCTTAGAAAGGCATCAAATAAAGCACTATCTTTCTCTGATTTGCACATGGTTGCATTCAGAATATGTAAAAAATATAGGAAAATATTTTATATAAAACAATTAGTTTCAGATCATTATAAGTATCTTTTTAATCCATGCAGAATAACAGGCAGGGCATTTGCACGTTGTTATCATGCTGTCCCGTGTCTAACCTCCTGGCCCTCACTGACTACCATTGGGGCCCCAGTCACTATGACAATAAAAAATGCCCCTATAAGTTTCCAAAGTGGCCCCCCGAGAAGTGCCACTCCCATTTAGAATCCTTGGAACAGATGAACTCAAAAATTGTTTCTTAGATTTAACATTCGACTCAATAGTCTGTGTTTTAGATTAAGTTCAGGTAAAAAATACTTACATTCTACTTGTAGATCTATGGTATGTATGTTTTCTCTCATTATTGTTTTATTTTCCTTTAAAGTTACCAGTATTTACCAGATGAATACTGCTAATCCAAATACATCATAATTATTGGTAACATATATAGTCATTTTTTCCCCTAAGTAGCTATGCCAAAAGTAGAAATTTGAAAACTTAATACCTTGAGATTTTAAGAGGACTCCACTTGGATAGATTTCTATAAATGAATTTACAATACAGGGCCTGACCTTTATCCTTTTGTATGTTTTGTGGATTTTTAATGTAGGTATGGCAAGTTCCTCAACCTGTTAAAAGATAGTGCAGAAAGTGATCTTACGTGGGTGTTAAAGCACTGTGAGAGATTCCTGACACAGCAGCAAGCTCATGTAAAATCTTCTCTTCATATCCTTTTTGAGTGGATTCACAGTTCAACTTTATTCATACACTTTTCATAAGTTTTTGATGGGATATCTTTTATAGTAAAATAATACTTTAACCTATATTAGTGATTTATTTGTTCTGATATATCTTCATAGCATTTTATTCTATACTTTAGATATACATTTTATTAAATTGAATAGTGATTAAGTTCATTCTTACTCATTGAATCTGCAACTGAATAATTGAAGTTAATGGAATATATTTTCAGACATATATAAGAAAGTTTTAAAATTAGATTGCAATCTAGAAAATTAATATTCTAGATTTAGTAAATCTAGAATAAGAATAAAAATCCATTTATGATTTTATTTGAATTGGTTATATTTCAGAAATAGGATTTGACTCGAAGAAAAATATATGCAAACTACTTGCATTACTGAATCTAAAAATGTGTGGATTTTAAAAATACTTGATTGTGCTAGTAATTTAGCAGACAACCTGAACTAGAGAAAGGGTGGTACTCTCTGTTCATCACTTCAAGAAGTGTATTTCTACAAAGCAGATCGTTTTTCTTCCAGTTGCTAGTGCCATTGGCCTCCACGGGACATTAAAGAAAAGAGTACATTATAATAGTTAATGTGTAATTTTTATTAATAAAATTTAATTTTACATCAATATCTTATAAATTGACTAAAGACAAAATGAGGACTAAGTATCATTAATATATCTTTTCTTATAGAGATCCTGGAAATGAGTATTTATGGAGTTGTTATGTTTCATTTTGTAACATAAACTATTATAACAGTTCCTTAACTGTGCTTTGTAATCTGCCTGCAGGGGAGTTATGCTGGCCATGACTGGTTTGTATCTTCTTTGTTCATGATAATGTTGGGGGACAAAGAGAAAACATTCCAATTTCTTCAGCAGTTCTCCAGGCTTCTGACCTCTGCTTTCCTTTGGTTGCCAAGACTGCAAGTTTCTGTAAGACTTTTTAGCCTGTTTTTAAAGAAGCATTTTAAATTTTAAGGCAAATCCTATTTAAATTAATTGGGATCTCATTTTCTTTGTAGAGAACTCTGTATTAGTTTATATTCATTTTTTGTGTGAATGCTTTTGACTGATTCTCTTTAAAGATACAGATTTGACATTTTCTCAAATATTTGGTATCTTACCTACTGGTATCGGAATAAGTGATTAATGGTAATAGATTCATTGTTAAATATTAAACTTGTCAGTAAATTATAGAATTTTATATATAAAAAGAAAACTACTGAATGAATATTTTTTATTTTGTGAGAAAGAATTTCTTAGTGAAATTACAGCATAAGATAATATTAAGTTGAAGTTCGTTTTTTCTATAGGAATACTTAATCCCAAATAATAATTATAACAAAAGTAACATTCATATATGCCTTCTCTGCTAGTAAAAACATGAAAGGGAGAACTAATTAAAGGAAGTATTCCATATTCATATAAATACAAAACTCCATTGATGAAAAATCAGGCTAAAGTAATACTTGAATGAGCTAGTGTTGTTCGACAGGAAGGTCAAGGGATGGTAGTACACACACACACACACACACACACACACACAGTTCTCTGTTACGCCTCACAAAATAATAATTATTCAACACAGGATGTTTAGACTTAAAAATTCTAATAGAGTTTAAATACACATTTATATATATATATATATTTTAACTTTTTTGTACAATTCCTGTGCTTTTGGTGTGGTACCACTATCCTTAACGATGTCTTGTGTCCTTTCAGCCAGACAGTCTGTTTTATCCTCTCCAGAAAATAACATTTTAGACTTCTGCTCAGGTTACATGAGGTCAGATGCTCAAATGTTCATCCAGGCCTTCTCATTTTAGCCCCTTCCTCTTTATCCCCACTTCCAGAGATTCCTGGCCATCCCTTTTTGAGGCTTTGAGGATTCTTCAGGGTAAATTGGGTTGGTTCTTAGCTTTCTCTACTGTTAACTTAGGATTCAGCTTTTTCAGGCCTACAGTCTTTCTGCTTTCCAGTTTCCAAAGTTTTATTGCTTTTGTCCCCTACACATATTAGATTTAAATTTTACAGCAAATTGTAAGTCATGGCACACTTGTAACCCATTTGCAGGTCATTAGCAATAGTAAGTCATGTGACCAATCATTTGTAGGAAAGAAAACCAGCGTCAAAGCACCTTCCCTGTTTACATGTAACTGTAAATCTTATTTATATTTGAAGATTCCATGTTCTCATGTGTCATGGCCCAGGCAGAACTAGATTTTTCTTAGTGTCAGGAATAAAATGACTCATCAGAGCTACCTATACTGGAAGAAAAAAAAAAACACTGAGAAACTGCTTACTGTGTTTCTTTTTTGTTTTTAAGCACATACCTTCTATATTTAATCACTAAAGTAAAATACTGAGTGTTAACTATTTTATAAAGTCCTTGTTTCATATTATGCCACTTTCTAGTATATTCCAAGCTAAAAGTTTTACCGATAATTTTTTCATGATTTTAGCATAGTGTTATGTCAGTTTATATGTTGCTTAGATGATATAGTAAATGCTATTGTTATCCTTATGTGTTCTGCTTAACCTGATGTTCTAGATTTTATTTTGAGTTACCTTTAATAAAAGTTGCCATCCTTCTAGAGCATTGTGACTAAGCAAAATACATCAAAACACTAAATGTATAACAAACATAATTTATAATTTGATGATTCAGAATAGTCTTTGTTGTATCCATGTGGCTCAGAGCTGTCATTGATCTGGGTTTATGAACACCATTTACTATAAATTAGAGTTATAAAATGGAAATTAATAGAGCAATTAATAAAGTTAGTATAAGTTAAGTTATTGTGATTGTGCACAATTATTAGAATATTTTCTTGTCATTCAGGCAATAATTTGTTGCAAAGCTACTCTATGCAAGATTTGGTGCTAGAAGCTTGTTTTGGTTACCCAAAAGTATGGCATAATTTCTTCCAATAAGTATAATGTATAAAAGTAGAAGAACTCTTGCCTTATCTTTGGGAATCCATTACATAATAATGGCTTGTTTTCTTTGAGAATGTAATTAATTAATCTATTGCCACCATCTCTTAACAGACAAACTCTAAATATGTTGTTTTTCAATACAACATAGATAATGTATAAGAATTATTTCTTATATATATATAATTCTTATACTACTATTATACATATATTCAGAAAAGTATTATCTAAGTTTGTATTGAAAATTAAAATGTTATGTATGTATAAGTTGACTTTTGCTTTTGTATATGTTTGTTATATTCATTAATTTTACTCTATAAGTACTCATTAGTGAAACACATTGTGCAGTTCATATTATTTTTATTTACTCAATAGAAAGGTTACTTTTTGGTCTTAGACATTAATCTGCAACTGACTACAAGAAGTCCATTTAATATGCTATGTATGTCTTGTCATCAATATAGAGAGTTAATGTTCTGTGTGTGTGCGTGTGTGCGTACTGTGAGGTATCTTCCTGAGAGCCTATCATAAATATATTTTCCTACAAAATATCTTCCTACAAGTATATATTTCTGCATGTGAAATGGTAAATTGTTTATGATGATGAATGATAAAACTAGAAAACCACTAATAAATTATTTGACTTATGTAATTTTTTTATGTGAGCTTGGTTTGTTTTAATTTAAAAGTATTAACATTGTTTTATTAAAAAGGTTTAAAAGTAAGAGTTGCCTGGTAAAGGCAAGAACATAAAATGCTTTTCTGAAACTTTCTTAATTATTTATTCTTCAGATCTAATTTGAGTGTCAATTTTTATTATAAGTCTATAGGGTATAATTGCTGGTCTAAGAATTTTCTTGACATAAACTTATATCTTCAAGGTTATTCTTTGTTTTTAAAAGAAGCTATTGTGGTTAAATGTTGGATTTATACTAACTCATTAAAACATTATGAACATTCATGATAATAAATTGTATCTAATAGCTAAATTAAAAAAAATAACCAACTTTATGAAGATATTGCTGTAAAATACAAGTTTGTAAATATTTGTGTTTATATATCTACACATATATAGTATATGGACATATAAATAAATATAAATATACATGTAAATATAAATATGTGTATAAAATATATTTATAAAATACTTGCTCTGACAACTTTGATGTGAATGCATTATGTATTTTTTCCCCAGTTTTAGAGATGAATTTCTTATAGAGTACCCAATTTCAGTTAGTAGTAACTCAAGTTTGTGTTAACTTAGAAAAATGGGATTAGGTAAATACCTTTAAAAGCTGACAAACAAAAACTTATTAGCATTATGGAATCATTGGCCAAAGCCAAGGAGAGTACATATATTGAAACATCCTAGGTATTAAAAAAGTAAAGCATTTATTACTCCTGAACTCACTCATTTATTCTTTCATACAACACTCACCCTCAAAATTCCACAAAGGATTGAAGTTGCCAAAATTCCAAAGTGTCAACTTCATTCCTGTGTCTCAGAAAGTATATCATACTGTCTTTATTGAAATTTATGCTTTCTACAGAGTTTAACATTCTGACTTTTAAATTTATGTAACTATAATATTTGCATAATTTGTTATGCCACTACATCAATTTTGAAGGAGCAATTCAGAGGAAAAGATTTAGAAGTTTGATTATTTTAAATTAGCTGCATACTCATTAATTCTCAATTTCTCTCTTTTATGCAGAGGTACCTACCTGTTGACACTATAGAATCTGGCATCCATCCCATATATTTTTGCAGCGCTCACTATATTGAAATGCTGCTGAAGACAGAGGTGCCACTTGTGTTTTCAGCTTTTCACATGTCTGGTTTTGCGCCATCACAGGTAATTCATAAGGGAGTAGCATTTCTTCAATTCCCAGATTTCAGTGACTTTAAAGAAAATTACATTCTCATCAGGTATAGGAAATACACTTAAATTAATAAAACTATTTTTGTAAGTATTTATTCCTTTGCATTTAAATTCCTAAACTGGCTTCTTCTCCTTGGACCTATTATAACAGATAGGTTTACTTTATAAGGAGGTACCAGCCATTCACAGAATTCGAGTTCAAGTTCAGCTATTCAAAGGTATAGACATTCTGAAAGTCTATGACATGCAGGCTTTTTAATGGAAACAATATCTTCATCAGAAGGTTAATTTATGGATTAAGTAACTAAGGGCAATAATTGGTATCAGCACTGAGTATCTGTTATGTGAGATATTGTGTCTTATCTAACAAGAAAGCCTAGAGCTGTGTGTCTGCTGTTGGGATCAGAGAGGTTTTAATGACTTTTCTAGGGCCTGGAATTGTACATGTGGTCACATGACAGTAGCCGCAGATGTTTTATGGTTAAGAATATCTTGATCTTGGAGCTTATTTGGCCTGTTTATGTGACATATTGGATAGATTTCTTAATAGTAAACCATCCTCCATTCCCTTGTATTTGTCCTACTGGAAACACGTTCCTCTTAATTAGATAGTACTTTTCTGAAAATGACATGTGCTTTTATACTTATTTTGAAGAGCCCTTCTGTCATTTTTTTACATTTACTTTTATCTGGTTACTAGACCTGCTTAGTTTTCAATTTCCTGAAATTAATGAGAAGTCTAAATATAGCAAGGAATTGCATGTAGTGGAAAGAGATACTCTTCCTCAGCCAATTCTAGCTCTTACTGTGTCTGTACCTAAAACACTTCTGGGAATTTTGAATCACCAAATGTTTAATTCTGGTTGAAAGTAGTTACTTAAATATTTACTATAAGCTCAATAATCCATTCTTTCAATTCTTCTAAAAATCCCAGTCAGGGAGCAACAGGTTCTTGAGAATTTATTTTTGCCATGATTAATACAATGCATATTGTCTAATACCTCCAATTATTTACTGGTTCCTAACATATATCCTATAATTTAAAAATAAACTACCAAAGGCTGTGGGGAAAATTTGCAATACCTCAGGGCCCACTGTATCAATTTGGTATCTATCATTTTGGCATCTGCTTATCAATTTGACTGCTTACATGTAACAAGCAAATTTATCTAATACAAACTACAGCATTATTTCTCAGCAGTAATATTATGTTTAAGTTATCTAATTTAAAAATGCCTTTTTAATGGTTCCCTTTGTGAGCCACTTTAATGATTTTATGTTTAAAGTATATGTCATTGTTTTATTGAAGTATCTGCCATTTTATTGCTAATATAGAACATGAAACTACTTTTAAGTAACTAAGTGAGTGTATGTGGTTAAGTAATTTTTGGGGTATTAATTTTGTATTTAAAAGCTTATTCATTTTGATCTAACTAGAAGCAGTGCTTTTCGAAGTTGTTAATTTATAGACAACTAATGGGTTGGGATTGCTTTATTAATGAGAGATTTGTGGGTAGGTTGCTAAATAAAATAACAGCTCTGTAGAGTAAAAATAATCTCAACTAGAATAAAAAAAATAAATATAGTTAGAATTATATATTTATTGATGAGTTTCTTTTAAAATTAACGGAGGTGGGAACGGAAATAAAAATTAAAATATATATTCTTTCCTTTTAAATGAACAGAAAATCACATGTTCCAATTAACTTTTGACCAGTTTTACTTTTGTTAAAAAACTGTTCTCATTGAATTTTTTTTAACTTTCCTGGCTGAAGTAGAACATATCTTTAATGATTTATCTCTTGTAATTCCTTTGGAACATCACTTGGCATATCACTGACTATTGCACTGTGCTGTGTCAGCAAGTGGGCTAACACGGAATCCTCAGGGAACAGTCTAGAAAACCTCTCCGTTTTCCTCTTTTGCGGGATCTCTGCCACTGCCACCACCATGGAAGAAGAATTATAGAAAACTATTTTATAATTCATATTTTGTGACAGTGCTTTTTAAAAATGTAAAATTATACAAATGAAAAGCAGAATGTCAAGACTGGGAATTCCCCTTGCTCAGAGTCATACTTAAAAATGTGTTCCAGGCTTTGCCTCTTCTCATGTGCGAATGCTGCTACTTGAAACGATACCTTCTCGCTCCCTGTGCCCCATCTTTACTTGTCAGGTTCTTATCCTTGAATGTCTGCCCCAAATGGTGCATTTCTGTCCAAATAGGGTGCATTTCTATACATATTGTGAAGTGATTTTTCTTCCTTATGAACCTAAAAAGCTATTTAAATGTTTTAAAGTGTAATTAGGTGTAAAGAACATTGGTTTACTATAAAACAATGCTTGATTGTATGTAAATGCCAGAAAATTGCAATGGCATTAGAAACTATACAATAAAGAATTAATTACAGATTCTGGGGTGACTTTCTTTTAACCAATTTGGGTAAAGAAAGATGGATACATACCTCTGTACATATATTTTAACTTCAGATCTATTTGTTGGAACATATAAAGTTGGTAGGTTTAAAGGTTAGACGGAGTTAGTGATTAGCAGTTTCACACCATTCAACCTGTACAAGAGTAAGGCCAACTAGAAAGAAGATGGACAAAACTTGTGACCTCTTTTATTGTTGTCTCCTTGCTAAGCTATCCCTGAAACTTAAAACTGAATGAGACCTGTTTTCTCTGGCTACAGGGATTATTGTATTAATTTCCACTCTTCAGTTGTTTCTCCTTCCTTCATCCAGAGATTCTCATTTTTATTAACAAAGCCTAGTCATAAGTTGATTGGCATTAGTAACTATAGCAAAGAACACAGAGAGAACCCTGGCAACAGTGCTTCAAATGAATTGAAAGTATCTCGTCTAGTCAAAGAATCATTGAATGCTTTAACCTAGGTAGTCAGGTGGAAGCAGGAGGTATTTTTCTTCCCAGTCCAGTAGAGCCACATTATGTGGGTATTTGGTGGACAATGAAAGTTGGTAATGAGCTCTGCCTGCCAGCTTACCCTCCTGGCCGAGGTCAGGGAGAAGAATCCTATCAACGTCAAGTGGACAGTGAAGTTGGGACCAAAGAAAATTAACTATAATCTGCCTATTGACAAATATTAGACATTTATAGACATATTCTAATTCAATACTGAGTTGACTCATAAGCTCAATGAAAAGATTTTGGAGCCTAATAGAAGGGAACCTAATATTTGTAAAGGAAAATTTTATACCTGAGAACAGAATTACAATAAAAAACAGAAGGAAATATTTGATCATATATAGTTGTCATTATCAATAACAAAATAGAAAATATGACCAGAAGATGAGATGAAAAGATATGCCCATAATGGCTGAAATTTAAAGTTTAATGGCTGACATGAGTAGTAATATATGGAAAACAAAAATTCAATGACACCATCTGGTATGGGCTGAATTGTATCCCCCTAAATTCATATGTTGAAGTTTTAACCCCCAGTACCTTAGCATGTGACTATTTAGAGATAAGGTCTTTAAAAGTGGTAATTACATTATAATGAGGTCATTAGGTTACACCCTTCTCCAGTATGTGTGGTGTCCTTAAAGGAATAGCAGATTTGGACACAGACATGTACAGAGGGAAGACTGTATGAGTATGAAAAGAAGCTGCCATCTATAAACCAAAGAGATTGGCCTGAAGAAACCAACCCTGCCAACACCTTGAGTTTGGACTTCTCCAGAATTGTAAGAAGATAACTTTCTGTTGTGTAAGTCACTCAGTCTCCGGTACTTTGTTATGGCAGCCCTAGTAAACTATTATAACATGTAAGGGCAATTAAAAACGGAATCAGTGTACCAAAATTTGAATCAGAGGTATAAAACAGATTTTAGAAACTATTTTTAAAGGGACAAAGTGATAGAGCAAAAGAAAATTTGTCTCTATCTTTCATATCTACAATAAATTGAGATAAGCCACCCTGTCTGTTCCCATTTCTTCCTTCTCCCTAAGACAAAACTATAGGAGAAGATAGGTTCAATAAAGGAAATCTTTCCTCAGTGGTAATTTGTTGATCATTATGAAAACTAAAATATTGGAAAGTAATTAATTGTCTTAATTTCCCAAGACTGCAGTATCAAAGTGTTATAAACTGGGCTGCTTAGAACAACAGAAATGTACTGTCTCAGAGTTTTGGAGACTGGAAGTCAAAATCAAAGTGTTGTCAAGGCTATGTTCCCTCTGCTCATACCAGGGGGAGAACTGTTAGGTGCTTCCTGCCTAGCTCCTAGTAGCCTTAGATGTTTCTTGGCTTCTGGATACATCAACCATTTGTCTTCTAGTGTGACATTTTCTATGTGTGGCTTTCCAGCATCTTCCCTCTGTGCATGTCTTTGTCCAAATTTCCCTTTTTTATATGGATGCCAGTCACATTGGAATAGGGTTTACCCTGTGACCGCATTTTATCTTGATTACTTCTTTAAGACCCAGTTTCCAAATAATGTCACATTCATAGGTACTGGGGTTAGGACTTTGACTTACTTTTTAAGGGAATACACAATTTCATCCATAACATCAATGTACCAAAATGTTAGCAATGTTGATCTCTGCGTGATTATTTTTTCTTAAACTTTTCTGTTTGTCCACAACAGACATGTATCTCTTTTATATCAGAACAAATGTTATTCAAAAAGTAAGAGATATGATTTTTTTTAGAAAGACTCATTTTTTAATTATTCCCTTCATTAGCTTTCAGTTTTTGTGTTATATAATTCTGTTTGGTTTAAATTGTTTTCTGATTCAGCGAGAGTCCATTTGCATTAATGTAACATTTGGCAATCTGTTATCTGCATAATTATACATCTGTGATTATAGGTAGGGTAGGAAAAAACTCCACCTCTGAATTAAAATAGTCTCTTGGCATTTGTTATCTGTAGAGAGCAGACTGGTGTTACGGATAAGAGGAGGACAGATGAGTAAAGAGGGCGTTTAGCAATGGGCATTTGTACGGTGTGAACACCATCAGTTGCCCCCAAGTCCCGAGTCCCAAGGCCATGGAAGTTTTCTCATGCATTAAGCAAATAGGTGAAGCATACTTGTAGGCTTATGTGCAGAATGTCTTTCTATTTTGATTAAATGCTAAGCTCTTCATTGGTTTTATGTGAGTTATTGGTTATTGCTTTTTGAAAGTCAAATATGGTCATATAAACTTTCTAAAGAACTGATTTCTTTTTTCCCCCCAGATTTGTCTGCAATGGATAACTCAGTGTTTTTGGAATTATTTAGATTGGATAGAAATCTGCCATTATATTGCTACTTGTATTTTCCTTGGTCCTGACTATCAAGTGTATATCTGTATAGCTATCTTCAAACATCTGCAACAAGACATTCTGCAGCACACTCAGACTCAAGATCTGCAGGTCTTCCTAAAAGTATGTGTCTTTCTATCTAAAGGGAAAATAGTTAAGAATTAATACTAGCTAATTTTTATGGGGTGCTTAATGTCATATACTTTTCTAGACTCTCATATAACCCTAAAAACAACCTTTTGAGGTAGGTACTCGTATCATCCCCATTTTAGAGATGAGGAAACTGAGGAACCGAATTAAGTAAATTGCCCCAAATTATACAGGTGGTGATGGACCTGGGATGTGAAGTTAAGCTGTCTGGATCCAAAATTTTGCTTTTAACTAGTGTGCTATGCAAAAGGCGTGTTGGTTTTATACTTCTGTATCTTTCTTAGTCAATTACAGTTCAAGTTACTTTGTTAATACAGAGGTTTAATACTTTTAAAAAAACATTTGATATATTTTCTTACACCTTCATATTCTATATTTTCTAAACTTCCAGCTATTTTTTTTATAAAAGGTTTTATAACACTCTTTAAAAAAAAGTCATGTCCATGTATAAGTTAATATTTTAAAACAAGACATAGTTGCTTACTTTCTCATTCACAATAATGTGACTTTTGAAGCTCTGGGCTTTAGGAAATACATGATATATAAATGTGTGCAATTTTTGATGGCAGTCCAACTCTATTTGTTTTAAGTTAAAATCTTCCCTTGAATTTAAAGTATGTTTCCCTCCATCTATTACTTTTATCATCCCACAGGCACACATTGACATACATACACCAAAACCAATATTTATCATTTGCTAGTTTTTCTCTAGGTCAGTGACTAATGTCTATGTAAATTAATTTTATTTTTATTCTTTACCATTACATATTTGTCTGAGCTCTTTTCCATTTAGTGATGATTTTCTGTAAATAAATGTCATTGATCATTTGATTGCCAAACTATCAAGTATTTTATTTCATAAGTACTGAATTAAAAAAGGTCTCAAATTATCATATATCACTAGAATTGTGATCTTAGAAACATTCTTAATGAGAAAGGATACCAAGACAATGGTTGTACATATAGGAGGAAAACTAAGGTAGAAAATGAAAAAAAGGACCTACAAGAGGTAATTGGAGTACAGGGGTGGTTAAACAAAAGGGAATTATGTTGAGGACCAAATGTGAATTTCTTTTCAGTAAGGAGTGTTTTCATCAGCTACATAGTCAGTTATAGGGGCTTCAGAGTGTGAAAATTTCCCAAACTCATATTTGTGTATTCCCTAATTTTCTATCCTCTTAACCTACTTTAATTTTTCTTTCAGTGTTTGTAACTAGCTGAAATTATTTTATATATATTTTTGTCAGTCTTCCCCAGTAAAATGAGTAAGCTCCACAAAAACTTTGATTTTGTCTATATTGTTTACTAATGTGTTTTCAATGCCTGGAACAGTACCTAATACATAGTGGGTGCTCAATAAATACTTGTTGATAGAATAAACAAATATGTAAAATATAAAGGGAAAGATGAATGAACTTAGTTTTATTCACATTGAATATCAAACATTACTAAATTCTTCAAATGATTGTCACTTACCTTCCTTCCTGCCACAAGTGTGTCTTTATATTTTATCATCTCTAAATCTGATTAATGGTGGTGACTATTGCAGTTTTATCTCTTTCTTGACTATTGCCGGGAAAATTGTAATAGAGTTTGCAAATGTTGACCTCATTAAACGTGTCCCAAAACTCTGTTGTTCTCTGCACATAGTGCTATCAATTTAAAACTAAAGAATTTTTAAATGAGAGGAGAAAATTATCTTTACTAAATCATATTTAAATTACTGAAATTTTAATTGAATTGGTTTAAATCCAAATTAAGGACACGCTGGCAAAGGATTAATTGTTAGTACTTGTCCTGGAACAAACCTTATTTCTTACTCCTGCTGTTTGCAGTCATCTAAGGGATTAGAAAAAAATGCCTGTCGGATATTGACTTTACTTTTTTTTTTTTTTTTCAGCAGGTAGGTCTCAGCTTCACTGATCTCTTTGGTGGGCAGTTACTTTTCTTATGAGATAAATTCCAGTGTAGTTTATTTAAATATGCATTTACTACCCCTTTCACTACTCCATTAAGTCCTGCCTTCTTGTTTGCAAAGTACATAAACTTATGTACATCATTTTTCACTTACTGACATATTAACCAATAATGAAATTTTGATTAATGAAGTGATTTTTTTATATATCCCTTGGAAGATCCCTTAAGTCAGGAATAGCTATATTATTCAAAAATTCCTCCTTTAACTATAGTCATAAGGATTAAACCTTGGAAATTATGCTTTATACTTTCTGATCTAAAATCTCAGCCTAGTACTAAGGGAGAAAAAAAAAACCTTAACAATTCTCATTAGTATTTGTCATAGCCAGGCTAATATTCTTTTAAATTACATGTTATTTTCTGACTCTGCATATTTAGTAATAATTGCTTCTGAGAGGAAAGAGGCTGAAGTAGAATAGGAGACTTTTACTTTTTATATATAGTATATTTGTATGTATTTACATGGGTTTTTTATTTTTAAAGAATGGGCTCAGCCCTAACCGGTTTGGCTCAGTGGATAGAGCGTCGGCCTACAGACTCGAGGGTCCCAGGTTCGATTCCAGTCAAGGGCATGTACCTTGGTTGCGGGCACATACCCAATAGGGAGTGTGCAGGAGGCAGCTGATTGATGTTTCTCTCTCATCGATGTTTCTAACTCTCTATCCCTCTCCCTTCCTCTCTGTAAAAAATCAATAAAATATATTAAAAAATAAAAAAAGAATGGGCTCATACTTTTTTTGTAAAATTTTTTATATTAATCTTTATTGTTGAAAGTATTACAGATGTCTCTCTCTTTTTCCCCCCATGGACCTCCTCCACCCCTTACCTGTCCTCCCAATACTTCTTTTATAATAAACTAATTTTTAAAAGGAAATGGAATCCTATATAATAAAGAGCTAATATGCTAATTAGACTGAACAGCCAAACAACCTTCCAGATGTCCTTCTGGACGACCTTCCAATGAAGCCGGGGTTGCGAGGGCTGGCCAGTGCTGCGAGGGCCAGCCCCTTGCACGAATTTCGTGCATTGGGCCTCTAGTCATTATATAAAATAGATGTTTCTCTCTCTCCCTCTCCCTTCCTCTCTGAAATTAATAAAAGATATATTAAAAAAAAAAGAACATAGTCCTTGGACATGGGGTCCTGAACATTTTTATCTGTGACAGATGATGGTTTAGAAATTCTGGAGTCCAGACAAAAATATCATCCAACAAAATAAGTGTTCTCAAATATCTCAGCCAGTTTGAATATCTAAAGTTTGTGTTGTTGTTAATGCAGTGCCCCCCTCTCTCTGTCTCCATCACACACACGCACACACAGAAGGCACACATACAGACTGGCCTTATTGCGTTCCTCTCAGCATGCCAAGCGGCTGGCAGTGATCTTGATTTTAGTTTGTGAATTCAGCCTGGGGACAAACGTCACTGAAATGCCAGGCCAAGAAAAGATTGCCTTCCAGTGAATATTAGACTGTGAAGGCTCAAAATTCTTAATTAAAATGGTTCAAGTAAATCTTGCATATTCTGGCAAATCAATTTAAAATTATGAAAAAATCAGATTAGTTTCATCCCAATCAGTTAGTTGTCAAGCGGGATTTTGTTTGTGTGTTGCTATTGCAGCTGTAGCTCCAGGACATGTTGGCAGGCTAAGAAATGGAGATCAGACTGAGAAAAACCAATGGAGTGCTAAGCTTTCAGAGACAAAAGTATACATAATATTACAAATAATTCACTATCTGAGGGGATAGGTAAAACATGTTCAGTATCATGTAAACTGTGGTTTATAGATGTTTTCTGCACCATCCTTCTATCACTTGAAGTCACCTGAATTAAAATTCTGGCTCTGTTGCTAACTGTAACCTGGGGCATGTTGCTTTACTTTTCTATGCTTCAGTTTCTTCATCTGTATAATTGAATGTGAAATAATACCTATTACATAAGGTTTTTGAGGAATGAAATGAGGTGATATCTGTTAAAGGACTTTTAAACATTATCTGGCACATTACAGGTTTTTTTAAAAAAATATATTGTATTGATATTTTACAGAGAGGAAGGGAGAGGGATAGAGAGTTAGAAACATCAATGAGAGAGAAACATCAATCAGCTACTTCCTGCACACCTACTGGGGATGTGCCCGCAACCAAGGTACATGCCCTTGACCGGAATTGAACCTGGGACCTTTCAGTCCGCAGGCCGACGCTCTATCCACTGAGCCAAATCGGTTAGGGCACATTACAGGTTCTTAAAAATAACTTATTTGAGTTTCTACATTCCTGTTCCATGCCGTTCCCATCCCTCTCTTGTTATCGTTTAAGAAAGAGATGTGTAGCGAATACAGCAAAAGAAACTGGGTTTTCTACTGAGTTAAAATCTAGACTATATACTTCTGTTCCCATTTTCCCCCTTTAGCCCCAAGAGGTCTTAGTATAACATAACATATAGTAATACTTGGCATTGACATAACCTTCAGCTCTACCTCCGGAACATTCATTTACACTGCATCTGATCAAGATCTGTTTCTTCATGTACCCAGCCAAAATTGAATCATCTTGCTAGTCATTACATCTGCCTTTCAGCTGAATCAAAAATCTTTCAGAGCCACATACTCTATTCTAAATGTTTAAGACCCTCATATTCTATCCAAAACCACACTATTTAAACTTCCCTGATCCTAAGAATCACTAGGGTGCTTATCTAAGCTCAGATATCTAGACACTCCCGGACCTTTTAAAACAGAATTTTCATGACAGAGGCCTCAGTTGTCAGATTTCAGTACAAATTCTCAAGTAGCTTGAAACTTTTAGACGATGTAAAAATGTCAACTTTGGGGCTTGAATCCAGAATGCCAAAATCAGGATTCAAAAGTTTTTGAAATATGATATCCAGGTATTGTTTTTGAAATATGTTTTTATTGATTTCAGAGAGGAATGGAGAGGAAGAGAGAGAAACATCAATGATGAGAGAGAATCATTGATCGGCTGCCTCCCTCATGCCCCCCACTGGAGATCGAGCCCATAACTCTGGCATGCGGCCTTGGCTGGAATCGAACTCAGGACCCTTCAGTCCATAGGCCGATGCTCTAGCCAATGAACCAACCAGCTAGGGCCATAACCAGGCATTTTTAATTTTACCAAGCATCCTAGGAGTGACCCACCAGAAGAAACATAACTTGTAGGTTGTTTGTGTTTCTACCCCTTTGATCTGGTAAGGTTATTTTTCATACTATAGGTCAGACACAGCATACAAAGGGTCATGTCTACCAAAGGTAAACAGCAGAGCTGTGTTCACAAAACCCCTTCTCTTATGTGACTGTTATTATGTAATTTGTTGCTTCTTATGTGAAATTTGACATTATTGCAAACTCTTTGTTAAATGATCTCAGTGTAGAGTCAATTCTACACCTTTTGTGGTAAACTTTTGTGTCACTTCCTGGTGATTAAAAAAATCAACTCTTTATTCCTATTTAACCCACTCAAAGTGACTTACCTTACTTTTTTCCTTTTTATTGGGTGACATTGGTTAATAAGATTATATAGGTTTCAAGTATATATTTCTATTATACATGATCTGTATATTGCATTGTATGCCCACCACTCCAAGTCAAATCATCTTCCATCACCATGTATTTGGCTCCCTTTACTCTTTCCTACACCCCCTCCCTTCCCTCTGGTAACCTCCATACTGTGTCCAGGAGTTTCAGTTTTATATTCCACTTGTCAGTGATATATGGTTCTTAGCTTTTTTCTGACTGACTTATTTGGCTTTGCATAAAATTCTGAAGGTCCATCCATGTTGTCACAAATGGCAGTATTTCATCTTTCCTTATGGCTGAATAGTATTCCATAGTATGTATGCACCACATCTTTATCCATTCATCCATCGAAGGACACATTGGTTAAGTGATCTCAGTGTAAATTCCGTGTCTTGGCCACTTTGAATAGTTCCGCAGTGAACATAGGGGTGCGTATATCTTTGTGGATAAATGTTTTCAAGTTTTTCTGATAGGTGGTTGGGTCAGTGGTAGCTCTATTCTTAAGCTTTTGAGGAGGCTCCTTACTGTTTTCCATAGTGGCTGTACCAGTTTACATTCCCATCAGCAGTGAATGAGAGTTCTTTTCTCCACAACCACTTGAATGGCTATTACTTGACTTGTTGATAATAGCCATTCTAGTTGTGAGATGTTATCTCATTGTAGTTTTGATTAGCATTTCCCTAATAGTGAAGCATCTTTCCATGTATCTCTTGGCCATTTGTATGTCTTCTTAAGAAGATTTCATTATCTCTTAGGAAGATTTCATTATCTAAGAGTTTGTTTTATTTTTTGTTAGCTGTAGAGCATTTTTTGGTTTGAAAACAGACAACCTTGTTTTATAGATACATGATTTCTTGCTATCATATACATACACAGCCTACTAAATAAAAAACAGTACACATTTACTAACAACATGAAATTCCTTGTTTGTAGCTGAAAAAAGTGATACATCAACTATTTAAAGTTTATAAACTTAGAATTGTGTGTCTATCTGAACTAATGAACTGCTCCTTTACATTTTTTGACAGGAAGAAGCACTGCATGGGTTTCGAGTGAGTGATTACTTTGAATACATGGAAATTTTGGAACAAAACTACCGACCAGTATTGCTGAGAGACATGCGGAACATTAGAGTGCAAAGCACATAGATCATGAGACACACAACTTAATTTTATGTTTTGTTTATTTTAAAAGGAAATGAAGGGACACTATTGTTGCCTATCTGCATTCATAACAACATATGCTTTGTGGAATATACATATTATAAATCAGTACTGAGTTTATTAATGTAATGTATTCAAGTAGGCATTTGCTCAATTTTTGATATGAAATGAATTCATTTTTATAAGATTGCCTTTTTTTGTATGGTTGTTATAGAATCAGATCTAGCTAACTTACGGCCCTTCATGTTTCATAGGTATTTCCTACCTAGATCTCCTGTTTCACCAGGTGTTTAAAATATCTTTTTAACGAGTTTGGAAAGAAACAGCAATATTGTAAATGATTTCTTTACTAGCCAGAAAGAGTCCATAGAGTCAAGGAAAAGACAATTGTTTTCTTTATTATTTTTTTTTGAATTTTTTCTGCACATTTAAGGAAAATAGACAAAACCACAGCTGCTTATTTGACATGTGGAGGAACAAATGATATTTATCATGGCAAGTTGTAGGAAAAATGTCATCCCCAGACATAATTGTTTTTCTAGGAATTGCTTTTGATACCTATATCAATTTATAATTCTCCATATGAAATGTAGTCTCTACATGGTTCATTTAAAAGATAGATTAGTTATTTCATACTGATAAGCATTTCACTCTCATTAGTTATGCTTTTTTCTTGGTGATAGATTTGATTTGTACTGAATTGAAAACATTAAGAGGAATAGATTTCTAAATTATTTTAAATTACCAACAATATGTTTTATTTAAATAGAAGTCTCTGCTTCAATGAGATTAATATAATATGTTAGGGTCTATTTTCTTATATTATAACTGCCACATTTAATATATAAAAGATAATACATAAAAATATTAAATTGTTAATTTTTCAGTCAGCAATTTCAACAAGTTTTTAAGTCAACCATTAAAACCATTCTGGAGCTCCTCCCCCCGCCCCCCTTTTCAACCCAAAATGGCTCCCCCACAAACTCATTTTCCTTTTAGGATATTGAAACATCTGGTACTGTACAGTTTTCAATTTTGTGGTATGTAAGCTATTGCAATACCAACCTTCCAAAATCAGGTCTTATGTTGTAAATGCCAACAGTAGCTTCTCAGTAATGGTTTTCCTAAAGGGCATTGAAAAAGTTGAGGAAAGAAAATTGAGCAAGTTAATTTGACATATTGCTCACTTTATCTCTGGCTGATGTAAGTAAGAGAGTCCTAGGTGACCCAAAACACCAAGCTTACTAGTAGTGTACTTCAAACTTAATTTTGAAAAGCTGTTCCACAGAACCTGTAATACATGTTTATGGGTTCATTCCTTTCCATTCTGTTCCTGAGTATTGTTATTGGTCCTAAGTAACTTACAGCTTTATTTCTTTTTTAAAATTTCTTACATGGTAATTAGAAATGCTAGTGGAGAAGAAACTGTAACTTAATTTTGTAATATCCATTGGTGATTTTGACTGGAAAGTGAAGTAAGATCTAGATAATAACAATTACAATTTGGAAAAGTGACTTCAGCTGGAGCCAGAAAGCTTTGATTTTCGTTTGATAAATATCTTATGAACAGTGACATAAACAATGAGCAATTTGGTGAATAAATGCCAACAGTAGCTATTAACATGTTAGCTATTGTATTGCTAACACAATTATTTTTGCACCTATCTTTATTTTAAGAATACTCTTTAGAGTAGAAATAAATACAGTCCTCTCTTGCCTCTCAGTTTTGTTTTCAATTCTTTAAAGTATAAGTCTGTAGGACAAATTTATTTTTAATTTGTGAAGGGACCTCATACATTGTACAGAATTGTAATAAACTATTTTTATTATACAATGTATACAAATTTATGAAAATTTAAGTGCACATATATAAAACTTTGAATATCTGTTTTCAAAATTTAATCTTTAGCCCTAACTGGTTTGGCTCAGTGGATAGAGCGTCAGACTGCGGACTGAAGGGTCCCAGGTTCGATTCCGATCAAGGGCATGTACCTTGGTTACGGGCACATCCCCAGTAGGGAGTGTGCAGGAGGCAGCTGAATCGATGTTTCTCTCTCATTGATGTTTCTGACTCTCTATCCCTCTCTCTCTCCCTCTCTGTAAAAAATCAGTAAAATATATTTTTTTAAAAATGTAATCTTTATAGTTATGCCTTCTCATGCCAAAGAATATGGGAAGGTAGAGTAAGTCTCATAAATTCATGTTAACTTCCCAACAGAATTCTACTTGAATTTATGATTATTAAATTATGGGGTGCTCTAATTTGCTCTTCTAGACATTCAATCAATTATACCTATTTGCCATTGTGTGGCTAGTTGGTGTTAGCATGGCCTGGAACCTTTAAATTCAGTCCTCTTTCAACTCTATTATTGATTTATTCATTTAGTCACTCAATATGCCTTAATTAAATTCCTACTGTGGATCAGGCACTTGGTTACCTATGGTTCTAATCTTTTCCCTCATTCAGATTTTTGTGGGAGTAACAGATTATATTTTCTACTCATGTTTTCCTTGCTAGTTAAATATAACAGAAAAGAAATAAAAGTCCTGAACAATCCAATGTTAGACATATTTTTGTAGTTTGTCCAATTTTTCTTTGTTTTCTTTCTGTTTTAATAGGTTAATTTTTCATATTCTAGATTTAGTGATGTAGACCAGATTGATGTACCGTGGGTTATCAGTGCATTTTTAAATTGTTTTCTATTTTCAAGTGATAAATTAATATTTACTTTTATGTGACATAGAATTTTACTAATGTTCTTTATAACAAAATTGACATCTACTTTTCTTTGGCAGGATAGTAAGAGAGTTATTACTTAAGTCGGTGCCAATATATTTACTTATCAGATGAGTTTAAACAGGGTCAAGGTCGTTAGCTTCATATAAACCTAAATTTTCAGCACTAGCAATATTTTAGCCTTTAAAATCAGTTAATTTCTTTGGCATGTTTCCCACCCCATAATCTTCTATTGGCAATTGGCCATCATGAAATGCTAAGCACCATGGAAATAATTGGACTGTCGTGTTTGCTAATAGAGTGCATTTGAGATACACTGGGGGAGACAGTTATTAAAATGTTGGCTGTTCAAGTTTGATCATCTAATCTAGGATTTAAATGTTGAACTGCTGTTATCAGGATATGTACCTGCTATTTTTTATTGAATAGCACATTTTTATTTAACCTTTTATAAAAATGCTAAAGTTCATTTCTTATAGAGCACCTCTAAAATATAATCTTTTCTTTTACAACATCAAATATAATTAACTATAGTTTTATTGGAAATCACCAGAAAATGGAAAACAAAATGCTTCATATTGTGTCCATAACTGCCTACATTTTTCTTTTAATTGCCCTCAAAGCAAAATTTTCAAATTAATATTTTGTTTAATGTCATGAAATTATTTTGACTTAAAAAATGTATTCATTAGAATGGATGATGGGTATGGCAGAGATGGGTAATGTTCACCGGTCAGTTTCCTCTTCCTGGGCTAAGTATACTGCAGAGCGTTTGATCAGCTTAACCAGTGTTAATGAGCAAACCACAGCATAAATAGCAGGTGTGCTTTCTCTATGAGTTTTCTTTTCTCTTTCCTGGTGCCCCTGGATGCTTGAATTTGCGAAGAGCAAAATCTCTTGCCAACCCACATTGGATTGTGAGCTGAGGAAGAAATCAATCTTGCATTAAGTGATTGAAATAATAAGGTGGTTTATTATTGTATACAGCATTGAATACCCTGTTTGCTTCTTTGAGTTTCCCCATTCCTGTCCCTCTTTTTAATAATTTCTGATGTGTGCCGATGGGCATGTTCTTAATTTCATGGTGTTTTATTAGATTTCATATTAAGAATCTAAGTATATTGTCTAGTAATTACAATTAAGAAAGTTTCTTTGTATCCTTCATTGATATCTTTACCAACTAGCAAAGAGTTCTGTGGACATAATAGATACCATTTTGCTATCGGTGGAAGTGGGGTGTTCCCTGGTGGAAGTGGGAGATCCCTTTTCCCACTGAATATTGAGGGGTTGGGTCCTCATAATATCTTGAGCAAAAGAATTTTCTAAGGTTCATATGGGAGGATGAGTGATCTTTATTTGCATGGAATTACATCCCTGCATTTCTGAAGTCCCATTTCCCTTCAACCAGTCCCGGAAGTGGTGCAGCTGGGGCTTAGCAGAGCTAGAAGCAAAGCCAGTGCCCAGAGTTTCCATTCCATGGTGGAGCTGGGTCCAGCACAGCATCAGGCTAGTTCTAGTCCATCAGTCCATTGTGTGGAGTCCACATGGCCCACAGCCTGGAGCTAGAACCAAGAGGGAGAACTCCTTTGTTTAGGTGCTTATGTATCTCAAATCTTCCTGTTTTGCAGTGGTCCTGTTCCCAGGTGTAACTGACAGGAAAATACCTTCCCTCTGTCACCCAATCTTGCCTATAATATTTGCCTTCCCTTTGCTCCTTCCCTGATAATGAATAACCCAGGTTGTTTACAACAATATCAATGAACTAGCAGATATGTGTACTGTCGAGGAAGTCTTGTTTCTGTAGATGAAGGCTAGGACATCTAAAGAGAGCCATTAGGGTAGCAATCTCATCAGCGAACTTAAATTTGATCGCAGTTATGTATTTTAAACATTATCCTATATGATAATTTTTAGCAAATGTAACCTAATTCTACTTTCTTCATTTTGATACTTAGAATCATTTGTATATTGAAAAAATATTCCCAAGTTTGATTGTCTTCAATGAATGTAAAACCACTGCTTACTGGAAAATTGTGAAAAGGCACTGGAGTATGTAAATAGAAGGGTTTTTCAGTTGGGCTCAGGGTTAGCAGGAAGACTAAAATATGCAAGCAGATAAGATAAGGTTAGATTAAGTTCCTGATCTATTTAGCCAAGGATGTAGAAAGTTATCAGGAGCGAGGAGGCCATATTGAACGGGAATAGATGCAGCATATTTAGTGTAGGTTCTTGGCCCCTAAGTCAGTAATTAGGGAAGCTTATCTGCCAGTGAATCTGCAAAGTGTGATATAAGATTAAAGTAAGCTCTATTTCTCTTGTTCCCATTATTTTATGTTTGAGCTTATATCCATACTCAGAAAGAGCTTGCTCAATCTCTTCATGTTCCTCTGGTTGAAAAAATGTTTACAAACTTTGGTCCTACTGGTTCTTGACCACACTTCACATTGAGTCTATATCCCCTCCTGGGGAAGAAAGCTGAACCAGGCCTCAGGCATACATGAGAAGTGTCTCAGCTTTGGGCTCACCAGGAGAGCAGAAAAACCAATTCTCCCTAAAGAGTTAAATGAAAACAAACAAACAAAAAACAAGTCCTGACTGGTACTCAGTGAGCATCAGCCCTCCTGGGTTGCCAGTCAACCCCTGGCCCCAGTTGGATGTGTCTCTCTCACATTGATGTTTCTCTCTCCCTCCCTTCCACTCTTTCTGAAAAAGCAATAAAAAATATATCCTTAAGTGAGAATTAAAGAAATACACAAAAACAGGAATTAGAAGTGACAGATCTAGCTGATTACATACAGCATGCCTAATATCATTATTGAAAAGACAGAATAAGTCCAAGGAAAATATTCTGTATATTGTATAGTGATCTATTGTATTCAAAGTATCTGTATGCGCATCTCCTCTGATGTGCAAAACATCATACAACATGTTTCTCATAATAAAAGGACAATTAAAACATTCAGCAACTTTAGAATAAGAATCTATTCAAGATAGCTAGAATGAACACTGCTAAATTTTTCTAATGAAAAATTAGAAAATTAGTAATTATTTCAAGCTATAATTCCTAAGGAATATTAAGTAATTGAGTTTATGAGACCTTCATGAGAGCAAAGCTAAAATAAAGCCCTGTTCAGAATCTTCCTGACTGTATCAAACAACCATAGAGAGTAGATGAAAGGATGTAACTTTTAAAGGCCACCATTGGTACTATTTTTACTCTGTGAGAGGGTCTTGACAATAGGATTAATGCTGTTTTAAAATGCGGTGTGTCTACAGCATTGGCCCTGGACAAAGCTGTTGCTCAGGACGTTTACCGGTACCTCTTCTCCATCACCTTCCCGCATCTTTATTTGCATTCATTCTCCTTAGGGGACCAACTGCTTTGATCCTTTCTGATCTCCTTCGAAGACATCCTGTTCTCTATTCCTCAGGCTGGAGCTTTACCTAACTTTAATGTCTTCAAATTATATCGTGTCACATACTGCAGTGAAGAATACTTCCTCTCCCCCCTCGTCTTCCTCTCCCCCTCATCTTTTTCTTCCCCTCATCTTCCTCCCTCTCTCTCTCTGGTACCGAACCTCAGACCCTTCAGTCTGCAGGCCGGCGCTCAATCCACTGCGCCAAACCAGCACGGCTCTTCAGAAGGAAGATAAAACGGCCTCAAAAAGAATTGTTTTCAATTTTCAATTGAGGGGTTATTTTAAAGCAAATAGATGAACCTGGTGAAAGGGAGAAAGAGAATGAGGAGGGAGTGTGGCAAAGAGAGGCTTTGTAATGACCCTTTAATACAGTTCCTCATGTGGTGACCCCCAATTTCATTGTTACAAATTGAACATAAAGCTTAGTGATTAATCACAAAAACAATATGTAATTATATATGTGTTTTCCGATGGTCTTAGGCGACCCCTGTGAAAGGGTCGCGACCCACAGGTTGAGAACCGCTGCAAGAAAGAAAGGAGAAAGGCAGAGGGTTTTGAATCCGTACCAAAAGGAGGGATAAAGAACTCTACTTGGACACAGAGCAGTCCAAGTAAGACCCCAGAGGCTTGAAATAGGGTACAAGCTGGGGAATTATGATGTGTTCCAAACATAAAGTGAAAGAAAGGATGGAAGGAGATGAGGTTGGAGAACGGGCTCCTAGGCTGTCCTCACATGGAAGTCATTACAAAGCCTCTCTTTCCCTCACTCCCTCTTCACTCTCTTTCTCCCTTTCACCAGGTCCACCTATTTGCTTTAAAATAACCCCTCCATTGAAAATTGAAAACAATTCAGGCCTTAGTCAGGATTTTCACCTTTATCCTGAGAACAATAGGAAACCAGTTGGCAGACTTAATTAAATGAGTGGTCAGAGCAGGTTTTCTTTTTAAGTTTATTCTCATTGCTGCATTGAGAATGGTCTGAGAAGGAATGGACAAGAAAGATTTGGACAGAGCAGTCAGGTGGTGATAGGTAAGAGAGATCATGGTGAACTGAAGTGGTGGTAGCAATAAGATAGAAGGAGTATTGGACAGGTGTGGAAAGTACTTCTAAGGTAGAATTGATAGGTCTTGCTGATGGGTTGAATGATCTTTTACCCTCTCTGCATCCACCTTCTTGGGCATTTAACTTTGAAGTGTCCTCTGCCTCTGTCTCTGGACTTGACCATGTGCCTGGCTTGGTAATAGAATGAAGCAGAAGTGCAAGTATGGTGCTTCTAAGTCTACAACTCAAGAGGCCTTGCTCTTTCTTGTGTTTCTGTCATCTCCATGAGGATATTCCTGAGGTAGCCTACTGGCATGGGACAGATACGTGTCAGAGACTTTAAGTGCCCAGTCAGCCCAGTTCAGACTCGTCTAGATCAGTGGTCGGCAAACTCATTAGTCAACAGAGCCAAATATCAACAGTACAATGATTGAAATTTCTTTTGAGAGCCAAATTTTTAAAACTCAATTAGGGCCCAGCTGAAACAAAGTCAAAGGCTTCGTATTCAATCAGAATCTGAACCCTACTTACAACTGACACTTGTACAAGCATGCGCCGATTTCTTTTAGTTATTTTGTCCAATTTCATTATACCCACCATAGGCATTTTAAGATCGAACAGAAAAGCCCAAACTAATGAGTTTTGGTAGAATCGTAAGTCCGTACAATGACCAAACGCTATTGTTATGTTATTTCTCTAGTGGAACAGACCACTTTTCCTCTGGGAAGTCATTACATGAAATAATTACTCACTGTGCAAACATCTATCTTCTCTACTATTACTAAAAATGTCCTTAAATGGTTCAAGATATTTTAATTACTAAAAATGTCCTTAAATGGTTCAAGATATTTTAATGACCCAGAAAATTTATTTTAATTATAAGACAACATGAAGCAAAAATTCCACATCTTTGAGTTTTATGTATATTATGGTAGCATATATACATATATAATCTATATATATATATATATATATATATATATGTGGTTTTTTTTGCCAAGACTTGAGAACAATGGATACTAATAAGTTCCACACAACATGTCATCTCAGTTTCTCATGTGTCATTTGACCTTATACTACAATAAATTGTTACTACTTAATAAATACCATGATTCAATAAATATTTTTTTCTAGTCTTCAAAGGGAGACTTTTACATAGCTTTGTTACATAACTTTGTTCAGCATTGGACTGCCTTTTCTGTTACTCAAGTAGAAGTGAGGGCTGGAGAAACTTCTAGCTTCATGGCTCTAGGGCTCCCTCTTCTGTGCATGTTCAGAAGTGTCAAAAATATGTGTTTCCTTCCCATTTTTATCTGTACCATCCCTTTTCTTAGCCCCTTTGTCCTTGTCTTGCTCAATTTAGATTCAGTGTAAAATCTTCTCTTTGGTAGGGTTTTGCCCTGAAAGAGAGCTTTGGTTGGCTACTTTCAAAGTTCCTGTGGCCCATATTGCCCCAGCAACACCTGACTGCTGTGTTCCTTGCTCTTACCCATGAGCTCTCACAGATATCTCAGATCCACCTACTGAAGGGTGATGAATGCCTGCTGACAGTTCAATTTCTGGGCTTCTCAAAGTTCTTTTGCTTTAACTTTGCTTCTTGTTGGGCACACTGATACCACATGTCTTGTTTTATTTTGGAGTTTGTGGTGTTAACATGCCGTTTAGTTGTAGCTTTGTTTGGATTTTTTTTTCTTTGCTATTTTACTTTAAATTTTTCAGGGGAGGTGGGGCTTGGGAATTTATCCAACCGGTCAGCTCACTGTAGCTACAGTTTTAATAAAAAACAAACATTTATGGAACTTCTTAGGCCATTATTTCTTTTGTAAGTTGGTAAATTATATTTTTAAGAAATATATCAATTTTGCCCTGGCTCAGTGGATAGACCGTTGGCCTGTGGACCAATGGGTCCCAGGTTTGATTCCGGTCAAGGGCACCTGCCTGCGTTGCGGGCTCAGTCCAATGTGCAGGAGGAAGGCAAGCAATGATTCCCTCTCATCATTGATGTTTCTATCTCTTTCTTCCTCGCCCTTCCTCTTTAAAATCAATAAAAATATATTAAAAAAAGAAAGAAATATATCCATTTTATTAAGTATTCAACTATATTGGCATAAAATTAGTATTTTTTCTTGTTTCTATAGTTATGTCTTCTTTTGCATTCAAATACTATTTGTGTCTTCTTTCCTCTTTTTTCATGAGATTTTACCAGAAGTTGTCTAGTATATTACTCTTTCCAAAGAACTGAATTTTGACTTTGTTGATTATCCCCATTGTGTCTTTATTTTTTAAAAATTGCTTTTATTATTTCCTTCTTTTTATTATTTCTTTTCTTCTTTTTTATTTAAATTTATTCTATTTTTATTTTATTAAGTTCTAAGTGAAGAACTTAATTTATTAATTTTAAGAATATCTTATGAATATCTTAAAATGAAATGGCTAAAATTTTTCCTTGCAGGTCTGCTGTCACTGCATCTTTAAATATGTGGCATGTTAGTATTTCACTATCACTTACCTTTATGGATTTGTATTTATCTATTTATTTTTTTGTTTGTTTGTTTTTGTTAATCCTGACCTGAGGATATTTTTCCATTGATTTTTTAGAGAGAGGGGGAAAGACAGTGAGAAAAAAACGTCTATGTGAGAGAGACACATCAATTGGTTGCCTCCCGCAAGTGCCCAACTGGGGTTGGGGATGGAGCTGGCAACCGAGGTAAACGCCTCTGATGGGATTGAACTGCTACTCTTCAGTCCACAGGCTGATGCTCTATCCACTGAACCAAACCAGTCAGGCTACTTCCATGGATTTTAAAGTTTACATTTATGATAGTTTGATTACTTAGTTCTTTAAAAGTGTTTATAATCTTTAAAGTATATGAAGATTTTAAAAATTTAGCTTTTTGTTATTAACTTTCATTTCACTTGTCATTAAATGTAATCTGCACCAGTGTTTGTGTATACTAGGTGTACCAGGTAATGCGGATTTTTTTCAATAGATGGAGTTACACATATGTATGCGATTTGATATGTATGCTATTTTGTTGTATTGACAACAAGCTTCAAAACTTCATATATCAAATTTGCTGAAGATATTAACATCATAGATATTTTACGCTTAAAAATGTTGAATTTCATGCCAAAAAAAGAGCATTTGTGGGAAGTTTTAATACATTATTTTGAAGAAACGTGCTGCTGAAAGTTATCATATACTTCGGGAAGCTATGGTGAACATGCTCCATATCAAGATACTTGTGAACACTGGTTTAGATGCTTTAAAGTGATGATTTAGATGTGAAAGACAAAGAACATCCAGGTCAATTTAAATCATGCTTTGATTGTAAAATGACCAGAATGGGCTAGAAGACACGGCAAAGTAATTTTGCTCCATGATAACGCATCATCACACACTTCAAAACCAGTTAAAGACACGTTAAAAGATCTTGCCTGGGGAGTATTAACCCACCCGCTGTATTCACCAGACCTTGCTCCTTCAGATTACCATTGTTCCGATCGATGGCACACACACTTTCTGGGCAGCACTTCAAAATGTATGAAGAAGTAGAAAATTGGCTCTCTGAATGGTTTGCCTCAAAACAAGAAAAGTTCTATTGGGACGGTATCCACAAATTACCTGACGGACATTACTTTGAATAAAGCACTTTTGATGTTTCTCTTGAAATTATTGTTTTCTTTGATTACAAATCCGCATTATTAACCGGCACACCTAAAATTATGCTTGTTAGTAGTTTATAACTGTATTTTTAATTTCCTTATATATCTTCGATGACATAGCAGTGATTTAGACCTATATTGAAATCACCTAGATTTGTTAGTTTCTTTCTATAATTCAAATTAGCTTTGTATATATATTTTTTAAATATATTTTTATTGATTTCAGAGATGAAGGGAGAGAGAGAGATAGAAACATCAATGATGAGAGAGAACCACTGATCAGCCACCTCCTGCGCGCCCCACACTGGGAATCAAGCCCCAACACGGGCATGTACCCTGACGGGGAATCTAACCTTGACCTCCTGGTTCATAGTCCGACACGCAACCACTGAGCCATGCTCACCGAGCTTTGCTTTGTATATCTTGGGGGCATTTTATTTTATTTTATGCTTTATGTCTAGAATAGTTTCATCTCTTCTTGGTGAATTAAATATTTTACTGTTATTTAGAGACTCCAATGAAGTTTTTAGACTTAAAGTGTTTTATCTGATGTCAGCAGAGCAACATCATGTGGTTTGATATACACTTTTCCATTCCTTAACTTTCAAGCTTTGCATATTCTATGTTTTAACTGTATGTTTTGTGAAGAGCATGTAGCCAGATTTTTTAAATACAGTTTAACAACAGAGCTTTTCAACTTTAAATCAATGTAAATTTATAATTATCATATATTTGCAATTTTTTAATCTCATATTTTAATTTGTCTTCCTGTTTGTTTTTCTACTTTCTCACCTATTTAAAAATTAATACTTATATCTCATTTAACAAAACAATAACTTTAACATTTTCTAAATGTGCCTAGTTCTCACTTATCTGTTCCCAAATACTCATGGATTTATATAAAGTAAGATTTTTCCTTGGGGCTCTATCTCAGCCTTGCGGGTAGTGGTTTTTCTTTATTTTTGGCATTCTTATATTACTTAGAATTTTCTTTGCTTTCTACTAGCTACTCCTTTGCTACCCTAATCCCCTATTATAATAACAATTCTTTATCTTGCTCTATTCAAATTACTAAGTGGTGGATCACAAATAATTTAATCCATAACAGGATGAAGTAAATTTAATGTGAGATGCAAGTGAATCTGAATGGTACAAGAGGTGGGTCTAAGTCAGGGGTGGGCAAACTTTTTGACTCGAGGGCCACAATGGGTTCTTAAACTGGACCGGAGGGCCGGAACAAAAGCATGGATGGAGTGTTTGTGTGAACTAATATAAATTCAAAGTAAACATCATTACATAAAAGGGTATGGTCTTTTTTTTTTTTTAGTTTTATTCATTTCAAGCGGGCCGTAGTTTGCCCACGGCTGGTCTAAGTGAATAATGTCAGTGTTCCACTCAGAGTCCCTTGTATTTGGTGGGTTTTCTTTTCCAACAGCAAGTGCCCACAGCTCTTTTTCAGAGGACTGCTGTTAGATACCGGAAGCCATTGGCTGTGGAGAGCCAGAAGAGCTACACATTGTGTCTTTCCTTTCTCTTCTTCCCCATAAACATTGGATTATTAAGCTTCTGCTACCTTTTTTCAAGTCAGGAGAACTCCAAGGTGTGGTAACTTTTTCTCTCCCCCACCCCAATGTTGACATTATTATAGTTGTGCCCCCTCCCCTCTCCCATTCTTCACCAGATTGTTGTCTGTGTCCATGGGTCATGCATATATGCATATATGCATATATGTTCTTTGGCTAATCTCTTCTAGTCCCCCTCCCCCCCATAACCCTGCACTCTGAGATCTGTCAGTCTGTTCCTTGTATCCATGCCTCTAGTCCTATTTTGTGAGGTGTGGTAACTTTTATTTTTTATTTTATTTTTTTTATATATTTTTATTGATTTCAGAGAGGGAGAGAGAGATAGAAACATCAATGATGAGAGAGAATTGTTGGTTGGCTGCCTCCTGCACACCCTCTCCTGGGGATGGAGCCTGCAACCCGGGCAAGTGCCCTGACCAGGAATTGAACCATGACCTCCTGGTTCATAGGTTGGTGCTCACTTAAATGTGGTAACTTTTAAGTGATCAGACTGAAGCTATCTATAATCTACACTTGGCCTGATACCACACCCTTGTTACTTCTCCAGCTTTTTTTTTTTTTTTTTTTTTTTTTTACCAGCTTCTTCTAGGAATCATTTGCACGGGAATCCTCATCTCAGGTTCTGCTTCTGAGGAAGTTGATTTAGTCCATCTGTTCTACTACCACTGAGCCACACCAGCCGGACTGAAGTGGTGTGTTTTAAATGTTTGGATTTTAGTTATGATGTAGAAGTTGTACTTCCAAACTTTTGTTTGTTTTTATTTCTACTGAAGATCATATTCTGACACCCTGTCCTCCCTCAACCCCAACCAATCCAACAAAAGAGCCATAATTTTCACCAACATACTGAACACCAGAGACAATCAATGACTCTCGTAAGCAAAACGATTGCTTTCTGGACTTGTCTCCAGCTCTGGAAATAATTTCCAACATGGATCTGACTGGCATTACGTGAACTCATATAAGGGCCCGCTCTCTTCATGGCCTTCCACTGACCACTCACTTCCTCTGGTGGGCCAGCTGGACCTTGTTCTGCTCCTGGTACAGCCTCTAGAGCAAATGTTGAGGGAACTGAGATGGCGATACTTTACAGAGCTGGCTGGCAGATGTGCAATCAAGAGAAGGTCCAAATGGCCATGAGCAATTCCTTCTTAGAAGAAATTATTTTCATTCTCCTCTTCTATTCAGCAGAAACCTTTCCAGCAGGTAGGAATCTTTGATTTTTTTTTTCCTTTTTAAGGTAATGGTTGGGCAACTCTAAATGCCCCAAAGTCATTGAGCAGTAATAAGTGGTAGTTAATAGTTTCAAGACTCATGGGGGTTTAAAAATGGCAGCAATCTCAAACCAGCTGTCAGCTCTGTGCTATATTGGTAGTACTGGGCCCACACACTTAGTGGCCCAAACTTTTATGGGAAATAGATACCAAAAAAATACAAGAAACTTTTATTGCACATATTTGCTCTCCTCATGCCATGAATATTTAAACAAACTCAAATATTAATTGGAGCAACAAGAACAATCTCATGCAGTTTTGCACTGAGGACAGTGTGTGTGCTTCATTTGATTTTCTGTTCAGAATGAATGCAGACTCCTTTGATCTGGTGTTCCACCCATTAGTAATCATAGTAGAAATAAAAGGTTAATCAGCTTCTACTGAGAATGGAAATTATATGTGAGAAAAAGACTGTATAGTTAATAGTAATCCAAAGACCAAGTCACGTTCTTTAATTTACTCTTTCCCCCCCTCAATATCACTTGCATTTTTCATATATACTTTATACTTAGTTGAGCACTTCCTCTCTGGGTATTTTTATTTTTTAAGATGACGTTTTTGGTATTTTGGTATATATCCACTATCTTGCACTGTACCCAGTATCTAAACACATTGTAGAGTTTTAATAAATGTTAAATATATAAATAAGGAAATGTTTAGCTATGCCATGTTCTATAATATTTAGACTTTAAAAAACAAGTATTCCTGGTTCTTTTGTTTAATGATGGCATGTAATTGGCACCAATTTTTAGAAGTGCATAATGAAATAGTTAAGGGTGAAATGTCATGGTGAATATATTTTTTAATTTTTAGCAAAAACGACATAAATATGCCAAAGTGTAAATTATTGTTAAATCTAAGTTATGGGTATACGGATATTTCTTATATGCCTCTCTACTTTTCTGCATGTTTGTAATCAAAATTAAAAGACAGAAGGAAGGGGAGAAGAAAGGAAAAACATTAGCATTGTGTAATAGAAAAAGCAAAGAAATAAATATAGACCCATGAAACCAAGATAGGGGTCATAACTTCTAATATATAAGAAATTATTGGAAAGCCATGTAATTCCTCTAAATTTAGTTTTCTCATTTTAAAAATGAGAATAATCTACAATAAAATATTACTATATATCCACCTGATGGTTAAAATTTAAAAGGACAATATGAACAGTGGCAAGAATTTGGAGGATATGAAACATATGTTGTTGCTGGTAGGAGTATAAATTGAATAACCACTTAAAAAATGTTTTGCATCTTCTATGCATATGTGTAACGTATGGCTAAGTAATGTTACTCCCAGTTACAATAAAGACAAATGAGTACATATGTCAACAAATATATATGTACAAAATTTTCAAAGTTTTATTAAAAATAACACAAAACTGCAAACAACATCAACAGGAGAAAGGATAAATATTCCATTGGTATATTTATACAATGGAATCTGTGCCACATTGCAAAATTGCCAACTCGGGTACATGTTATAACATGAATGAAGTTTATAGATGTTATACTGACCCATAGTAGTCACACACAAAGACATATTTATTTTATGATTCTAGCTGTATCAAGTACAATAACGGGCAGAACTGACATATGATAATAGATGAAGAATAGTGGAAAGCTTATGGGATTCTGGAAATGTTTTATATCTTTATCTTATGTTGGTGTGATTTACTCAGGCCCATACATATGTAAAAAATTATGCTGTACTCTTAAGACAAGAGTTCTTTATGCACTTTCCTGTATCTCTGCTATCCTTCAATTAAATAGAGTAAAATTAAATATTATGATCTAAATCCCAGGAACGAGGAGCAAATAAGATAATATAAACTTGTTTACTAAATTATACAACACTATACAAATTTCATATATTATCATTTTCTAAGCTAAACTCTAATGTTTTTACTAAGAGCAAGGTCTAATTTTAAGTTCTGACCATTAATATTTGCATTAAGTTTGACCCACATTTTCCTTAAATCCAATCCATTTTGGACTAAGCCTTGCCACAACCTAGTTCTTAAGTCAGCATTTTCACTATTTTATTGGTAGTGGAAAAATATATTTCTATTGATTTGCCATTGACAAACATGCATGCAAAGTTAGTTCCATGCCTAATATGTGCCAAACACTTTGCTGGGCACGGGTGATATAAACTTAAATAAGATATGATCTCTTCTCTTTACATCTTCACATTTTAGTCAAAAACTCAATTGTAATACAATTACTTGAGTACCAAAGATCCTATATTTTTTTAAAATGAAAGAAGTCAAAATGATTATTATACATCAAAAGCAAAACACATTTACCAAATATAATTCTCATTTGCATATGAACCGAAGAACTAAATGCATTTATCTTTTTTTTGTTTCTACTAAGTTTCTAAAAGTTAAATGTACTTTAGGTTGAATATGTTTTTTAAATAGGTTAAAATTATAAACTTCCAATTATTTAAAAATATATTAAACATTATAATCATGTAAAGGTACTTTTGAAACTGCAAATTACTATGCAGATGATTTTTTACAATATTAACACCTCCTTAGAAATGTATAAGTTGTGTCTTATTTTATAAATAATTATTTAAAATTTCTGTCTCTGTGCTGTATTTTCTCCTATATAATCTTCCATTTCCTCAGTAGTAATCACTCAGAGAATAAAATATACTTTTATGCTTTTAATATTCTCAGACATATTAGCTTGTTTCTTAAGGTTTGAAGCTTGACTTTTAAATAGGGGATTTTAGTGTTCAGACCTTCAGATGTTACTCATTGAAAATACTTGAATATTTTTAATGAGTACCATCTTGAATATAAGTACTCAGCTCCCAACATTCCCATCTTTCCAAGCACTAAGTACTAATTGGTTTTTCAAGAAGTGTGCAAATGATGCACAATACGCTGAACAGCATGTGATCATTTAAGCGAAACATTTGAAAACAGTGAAATCATCAGGCAGAGAGTCCCCATTCTGAAAGGTAACATATCTTTCTAAAAACCCAGTTATTCTGCACTCATCTCCCAAGGTTTCATTTCATCAGGAAAAAAAAATGTTAGTTGACTTTATAAACAGATGCTGGAAAGCACTCATCCAACTCATGAAAAATTCAGCATAAAGATTTAGGCAAACATAGCAAAATCACTTATTAGGGAAAAATGCATAGTCTGATAGATGACCATGATTATAAAATAAATTATTCATTTCTCTTTACAAAGCAATCACCCAGTGAAGACTCACTCATTATTCACAGGTTGTCAGGGAATAGGGGATGAGGAGTGAAGATGTAGTGTGAGTGAGCAGCATTGACCTGTCAGGTGCAGAGAAATACGGGAATACCTACACGCTGAATGCAATGTAAGAAGTCCAGTTGAAGCCAGACTAACCAAAGTCTGGGGCCGTAAACTCCCAAAGGAATCACTCACTGTCAAATTAGCGTGTCAGTACTGTAGAGACAAACTAAATCAATGTGGAGTCATCAGAAGCTATTTCCTTCCAGAAACTAAAACATGGATGCATTAGAGATGTCAAGACAACTCTATTTTCAAAATCCCCAAGAACATGAGTAGGTTCCATGTGAAATATTTGTCAGAGACTAAACGTTGAATTGATCATCATTCCATCTATCAGGTTACATTATATTTCATACTCTGTATTAGAAAATCCTAAATGCTACATCTGAATCAGTTGATACAGCATACAACTTGCTAAGCAATGTATTGATTTCAGTGGGTGATTTGTGGCAAATCATGTGATAGTTATATCTAGTCCAGTTGTGCAAGAAAAAAATCTTTTCACTTGATCCAATTACACACCTCTTTCATTCATTCCAATCAGTCAATATTTATAGCCTGCGCTCTTCAGTTTTATTTGAAGTTGCTTTTGAGCATGAGTTGTCAGATGGTCTGTCCTCCTATCTCTACAAATAGTTAGGGAGGGTAATAAGATAGATGTCACTTCTCTTAACACAGGCATTTTGCCTTCTAGCTAGAAAATAATGTCTTCACCTCTCATCACTCATGATTCAATCCTAGTTTCTCTTAGGGTTTGTCTCTACCACAGCATTATTATGTGGCTTCTGGTTAAGACACCGCAATATGCCAGTTTATTCTGCAAGCAGAGCTCAACTCAACTCTTACCACACGTTTGAAATTGGGTCATAGTTGCAAGTAAGTATACGTCCCTCACACATAATCCACATTCCAAGAGGTTCCACTGCTGCAGAGATCTAATAACAGATCCAGTAGGAAAATTATAAAAAATAGATTTGGAAATATAGTCCCATCTCAATAAAAAATGAATTCCCTTTGGGGGGAAACTGTAGAATATGACTGCTCAAGTTATGCATAAGATTAAAATAGCAAACCGAAATAGCAAACCGCTACAGAATAATATTCAGTTGTAAGGAAATTGAAGTTCCAGTTCAATTCCCCCCCCCCCAATTAAACCCTAAAGACTCAAACTGACAAGTCCAAATCTGCCCTAGAATTATAGAATTAGAGGAGAAGAGCCGTGGGCATCAGAGTTGGCCTGACCTATCTCCCCAACTTGGTATTTGATCACAGGAAAAAGGCCAGGTGAAAACTGGGTGTATAGTAAGTTCACCAAAGAATCCATTTATTGCAAATGAATGCTTACAATTACAAAGGCAAAGGAAAATGTACTGAAGATGTTGGATTTGAACTTTTTCTGCTTATTTTTCACTTCCTGCTTTGCATTGCCTTTGGAATACTTTGATGTACAATTAATGGCTTTTTTCTTATTAATGATTATTTTGGATGTGGTTGGCCTTTAAAAAGTTTTAAACTCTTAAAATGACTTCCGCGAGGTGCACTTATTTACACTCTTTGCATTTAAAATTTCCAAGACTAGACGTGGATTAACATTTAGGAATTGAACAGTGACTGCAGGGAAGCCTATGGAGTAACACTGAAGTCAGCAGAGAAAGAGCTGTTGGAGACTGGAAAGCAATACCAGCGCTGAATAATTATGAAGGAATACTGAGTAGGAACGAAGGTTTGAGAATGAGTGGCCTAAAGCACATGCAAAAAATCAAACCAGCCTTTTGCATACTGCTGACACTTAGTTAACTCAATAATTCACAGAGGCTTTCTCCATTTTGGCAGTATTTTATTACTTGATCTCATTTTATTACTTGATCTGTTCTACCCTTTCTCTCTGGAAGGTTCCTATCTCTGGGCTCTCTTAGAGATTCTACTAGAGGGTATGAGTTTTCATATCATTGAAAATTTTCAGTTTTTTAACCCCTCTTTCCTTCCTTTCCCTCCTCCTTTAGTAATTAGTATGGCCTAGGAAAAGGCCATGGTCTATGTGCTGGGGATCTTCAGTGAACAGAACTCCTGCCTCGAGTTTGCTCATACACTAATGTGTGGCCCAGACAAATGCACATATGTGTATTTTTCTCCATATCTACCATTCTAATTAAGTCCTGAAAAAGTGTGCAGTCACCTGTATTAGTAAGCTCAGTTTGCAGTAACAAAATGCCATAGAATGGGTGGTTTCAATGAAAGAAATGTATTTTCTCACAGTTCTGGAAGCTGTAAGTTTGAGATCAGGGTGCCAGCTTGGTCAGATTCAATTGAGGGTCCTCTTCCTGGCCTGCAGACAAATGCCTTCTCAGCATCTCCTCACTGGGCAGAGACAGTGCTCTGGTTTCTCTTCCACTTCTTATAATGGCATCAGTTCAAATGGATCAGGGCTCCACCTTTATGACCTCATTTAACCTTACTCACATTTGTAATGGCTCTGCCCCTAGTAAAGTCACATGGGAGATCAGGGCTTCAACCTGTGAAATTTGGAGGACAAATTTCTCCTAGTTTGAACCCATCTAGGCTTTTGTCAGCCTAGGTCTCTATTTGTCAATTATTGAAAATTATTTTTGTTGTGGTTAATGCTCCTGAGGATACTTTTTTCATTGATTTTTAGAGAGGAAGGGAGGGGGAGAGACAGAGAGAGAAACATCGATGTGAGAGAGACACATCAATTGGTTGCCTCCTGAAAGCTCCCCGACCAAGGTCGGTGATTGAGCCTGCAAACAAGGTATGTGCCCTTGCCCAGAATTGAACCTAGGACCCTTCAGTCCGTGGGCCAACACTCTATCCACTGAGCCAAACCAGCTAGGGCTATTTAATATTTTTAAATTTCCAGTTCAAAAACCTTCAGCCCTCCTTTTGCTGACTTCCTAGCTCAGTGATGGCGAACCTTTTGAGCTCGGTGTGTCAGCATTTTGAAAAACCCTAACTTAACTCTGGTGCCGTGTCACATATAGAATTTTTTTGATATTTGCAGCCATAGTAAAACAAATACTTATATTTTTGATATTTATTTTATATATTTAAATGCCATTTAACAAAGAAAAATCAACCAAAAAATGAGTTCGCGTGTCACCTGTGACATGCGTGTCATAGGTTCGCCATCACTGTCTTAGCTCATAGAATTTGATATATAACCAGTATAGCACTTGTTGTATAGTTATGCATACACCCTGATACAATGCCTCAAGGCCAGTTCCTAATAATCTATTGTTGTGTAACAAATCATACCAAATTTATTTACCTCAAACAAGGGTCACAATCCTTATGGACCAAGAATTTGGGGAAGGCGTGGCCGTATGGTGTTGGCTGAGAATCTCTGTATTAGTATGCTCAGACCGCCGTAGCAAGAAGTCCAAGGTCATGGTGCCAGCAGGTTGTTTGTTGTGATGCTCCTCTTCCTGGCTTGCAGACAGCTTACTTCTCACTGTGTCTTCACCTGGCCTTTCCTCTGGGTGCATGTGAAGAGAGAGTGATTTCTGTGTCTCTTTCTCTTCTTACCAGGAGGCAAGTCCTATTGGATGAGGGCCCCACATTATGAACTCATTTAACCTGAATGACTTTCTTAAAAGACTGGTCTCCAAATATAATCACTGTGGAGATCAGGGCTTCAACATATGACTTTGGGGGCACACAATTCAATCTGTAAAAGTGTTTTTATGTGGTTTTAGTCAATCAGTAAGTAGAGCTTAAACACAGTAGTGAAAAATGAAACAAGCACGAGTACAAAACAGGAACCCCAACTGGACACCTCCACATTCTCTTTAGAGTGCCCTGTTTCTTGATCAGGATGTGGCATAAGATTTTTCCTTTCCATTCTGTAGCATACCTAAAGTATAGTGCCTCGATTTTAACTATAGGAAGAGAGGATATTTGGCAAAATTTCTCCTCGCTGGGAAACAAAAAATTAAAAGCAAGACTCCAGGCTTTGGATCAATCACTGGTTCCATCTGGTGTATGTTCTCTTTGATGGCCTCATTTAAAACTTCAAGAGATTTTGCATGGATTTAAAATTCTCATTACAATCCTTGCCAAAGCATCTTAAATGCAAAACAATCTTAACGTTAAAAATTTAGAAATTGCTGAAGGAGACATACAACTGAAAACTGTGAGATAAAAATGAGTCAGAGAAAAAAAAATTCTAGCACATTTCTGGAAGACGCTGAAAATAAAAGTAACACTATCTTCATTATGATTTTTAAAGTTCTTTTTAAATATGGTTACATTAATTTTTTGTAGATTAGGTCCCATCCTAATTTACAGGGAGAAGTGAAATATAGCCGATAGAGATTTCCCCTAACATTTGCCACTTTCTTTACCTTTAGAATGAATCCCAAGTGAACTAGGTTTTATAAGTTAATGTTTCTTCTGCTCTTCAAGCAATATTGATCGCCTACAAATCCATTTATTTCTCTCCTCCTAGGAAAAATGGACATCTCCATTTCTGTAGTGAATTCTAAATAGCCATTTTTTAGTGGACAAAAAAGTACATTAATTTTTTTCCCCAAGAAGCACTACATTTTATCATTGAATTAACCTTGACCTACCTTAGAACTCCTCAGTGGCTACTGATTTTTAAGCCTTCTCCATAACATCTTATTCTTACTAGGTGTTAGAGATATTCTGGTAACTTAACTATTTTATCTGGTAACATAACTATTTTATGTGGACTGCCATAACATTCCTCCCTCCCCCAAATTTTAATGTCCACCCAATTCCCATTTGTATAATTTTTCTTGCACATTTTCCTACCTGGGTTTCTAATTTTCATTACCTTCTCTATAGTAAAAAGAACCATATAATATTCTTTAAAAATAAAATAGGAAAGAATAAGTAGCAGAAAAGAGTGCGGAGTCATCATATTGATAGATTGGCAATATCTTTATAATTATTTCTATCATAAGTCTTAAAGTGATAGCATACAATGTGTTCAACAGAAGATATATGTTTTTAAGTTTTCTTGGGAATTTCAAACACAGTATGCTAAAGCGAGGTGTAAGGCATATTGCTGTACATTCATAAAGCCAACAATTTGGAAACAATTTCAAAACCAGATAAAGACACTACAAAGAAAGAAAATTACAGGCCAATATTCCTCATGAATACATATGCTAGAATCATCTACACTAATAAAAGAGAAACATGCAAATTAACCATCACTCTGCCACTCCACTATACCCACCAGCCAATCAGAGTGACTATGCAAATTAGCCCAACAAAGATGGAGGTTAATTTGCATACACAGGTGTGGAGTGAATACTGAAGACGATTGAAGATGGCGGCAGCCACGGAGCTGGAGTGAGCAGGAGGCTTTGGGTTGCTTCCGGCTACAGAGAAAGCCAAGCTTCCCGCTGGTGCTGGACTCTGCTCAAGGAGGGGCTGGGGGCCTGGGCTCTGCTTGAGGAGCTGGAAAAAAAAAAGGAAGGTCTGGGAGGAGCCAGAGTGGAGAAGCCAAGCCTCGCTGCTGCGGCCAGATCAAAGGCCTGGGTCTCAGGTGCCGGAGGAAAACTGGTGCTGGCAGCCAGGGGAAGGAAAGCCTATGTGTGAATCTTTGTGCAACGGGCCACTGGTCCACAAAATATTAGCAAACTGGATCCAGCAATATATTAAAAAGATCATACACCAAATGGGATTTATTCCAGGGATGCAAGGCTGGCGCAATATTTTCAAATAAATAAATGTGATACATCACATAAACAAAACAAAGGAAAACAAAGGATAGAAATAACATGATCATATCAATAGACACAGAAAAGGCATTTGACAAAATACAGCACCCATTTATGATAAAAACTCTCAGCAAAGTGGGAATAGAGGGATCATACCTCAACATAATAAAGGCCATATATGACAAACCTACAGCCAACATCATACTTAATGAGAATAACTAAAAGTGTTTTCCTTAAGATCAGGAACAAGACAGGGATGTCTACTTTCACCACTCTTTTAAAAAATATATGTTTTTATTGATTTTAGAGAGAGAGAGGAAGAGATAGAAAGAAAGAGAGAGATGGAGAGAGAGATGGAGAGAGAGAGAGAGAGAGAGACATTGAGTGGTTGCCTCCTACACACACTGTACTGGGGATTGAGCCCGCAACCCAGGCATGTGCCCTGAACAGGAATAAAACCAGCGACCTTTTGGTGCATGGGAATAAGCTGTAGGAAACCAACTGAGCCACACCACTCTTATTCAACATTGTACTGGAAGTCCTAGCCACAGCAATCAGACAAGAAGAAATAAAAGGCCTCCAAATTGGAAAGGAGAAATTAAAGCTGTCACTATTTGCAGATGACATGCTATTATACATAGAAACCCTAAAGACTCCACCAAAAACTGCTAGATTTAATAGATAAATTTGGCAAAGTAGAATACAAAATGAAGATCCAGAAATTGATGGCATTTTTATACACCATTAATGAACTCTCAGAAAGAGAAACTAAAAAAAAATCCCATTTATCATCGAAAAAACAAAAACAAAAAATACAAACAAACAGGGAATAACCTTGACCAAGGAAGTAAAAGACCTTTTTTAGAAAACTATAGAACATTGAAAAAGGAAATAGAGGAAGATACAAACAAGTGGAAGTATATACTGTGTTCATGGATTGGAAGTATTAACATCACTAAAATGTCCATACTAACAAAAGCAATCTACAAATTCAACACAACCTATTAAAATACCAATGGCATATTTCACAGATCTAGAACAAATATTCCAAAAATGTATATGGAACCAAAAAAGACCTTGAATACCCTCAGCAATCTTGAAAAAGAAGAACAAAGTTGGAGGGATCACAATACCAAATATCAAACTATAATACAAAGTCATTAAAATCAAAACAGCCTGATACTGGCATAAGAACAAACATATAGTCCAATGGAACAAAAAGAGACCCCAGAAATCTACCCATGCCAGTATAATAAATTAATATTTGGCAAAGGAGTCAAGAGCATACAATGGAGTAAAGATAGTCTCTTCAATAATTGGTATTGGGAAAATTGGACAGGTACATGCAAAAAAAAAATGAAACTAGACCACCAACTTACACCATACACAAGAATAAACTCAAAATTGATAAAAGACTTAAATGTAAGTCGTGAAACCATAAAAATCCTAGAAGAAAACATAGGCAGTAAAATCTCAGACATCTCACGTAGCAGTATTTTCACCAATATATCTCCTGGGGCAAGTGAAACAAAGGAGAAAAATAAACAAATTGGACTACATCAAACTAAAGAGCTTCTGCACAGCAAAAGAAACCACCAACAAAATGAAAAGGGAATTCACTGTATGGGAGAACATATTCACCAATGATACATCTGATGAGGGGTTAATTTGCAAAATATACAAAGAACTCATACAACTCAACACCAGAAAGAAAATCCAATGAAAAAAATGGGCAAAGGGCCTGTATAGATACTTCTCCAAAGAGGACATACAGATGGCCAATGGACTTATGAAAAACTGCTTAATGTCACTAATTATCAGAGAGATGCAAATTAAACCTACAATGAGATATCACCTCACACCTGCCAGAATGGCTAGCATCAGTGTATCAACAAACAACAAGTGCTGGTGAGGATGTGGAGAAAAGGGAACCCTAGAACACTGCTGGTGGGACTGCAGACTGGTTCAACCATTATGGAAAGCAGTATGGAGTTTCCTCAAAAAATGAAAAATAAAACTGCCATTTGACCCAGTGATTCCACTTGTGGGACTATATCCTAAGAATCTTGAAACACCAATCAGAAAGATTATATGCACCCCTATGTTTATAGCAGCATTATTTACCAAAGCTAAGATCTGGAAACAGCTCAAGTACCCATCAGTAGATGAGTGGATAAAAAAGCCCTGGTAGGCTGGCCAGTGGCTCAATGATTGAGAGTCAAGCCATGAACCAAGAGGTCATGATTCGATTTCCAGTCAGGGCACATGCCTGGGTTGCGGGCTGGATCCCCACTGGCGACTGTGCAAGAGGCAGTTGATCAAAGATTTTCTCTCATCATTGATGTTTCTATCCTTCTCTCCCTCTCCCTTCCTCTTTCTGAAATCAATAAAAACATATTTTCTTTAAAAAGCAAAAAAAAAAAAAAGTGGTAGTATATTTACATAGTGGAATATTACTAGCTGTAAAAAAGTAGGAGCTCTTATCTTTTCCAACAGCATGGATGAATCTGGAGATTATTATGCTAAGTGAAAGAAGCCAGTTAGAGAAAGACAAATATCACGTGATCTCACTTATATGTGGAATCTAATGAACAAAATAAACTGACAAACAAAATAGGTCCAGAGGCATGGATGCATGGAACAGAATGACAGATCTCAGAAGGAAGGGGGGTGAGAGTGACAGGAAGAGATCAACCAAAGAATTTATATGCATATATGCATAACCCATGGACACAGACAATAGTATGGGATGCCTAGGGTAGGGCCAGGGTTGGGTGGAGTAGGGCAAGAGGGGAAAGCAGGGAACATAAAAAAAACAACCACAACCTGATTTTAACTTTTTTTTTTAAGTAATGCTTTTATTTGCTGTATAAATGAAAGGTAAAACAGACCAAAAAAATGGTCTCAATTTGTCATGGAAATGAGAGAAAGGGAAGGTTTCACATTTAGTGAATACCCTCTTTAGGTCAGGCTCTTTCACACAAATCACCTCATGGAGTCTCACAACAATATTCTAATTATTGTATGCATATGTAATTGCTTGTAACATACTTATGAGGAAATGAAGTCTAGATCAAGTAAAACAGAAGGCTGCACTGCTAACAAAAGGTCACGTAGGGATGTGAACCAACTCTGTGTGACACCAACTCTTGATGGTTATGACACTAAGACTGGAGCCTGGAAAAAACAAAGAAGCAAAACCACTCATAGGGTAGTTTTGAGCACATTAAGAAGTCATTTATAGAAAGAATATTCAGCCATCTTCAAGTCTATCTATTCCAGCATTTGATAAAAGCTAAGCAAATTTTATTTAATTGGTCATGATGTGGATCATGTACAAAGTGATGGTAAAACCTATGACTTTGAACTTAACCAGGTATATTTTTCATTATTTCATGGATGACTGAATTAAAATAGCTGAAGGATCATTAAACACACGGGATTGATTACTGAGGCAGCTTGCTGAATTGTTTTTGTTAGCACTCAGAATGAGAGAAAATGATCATCTTTTCCAAGTTAATAGATCAGAGAGCTTCTTCAACACAGCTCCTCTGATAGCTCTACCTTAATGAATTACCTTAACAACTGAATCTTCCATCATGTGCTTTCTTAAACTCTTGATGTACTATAATGCTTTGTATAGTAATTTATATCTGGTCACTTCAAGTTCTATAAATGTGTTTGCAGCATTATGTATAGTATTGTTCAATGAACTGGTTAATAGGATTCTTCAGGACAGTGATCAACTCTTTAAAGTGTTTGTATTGAGGTGTATGTAGGGGAGGGATTAATGGGAGAGAAGGGCAGGGAGGTCAACATTTTAGCAAAAATATAAAGCAATAAATAGGACTGAGAAAACTTAGTAAGAGGAAAGCCAAAGAAAATCATATCATAAGTCAAGAGGAGAGTCTATAATGAGAGAAGAATCAAATACCACAGAGAAGTTGAGCAGGATGAGATTCACAGAGAAAAGGACATTATTGATGGTAATTTTATTAGAGTGATGAGAGAATAAGGTAGACTACAGAGGATTAATGAATGAGTTGGGGATGAGATAGTGGAAGCAGAAAGGGTAATTTAGGTTTTATTTACATGTACTATCAACCCACATATTAAATGTAAGAAAAGCCTATTTTTTATGTTATAAGATAAAAAATCAAAAGTTATAATATTTATTTCCCACAGCCACTAGATTGTCATGCTAAATTCTGCTAATTCTACCTCCTAAGCATGTGTTTAATTGATCTCTCATTTCTTGCCTCTTTTCACTGTTGTGGTTCAGACCCTCATTTTTTCTTGCCTGGACTGCTTCAAATGATTCATTTTGTGGTTTCTTGACTTTGCATATGTCTTCCTCAAACCTTCACATATGTTTTATTTTATTTTATCCAAACTATACAACTAAACTTTTTTACTCCCTTGCTTAAAACCATGTATTAGCCTTTCATTGTCTACAAGGTAAAACCAAACTTTGTTAAAAGGCTTTCCATGATCTGCCTGCCTCCCTTTCTAGCTGAATGTGCTACCATTCAATGCTTTACTGTTTAAATTTCAGCAAAACCAAGCTACTGCACTTTCTTAAATACTCATGCCTCATCTTTCTGCCTTTGTGTATTTTCAGTGTCTCTTTGTTTCCACCCTCTCTTTGAAAACATTGCTTTTTCTTATATCTACTTATTTTGCTAGACTCAGATTGAGAGTTTTATACGCTAAAATGCATTGCCTCTAACTATTGGGATTAGCTAGGGTGGTCTACATATATCTGTAGTATTCTATGAATACCTCTATCCTCCCAGAGCTGAAGGCAGTGGGAGGCAAGTGCCCAGTCACGTTGATTAGTCTCAGTACCCCAACTCAAGTCTTCTTCCTCACCATTTACCTCTTTTTACCCTCTCCTACCTACCTCCATCCCCCTTTCCCTTTGGTAATCACCATATGAGGCTGTTTTTTGTTTGTTTTGTTTTTTCTGTTTAATCCCTTAACCTATTTTACCCAGCCCTCTACCACTCCCCTCTTGACAGCTGTCAATCTGTTCTCTGTATCTGTGAATCTATTTCTATTTTGTTTGTTAGTTTATTTTTCCACATATGAGTGAAATCATATGGTATTTGTCTTTCTCTGACTGCTTATTTCACTTAACACTCTCCATGTCCATCCATGGTGTTACAAATGGTAAGATTTCCTTATTTTTTTTACACTGAGTAGTATTCCATTGTGTTACTTAAAATTCCATTTGATTTACTTAAATTGTTTTTAAAAAGGTATAAACTTAGATACAGTCTGTAAAATTATTACTAGAGTTTTCTAACTCAAGATTATATTTTTCATTTAAATTTTAACATATAAAATGTAACTAGAGTGACCAATTGAAATGACTATACTAATAATTTGACCTTGAAAAAGAACACTTTTGTTTCTGCTGGGAAAAAAAATTTATACTTTTCTAGATCCAAACTTCTGGTTAGTTCCTAATTTCTTAATGGCAAGTTTAAACTGAAATAAAACACTGGAATTCCGAGTGTTTTGCTATCCTTTTGTTTAATATTAGAAATAAAAATATAATAAAGGTCAGATAACATTAACAAAATCCTGATCTATAATTCAAACTCTCATTTAATTTATTGCTGGAGAGTCTATCTAATTCTTTAGCATATGCTAACTTAATACTGTCAATAAATTATAACATTATTTGAACACCTTTAAAGATTAATTTATTTTACAGAATTTCATTTCCAACATGATTTATATCACAACTGTAGTTCTTTTGGTTTTAATTCCAAAAGCATCAATAAAAGGAAAAATGATTTCCCACTTCTCTAAGCTTCTTAATACATCAAACACAGTCTTTCTTTGAATGGTTCAACACCACGGCCTCATACTTTTTCTGACTGCACAATAGAAAAGAGAGACATTTGTGATAAATGTGGCCAAATGACTTCTCTCAGTTACTCTGTGTACCTAATCTTACACTTTTTGGAAAGGAATAAGTAGCCTTTAGGGAATCCTGATTTATTTTCACAATAAAAGTATAGGAAATGATTGCAATTAATGCTTGAGCATATACAAAGTTCAAATGGTAAAATATTTTTCCCTGAAGTCAAGAGTTATAGTACCAAAGAGCTTGAGAATATACACAGGAAAAATAACTACAGTAAGACTGTTGACATTAGCCAAATAAAAAATAGCCATTCAACTTAGATTGAGAAGATGTGCCATACTGATTAAAAAAAAATAGCCATTCACAGAGAGAGAACCCTAAAAGGTAATAATCTTTTAATTATAGTTAAGGTAAATTTTGATTCATAATAAATAATTTTATCCTATAGGCATAAATTAACAAGATATATGATCCACCTTCTTAGAAAAGAAAAAAAAATCTAAATGTGTATGCATTGCTCTTCTTTTTTTTAAAACAGCCTTTGCTATTTAGTTTTTTTTAGCTGTGATCTTTCTTGAAACAAAAGGGAAGAACTCTTTCATTATAAATGTTAAATACTAAGACACCTTTGAAGGAGTTTTAATCTTCAGGAAATTATTTCTTAAGTGGGCTCTTCCCATGGTAGAAGTGTTAGCAGTGGGGGAGAGAGCAGAAAAAATAAAGGAGATTAGGTTCTAGATAATTTCCTTAGGAACAAAAATCCAAGTATCTCTTGATAGCAAACTTTGTAGCTGCTAGGAAATCAGGCCAAGACATTCAATATAAAATTTCAGACTCAATAAACCGCACACAGTTCATACTAAATCCCCCTAATTGTCAATGAATAATACACTCCCTCATAGAAAACCAAAAAGGTCATGTTAAATTACACAGGCCCCTGCTGTTCCACAAATCTGTGTACCTTGCATCTCTGACTTGTGTTCGGCCCTGCAATTTTCTGAACTTCACTCAGCTTTACCACCCACTGGTTATTCGACTCTAATCAATGGAAGCAAATATCCACATAGCTTGACCTTCAGCAAACCTCAAGAAGGTTAGAAGGGCAAGAGAATTCAAAGAGGAAATAAAATAGTAATTACTAGTATGCCTTGTAAATCACAGAAATAGATTGTCTTCTTTTAATAGGGGAAGGGAGTGAATGAGGATTATATAAAGCAATTGACTTTTAAGTTTGAAAAAATGTATACTATAGCCCTGGAAAA